>NC_135372.1:55586044-55889074 GCF_049243985.1 Paroedura picta | reverse complement strand
AGAGAAGGCTTGGGAGAGCCTTGGGGGGCGGGTGGGCCTGGCCGCCTTCTCTTGGCCGGCAGAGCAGCTTCGCGGCGTCTATGACGCCGCGAGGGTGCTCCGCCGGCCGAGAGAAGGCTGGGGAGAGCTTCGGGGGCCGTTCGCTGTTTGGGGAGGGTGGGGGTGGTGGGAGCCGGCCTTCTATCGGCCTCCGGAGCCCCCTCGCTGCAGCGAGGGCGCTCCACAGGGCGAGAGAACGTCGTTCTCCGTTCTCGGGGGGAGCTGTCTAGCGCCCATTTTATGACAATATAAAATGGGCTTGAAATCTAGTAAGGATATAATGCAGCAACAACAAAAATGTGGATCAAAACTGACATTGGAAAATCTAGATTTTATGATTAAAGAACATGAAACCCTTAAAACAATTCCCTCTGCTTCAGAAGCCATGACACGTGTGGTGCGGCCAGGAGATCCAAGGATTGTCTGGCAGCACGGCAAGAGACATTCAGCGATGGTTTGCTCCTTAATGTTCCTTGGAGGAACTACCACTCACATACTAGCTAGGGTGGACCCTGCTTAGTTTCTGAGATATGATGGGGCTTGCCTGGGCTAATCAGCCAAAACGGGTTGTGAAAAGCAAGTGCCACTGAAAGAAGACCTAACTTCCCAGTCCCCACAAGGGCCTGGCTCAGATGGAGACTACAGGGGCATGGAGAGGTTTCAGCCTTTTGCTCATGCCATGTTACAACACTTACTCACATGAACCATAGTTTGTGCCACTGTATGTATAATGCTACAAAGGGCTAGATTTTGAGGCAGAAAATCAGGGCCCTGGTTGGGCTTAATATAGAGCAAGGTGACCAAATTGTTCCACTTTTGGAGGGACATCTGGGGGTACCTGGCAAATAGTACTTATGTTGAAATTAAAAAAATATATATTACAATACTATTTTTGCTTTCTATGAAACTTTTTGTTGCTCCATATAGACCACATTTTTAATCAAGAACCCCCCCCCCCCCGGTCAATTACCAATGTTAAAATCTGGTCACCTAAAATCTGATCCCCAAAACTGGACTCGGATTTTGACACATTTCCTGCTGCCTGAAGGAGAGTTGCCCCACTGATGCTTCATAACAGCTACTACTGACAAATGAAAAGGCGGGAAGTGCGAAAGAGGAGGAGGACCAAACCTGCGAACACAGCCTTTTCTAATTTTCTTCTCCAGAGCATACGTAAGAAGTCGCTGACCTTTTTTAAAAAAAAATAATTTGTATTAATACAGAAAAAAGTTACATAGAAATTACAGAATAGCAAATACATATGAGAAAAATAGTAAGAGGGGGGAAAGAAAAGAAAAATAAGTATAATGTCACTGACCGTTTTGAGCCTGTGGGCACCTTGGGAATTCTGCAAGCAAGGCCCAGCCATAAAATGTCACGGAGGAGGGGCATACAAAATGCTAATATTATCTCTTCAACATTTCAGACAGCATCTCTGCTTAACCAGAGGACTTTTAAAATGAAAATCTTGCTTTAAAATGTTTTCTCGCATGCATCATCAGTCACCCAGTAAAGGCCCTTGTGCTGTGGTAGCAACTGCTATTGAAGCAATCAGATTTTCAGTGACCAATCAAAAGCCTTGCCAGGCAGAAGCCCTACCTGATCCCACCCATTCGACAAAACATTTAGTGGACACTAGGAAAGGTGTTGGAGAGGAACCATGGTACCCACATGCACTATCTTGGGGAATCCCAGTTTATAGATTGAGAGCACTACACTAGTCCTATGGATTAGGTGTTATCTGGAAGCCCAACATTTCAACTCAGAAAGAGACGATCTCTTCCATATTACTTCTATAAAGAATGGTTTTGAACATTTGCAAAACATTTCTACTTATCGTGGATGGCTCATATTCTGACACATTCTGCAAAACAGCCCTTTCTGCAGAGAGCCTTTGAGGGTAAAGAAAAAACACCTACATACCAACTATTTCTGTTTTTCTTACCACAATAAACCTTCATAATCAATGCAGCTGCACTGATACCCTTTCAGCTCAACTTGGCGGAACATTCCCTTCAAGTTTTTTTCGAAAGCCGATTGGTGCCCTGATGTGCGAGTATAACACAAATTAATGATAGCATTGTAATACCTCTTGGCAAAAGTAATCTAGATTCCTGTTTTCTAAAGGAAACAAAAATGAGTCATTGGTGTCTCAACAGAGCATTGGTTCATTGCTCTACTGCAAAAGTAAGAGTACAATATCACTGCAGAGTGTGCATATGTTGTTGTTTTAGCATTAAACATACATTATGTCTTCCATTAAACATACATTGTCCTCTCAGAGAAGGCCAAGCACTCCCCACCCCCCATATTGCCTAAAGCCATTTTCATATGACAGTACTCCTTCCTCCCTCTATCCCATTTATATCTGTCCTACCACCTAAGAAGCTCAGGTGGCAAACATGGTTCTCTTTCTCCATTTTCTTTTCACAAGAACCCTGTGAGCTAGGATAGGCAGAGAGAGCATGCGTGTATCTGGCCCAGTATTATCCAGCAAGCTTCACTGGCAACGTGCAAATTTAAACCCAGGGTTACAAGGCCAAGAGAAAATGGGGAAGATGGCATGCTGGGTTTGCTTCTGTATACTGTGTGAAAGAGTTGAGAAATATAAGTAAAATAGCAGTGCTATTATACATATAAATATTAAACAGTACAAATAGCCAATAGAATAGTGAAGTGTTAACTGGTGTGAAAATCCTGTACTTTAAGTTGTAGAGTGGGAAGCCATCAATCCCGGAGGTGGAATGTGTCGGCCTAGGGTGGGATTCAGTCGAGGACTTAGCCATCTGGTTAGCGTACCGTTTACCCACTGCACCACCAGATGCCCTGTTGAGCCTGGTGGAGGCAGCAGCCACCTGGGCATTGCAGTTTCCCAGGCTTATAATTCTGGGTGACTTCAATGTCCATGCAGGCTCGCCATCCCCAGGACTTGACTCAGACCTGGTGTCGGCCATGGCGACACCGGGGTTCTCGTAATTTATTGCCAGCCCCACCCATCAGGCTGGCCATACCCTTGATCTGATCTTTGGCGCGGGGGTAGAGGTGGATCTGGTGATGAGTAATCTCATTCCATGGTCAGACCACCATGCCCTGGCTGAGGGTATCACCCCCTCCCTGGTTGGGCGATGGGTGTATTTTTCCTGTCTGCAGAGACTTATTCGAGGAATTCCTGAACGTTCTGCAAGACCCGAAGCCCTCCGGCGATTTGTTGGCGGCCTTGGTGGAGGACTGGCAGAAGAGGGAAGTGAGATAGCTAGAGCAAGTGTGGCAGAAAACTCGTGACAAAGAGGCAAGAACCTATCACACGCTTATGGAGGTGTATGAGGTGGCAGTGAAGGTGGCAAAATGGGATTTTTTTTGCCATTGAAATCATGTCTGCTAGCTCTCAGCGAGTGCAATGATTCGAGGTAGTTTGGTCTCTCACCACTCTTGAGGAAGGGTACCAAAATAGTAGTAAATTGGATTGGAGCTATGAGGCATTGGCGAGCTTTTTGTGGATAAAGTCTTGTCGCTCCGCCAGGACCTTCCTGCCACAATTGATACAGCATGTGAACTGAAAGCTCCGTGGCTGTCATGGGAGTTTGATGACTTCAGACAGCTCTCTTTAACCAAAGTGGACAAGTTGCTGGGGGCAGTGAAGTGACCATTTGCCACCTGGATTCCTGTCCGTCATGGCTGCTCAAATTGGGTGACTACTGGGGACCACTGTGGTCTGGTGTCATTGGCTGTGGATGGGGTGGGGGGAGGGAAGTGGATTAGTTTTGTCTGCCACGAGGATTGTTGGTTTTGTTGTTTTATGGGGGTTTTATTGTAAACTGCCAGGAGATGGCCAAGTCTGGGAGTGGCAGTCAATAAATGTAAGTAAAAAAATGGTGATCACTTCGCCGGAAGATCAGAAGAGAGAGCCAGGGGGAGGGACTTTGCAGAAACCGCAACAATGGTAACGCACAGAACTTTCCCGCTAGTGTTGCAGATTGGTTGCAAGAGTGTAGCACTTTCCAGAGTGTGAATCCACTTTTTGGCATTTCCCTGAAAGCAGTACAACAAAGCGCTTTTTGCAGATTGGTTTCAGGAGTGTGGCAGATTGTCAACGACGTTGTGCATAACTGCAAATTAGTAGCGATTTCAATTTGCAACCATTGTGCAATTTTGAACTAGTGCGGAATGGCCCTAAAAATATTGAGAAGTCCTAGAGAAAAGGGGCTTAATATTCTGTTCACTGTTCTCCTGCTCAACACTGTGCAGTGTTGTCATGAAGAAAAAGATTATCTGGAAACAAAATGTGACAAAACCTGGCAGCCTTGTCTGCAATTATGAGCAGCCTAATCCCCAATGTAAAATTTGCCTAGTGCAAAGAGGTGTGTGCGTGTGCATGATGCAAGCACTAGGGATGTCACAATTTCTTGTAGTTGCATTACACAATGGTCTTCCGATCAGCACAAACATTTCTCAGCTGTCCCATACTAATCACCTCCAGGGGATCCCTAAAATACTGGCTGGGAGTGCTGGAGAGACAGAAACAAGGTAATGGAGGAGGGGGAGGCAGATTGTGGATTCACTTGCCCTCTCCAAGAAATGGCCTGCATCTTAAACCCCATTAAAAGTCCTTGCAATTAAAATGGCCACATAGTGCCTCCTGCAAATGTATAGGGCAGCCTCTCACCTACTCACGGAGCTTGGTCAAGATGGGGGTCATAGACTCTTGGCAATGCCAAGGACTTCCTCAAATGGGGGAACACCTAGAAGATGGCAGCCTTGTGTCACAGCTGCATAGGGCCAGACTAGATGTTACGTCTGCCATATGATCACCACAAGGTCTTGCAGTGTCCTGGCAGGAATAAACTGTATTCTGGCCCTTACTGAGCATCTGTTGTGTGGTTCATTGTATGCAAGCAGCCTGACATTAGACATATTCATCATACTCTTTAGTGGCTGTTTGGATGACAATGACTTTCCAAGTTTGATTTTCATATTCTCTTTTGCCTTATTCACAACTAACAGTCTGAGGTACAGTACTTAGTGTTTGTTTTACTTTGTGTGTACATAAACCAACTGTGCTCTGAATAAGTATGCACACACCAAATCTTTCCTTCTGGAGTTTCTTTTGTTGCTTATTCTAAGATAAAACTGTGTTGACTTCTAGGTAGGAATTCAAGTGGTAAAACCTTCGCCCTCTACTTGCACCCTTATTCCAGAGAAAGTATCACCGGTTCAATTTCTGCCTAGTAAACAGCTGTTAAAAATAAAGGGGGGGGGAGCAACCCTAAATTTCCAGTTTCTCATCTTACATCTTAAAGCCATAATATAGGAGTATTTCAGGCCACCAACCCCCCAAATCAGTGACTATTTGGATGTCAAAGATTCTGTTCTCTGTTTTTGACAACAACTGTCATTCTGCACTTCTGCAGCCTCTAGCTCAGTTTTTATTTCTTTAAACACTACCAGAATCTGCAGCACACTTAAGCTGCCTAAATCCCATTGAAGGACTGCAGGCCAAACTCTCTATTGGAACTATTTTTTTTTTTTAGAAAAAAAGTTATTACGTAGGCAGTTATTACATATGGGGCTTGCCTACGTTTGACATTCTAGCCAGCTGCAGTTCTAAAATGTTGCACAGTTTGGACAATGGCAGCAGAGTTTAGAAATATCAAAGGAGCTAGCTGTCCCCTGCGAAGTTTTGGCAGCTAAGTCCTGTTTGACAGTTTATTAAAAAAAAAAAAAACTAAGAGGCTCAGAAGTACATTGGCATGCTTTATGCACATAATAAAAACTTGCAGCATTTTGCCATAGATGGGCTGTTTACTGAACACCTGAAATATTAACATGCTAGTCTGCTCCTTAGTTACGGTTCTTTTTGTGCATGTTCCAGCATAATATTGAGCTTTGGCAAAGGATTTGTTGTTGAATGCCAAACAAAATAGTTGAGATTGGCATAAAGTGCAAGACTTCTTAGTGCATGTTTTGTCCTGACCTCCCCCGCCTCTCTCCTTGAGAACCAGTTTGGTCCCCCCCTCCTTTTGTGTGTGTAAAAGAAAATACTGGGGGTGGGGTGGGGGTGGATTGCCCTGTTGCTTGTGTTTCTTGTTTTATAATGTGGATTGATGATGATGTCCACTCAGGCACAGGAGAAGTATAGAGCCTCAAAAATAAAAGGGGAAAATGCAGAAACTGAAGACTCGGTCTTTTATCTGCACTTGTGTTTATTCTAATAGAGGGAATGGGACAAACTATAAATACAGATACAGAAGCCTTTATTGTCATTTAGGGACAAATTATATGTAACCAAGGGTCATTTTCTCAGTGTAGCTGTTCCAGAAGGCTAGCTGTTCTAACTGAGGGGTTGTTTTTTGTTTTGTTTTTGCTTTCAAGTCACAGCTGACAGTTTTCAAGACAAGAGTCACTTAGAGGTAGTTTTTCATTGCCTGCTTCTGTGTAATGACCCTGAAATTCCAAATGGTAACCAGGTCTGATCCTAGGTTGCCAGCTCTGGGTTTGGAAATACCTGAAGACTTTGGAGGTAGAGCCTGGCGAGAGCATGATTTGGGGAAGGGAAAGACCTCAGCAGGGTATAATGCCGTAGAGTCCACCTTCCAAAGCAACTATTTACTCCAGGGAAACTAACCTTGATGTTCTGAAAATCAACTGTAAGTGTAGGAGATCTCCAGGTGCTACCTAGAGTTTGGCAACCATAGATGATCATACTTAGCTTCCAAGATCTGATGCGCTGGACTAGCCTGGGCTATCCAGAGAGGATAATCTGTTCTATTTAGTACAAGTGTTCTGGTTGTGAGTGGAAAATGCCAGTTTTTATTTTATTTTTTTCACATTTCAACCCCTGAAAAACATTATATTGCACATCTGAGATTATGCAACGTTGATATTTATCTACCTCTGGGTGAAGAAAAAAAGTATTCCACTAATATTTTTGCATGTCCAAGACCCATTTAAAGGATCAGGCAAGTTCCTGCACAACTATTAATTTCAATGGCATATTCTGATAGATAATAATAATCTGATAGATAGATAATAGATAATTTCAATGGCATTTTCTGATAGATAATTGGATACATTAATTTTACAAAATAGGGAAACTGTGGTTCAGCTCCCTAAATTAATGCACATATTTAACATTTTTCTGTAGTTTCTATGGGGAACTGGAATTCCTTATGTTTTGTGGAATGTAAATAAATATGAATATGGTATACATACAACATAATGGCTGCTAAGGTCTATTACTGGGACATATTGACTCCTAGAGCACTTATATTTTTAAAATGTATTTGAAACCAGACTGGTTGCGGGCAATAGAAAATCCATGGATGCAGTTTTCCTTAATCTCAAAATTCATAATATTCATAAAATGAAATGCAAAATGAAACACAGAATGTCTAAGGCATCTCTTACCTAATGTAGGCCTTTTGAGTTTAGAAAAGGGAAACAAGTATATTTAAAAGACACAATTATTATTGGACTTGAGAGAAACAAAGAGGAAACTAAAAGGAAACTCATTGCTACTAGAATGAATAGCAGACAACAGGATAGCTGAATTTTAAAGAACTACACAAATTCTTAGGGGTGGGGGAGAAATTATGAGTAACAACTAACAGGCTCAAAAGATTCATTGTTACATTTAGTTTTCCTCAAGGGCAGAATTAGGCACCCTAATGCCACTGCTAAATGTCTCTTTGTTCCCTCTTCCTTCTGACATCTCTTATAAGAAGCCATATGCTGTGATATTACTGCACTGTGAAATGCTCCATCACCCACATCATTGGCTGACAGGGAAAGGCACAGTATGATGTTGTCTTGCATTGTGTTAAAATGGCTTTATAAGTAAGAGAGAGCAAAGAGACAGCAGTGGCAATTTCATCTCTAAATGTTTAGTCTTACCCTAAAGACAGGAACAACTGGATAAAAGGGTACTAACAGAATTACTGCAACCAGATGAATTCCTGTTAGCTCCACCTTAAAATGTTTGAAATACCATGTGCAATTTCTAAAGTCTTTTCTGCTTCCCTTTTCTACACTGTTTACTGAAAGGCCATAAAAACAAACTTTGCTTAAGATTTGTTTAATATCCATGTCTGTCCATCATAGCTAGATCTAACATTTATCAAACCCACAGCTGCTGTTGATATATTCTTAAAACACCAGAAATAAATGAGATACATCTCTAATTCATACCTGCTGAACTTATTTCTCCCTCTCCTAAATGTTTTTTGGAAGTCAGCACGGTGTAGTAGTTAGAGCGCTGGGCTTGTATATGGGAGACCTAGGTTCAAATCCCCATTCTGCTGTTAAAATATGCCAGTTTATTACAGTTTTGACAAATCAATGAATGAACTCCTGTCATCCATACCTATACCACAAGTTTGATGTGAGAATAAAATGGCGTAAAGGAGAATAATGAAATGAAAACATTAAAAATTGATTTTTATACCGCCGCTCTTCCATTGGTTGCACAGCAGTTTACACAAGATATACCATTGTAGTTTATATATATATATATATATATATATATATATATATATATATATATATATATATATATATATATATATATATATATATATATATATATATATATATATACACACACACACACACACACACACACACTAGAGCGGTGGTCCCCAACCTGGGGGTAGCCAACAGTTCATCTGCAGAGTATAAAGATCAGCTGCCCAGGCAGAAAGGGCTCCTATAGAGTTTGGACAAGGTTAAGGAGAAGAAACAAGGTCTCCCAAGCAGGTTGTTGTGGAGTTGAGGCCTCCTGCACAGGGTTGTTGTGGAGATGAAACAGGAGGCAAAAGAACCTCTGCAACAGCTTCCAGTTTCACCTGCACAACAACCCTGTGTGGTAGGTCTCAAATCTGCAGAGTTGCTTGGCTGTTTCTTCCCTCCAGCAGCATGGCCGGCCACAGTAGTATTTTGCTTTGCGTCTCCTGACTGGATGGAACTCTGGTCTGTCCTGGTGAAGGCCCAATCGGATTGGCCCCTTGGCCCCTGGCTGTGCGCACCTCTGGCTGTGCGTGCCTTAGGATTGGCCCCTCTGATTGTCAGTCCGGGGCCAAGGGGCCAATTGTTGGCCCGCCTCATCCCGGACTGAGCCCACCCCCACACCCCTTAGCCTTTTATTTATACTGCGGAACGCAATTTACAGATAACCCCAAACTAGTTCCTTTCCCCCTCCCTTCCAGCCCTATTGCCTCTTCCTTATTCCTGTTTCCTGCTTCCTTTTCTCCTTCCCACTCATCAGCCAACCTATCTTTATCTGTTCCTTTGCCTTACCTCCTCCTGGGAAAAGACTGGCACATTTGCCCAATGGCCCCCGCTGCTGAGCTCAGTTGCTCAATGGCTGCTACCCAATAGGGCCTGGTAACTTCAAAAGTGACTGAGAGTTCAGTAGGCATTCTTACTATTATTTTGGTGAGATTTAATCCTTTGATGCATTAGCTTTTAGATTTCTAGGTTTTCTTCAAATCTGGTACATCCTTCAGGCTCGTAGAGAAATCTCCTGTATCTTTCCCAAGCTTCGTTTTGTGAATCTATTGATCTATGCTCTGTGGTCCAGTTCTGCACTAGATATATAATTATTTTTATATATTAAGTATGTATGTCATAGTGATTTGACACATTTCTTTAATGTCATCTTTTAATTTCAAAGGAGACGATAATCTTAATGTAAAATTTGTTCCTAGTTTGAAAACAGCCGGAATTTCAGAGCATGATGAAATGGTTGTTGGTGGAACGATTTTCAGTCAGCCATGCCATGGTCACATGAACAGTGGAATCACTTGGAGTAAAGCCAATATTCTGTTTGTTTCTCTCTAGCATACTCTTGGTGAAAGATGTCTTTTCCTCACATCTGGAACCTTAAGAAGTAAATTCAGCAATAACACAAAGGATGAAAGGCTGTCAAATGCAGGACACTGCTATAATTGGCTAAACACAAGTTATTACAGAGCTTATGATTTTGCTAGCCAAGAAAACATGGGTTGGGGAATTAGGAAAACCTCACAGAAGCTGTTTAGCATTGATGCACCAAAAGTTACCTGGAAGGAAAATTCATTTTTAGGGGGCAAATACTTTTATTTCTATGGGACATGCAATTCTCTGGAAATGTAAGGTTTTGAGCTGTCTAGTGGATAATTATGAAAAATAAGAAACTGTTACTAGTCTGTTTTTATTTACCTTTACTTTTCTTACTTTCTTAATATAAAATAGAAATGTAGCTAAAATTAAAAGTTAAAATGGGAGTTCTTGTGCTGTTTTTCTTAAGCCCAGCTAAAAGTGAACACAGGGTCAATGGGGAGTTATTCAAATTACTTTCCCCAGTAACCCTTCAATCCCTTTCTTGCCTGAAAGACTAGGACCATTTGACATCTGTGCCTTGCCTTGCTCTCACCACAAATCATTTTACATTTGTTTGCTCTAACCTAATTTTGGTATCTGTGGAACCAGTCACCTGAAGAGCTCAAATCCCTTTGAACTTTTCTGTATTGTTGTTCTTTATTTGTTGTTTCTCCAGGTTTATCATCAGCAGACTTGATAGCTTGTAACACTTCAATGGATTAATACATTTACATAAGCTTTAATTTAGGCAAAGAGTTACAGGATGAAAGAAAATAAGTGTGGGTTAACCATGGTGAAATAAACAAATAGCACATTTATTAGTACAGGGCTCCAGAGTATTTGTTCTCTTTTGCTTACAACAGAGTTCAACAATATTTGCTCTGGGTTGCTTACAAACAAGTAACTATAGGCATATTCCACTATGTGATTTGCTCTGTGTTCTAGGACTGTTTTCTAAACTCATACTTTGATTCATACGTAGTCGATTTTCAAGGCTATAAATCATCATAAAATTACAATTTTTGCCCACATTACATGCAGTCTACTTTGGAAAAGTACAATACTGTTGTTTGTTAAGGAAAGCAAGGCCTGGATACTTCCTTAATTTAAGGGCTTTGGCTTTGCAAAGTTTTACCAAGACCTATACATATCGTTCAAAATGGTGTATAAATAGTTGTACAAGACAAGCACTCATTTCCCAGTCTGGTGGAGTGAGATGCCAGTTGAGATCCCGGTCATGATGGAAATATCAACATTCCATGCGGCCTGCAAAATGGTACTCTGCCACCAGGCCTATGGTTGAAGCCATGATGGCCTATAATCCAGTTGGGCCTTCCCTTTCCCTCCCTCTTCCCTATACTATGCTCTCCCCCCTGGGCACCCACCAATGAATGACCAACCTGATGGTAGTAGAGATGGATAGGGGATAATTATTAATATTGATGGTTGTTTTATTTTGTTTTTATGCTTTATTTTTGTTTTACTGTTTGTTTTTATGCTGTGAAACTGCCCTAAGCTTTTCTGTGGGGAGGGACAGTCTACAAACTTAATAAGAAAATAACGATAAGGCTTAATGCATTGAGACTTGGACATACTGATCTTGAGACTGGTTCTTTTGGCAGTATACCCTACTGATTTCAGTAATGCTTACAGGTAAACTGCTTAGTGCAATTGTAAGCAGAATTATACCATTCTAAGCCCACTGATTTAGAAGGAAATAACTCTAACTCTTTTGAGAACTGCACTTGTCATTTACTCAGAATCTTCCACAGAAAAGTCTGAAACGATGCACAAGCATTTTATAACTAAAGTACATACCCATCATTGATCTTGCATGTTTTGTGGCTCTAAACTGTGATTTTGAAAATATTGCTGGTTTTTGTGACCCATTTTGAGAGTTCAACAAATAGTAGTGGTTTCTGTACAAGCTACTTCCTTCTCAATGTGGCATTCAAAAAGTTTAAAAGCTAAAATGTGATGTGAGAGGAAATGGCCAACAGAGTACAGAAGCCATGTGAGTTTATGTGTACTGTGTGATGGGAGTTGGAAGCTGCATAAGTTGTGCTGTTAGCAAACATAATCTTGTAAACTATCATGTACACTCTGAAACTGTCTTATCATAAGTACTAATCCATCTAGGGCAGGGGTAGGCAAACTGTTGCTCACCACATCCACGTCCACGTCCTACAATTACCATGAGCCCCTTACCAGCACGCTGCTGACAGCGGATCATGGCAACTGTAGTCCATGGTTATATGGAGAACCTCAGTTTGGCCACCTCTGACCTAGAGTAATATTGTCTATTTTGGCTGCAGCTCTCTTGGGTCTCCTGCAGAAAAAACAGACTTACTGTTACCCAAGATGCTCAAGGACTGCACCTGGCAAAGGCTGTACTTCACCATTAGAACCATGTTTTTTTCCCAGTGCTGACACCATGAATCACCATGAGCATCCAGATTTCATATTCCAGCAGATCTGTTCACATGCAGCTTTACAATTCCTGCTATGCTATCTATGCCTTTTGCTACTTAAAAGACCACAATTTCAGTCCTCCAGTTCTTCCATGACTCTTCCAACACTTGACAGCATGTGCTTCTCAGGGCTCTTGATGCAATTTCATTTTCAAGTAGGCTTGTTTCAAGAGATTCTCACATTGGAGCAATCCTCACCCATCCAACCTCTGCTGATGCATGACCAGCAGAGCCAACAATGCTGATGTAATAGTTCTAAAAGTACAAACATTCCTTTCATTGTAGTTAAACAGGCCAGCTATTATTCAGTGCTTAGGTGGTCCGCCTGTTCAGCCTTTGACCTTTTACCACAGGCTTCTTCCATTCAACTAACACTATTGGAACGGCAGAGAATGCCTCTTCATGCTTTCCCCTTCCATCACTGACTTTTCAGTTTGCTGTATTGCACTAGTAGTTAACCAGCATCACAGATAATGCCTCTGCATACGAACTACCAACCATGTTGGATGCTAGCAACCATCTAGCTGACAAAAATACCCCAGCTGCAATCAACAATTTAATAGGGATCCCTCCCTATATTTGAGTAAAACTGGCTGAGTAGAATATAACATTTAGCAAATGCTATTAAAAGGATGGAGAGTCTACTGCAAGAAGGTTCAATAAAATTGGTCCACCCAGTTACTTATTTGCAGAAATGCAAGATTTCACCTCCTGCCTGTAAATTTCTACTGGAGAGTCAATCTGTATCATCCCACACAGCAAAACTGAAAGATGGGAAGATTCTTTTAATTTTTCTAGCTATGCTCAATGCACTCACACACAGCCAGTTATAGCAAGTTCAGGGTATTAGCAGAACACTGCCAACTTTAAAGACAACAGAACAGCTGGGGAGAAAATTCCAAAGAAGGCTCTTGAAGACTACATTGGATGCATATTTCTCAGGAACAATGAAAGCAAATTTTGTCAACTAGGAAGTAATTATTTAGAAAAATTTTATTTTGAAAATGTACATGACGCTTCTCCAGAGATCTGCTTGAAGCTGCTTAAAGCTAGGATAAAAATACAATAACTATTAAAACGCTACCACAAAAAACAAACAAAACAACCAACTTCTAAGCAGACTCGAGTGCAGCAAAACCCACTGCTTCCCCCCCATCATGCTGCAGTACAGTTTCCTTCCTAGGGCGAATATACAAACTGGCCCGTCTCTGCTTTATAGCAGTTGTCCCCAACCTTTTTATCACCGGGGCCCACTCAACGCTGGGGACCACTCACCGGGGACCACTCAATGCCTTTTACTGAGGCCTGGTGGGGGGGGGTAGTTTACTCCTGTACTCTCAACCACTGTCCTAGCCTCTCTGATCGCTATGGTAATGTTTAAACATCCCTTCAAAATAAGATACAGACATGCCATAACAATGAAGTGTGTTGTAAAGGGCTGGGGGGGGGGATGAAGTAAAGGGCCAGGGGGGGGGAGAAGGCGTCCTTCGGGGCCCACCTCCAATTAGTCGAAGGACCACATGTGGTCCGCAGCCCACAGGTTGGGGATCGCTACTTTATAGTATAAAGACTCACGACAGCTGCAGTAAAAATGTAGTTGATTCTTGGTGCCTGCTGAAGAAAATTTGGGCTGTCTTCTTTATACATTCCTAGTCTTGCCTCCCAAACGAGTGCCCATGTGATACCCATCTTGCTGCACCTCTGAAAGCCATTAACTTACTCTGCACGCCACGCTGGCATATATGATTACAGACAAGCTTCAAAGTTTTCCCAGCAACATTATTAATAGCTCAAAATCAATTTCCTCTGTGGATGACGCATGAGATAGCTGGCTATGCACTGACTAGTAGAGAATCACTTTAGAAATACTACGTCCCCCCCGTTAGGCTCAGAAAGGAGCTGAAACCCGAACGTTTCACTGTGCATTATTTTTAAAAACCTTCAAAAATCTCCTGAAAACACAAATAACCGAAGGCAGACCCCAGAAAACAGGGACCTCCATTCAGCGCCTTTTAAACTCCAAAAGCGGACTCGCCACGCGTTTACATTCACACAGCAGGAGAAACAGAAACGTCGGCGGCGGCGCCACCACAGCGCTGAAGGTGCGCCCCCTCCTCGTCCACGCAGCCGACCCCTCGGCCGTACCTGCTGCTTCATTAGGACAGCCACACAGCCCGCTGAGCGGAGTCGTCCAATGGGAGGCGACCTTTGGGGAGGGGCGTGGCCAGGGCAGGGCGGGGCGGCCCGGGCGGGTGTGCCACTGGCGACGGCGTTGGCTCGTGGAGCGCAGAGGCAGTGCGAGCGCGACCGGCCGAGTGTGTCTGTCTGTCTGCCTGTCGAGGGGGAGGGCCTGATGGGCGGAGGGGATGCGGCGGCTCCTGGCGCCCGAGGAGTTGGAGCCGCCGACAACTGCGCCCTCGCGCCGACCATAAGGCTGCCCTTTCCTTCGCCTCGCAAGTCCGGTAAGAGCCGCCAAACGCAGCTGGGGCGGGGTCGCGCGGGGAGGAGGGAGGGGGAAACGGGCGCGCGAAGCAGGTAGCGACGTCCCTCTGCGCGCGCCTCCCCCCCCCCCGGCGCCTGGTCTCCTTCAGGGAAGGTGGCGTCAGATAAAACCGTGGGGCTGGAGAGGAGTCCTTATCCTCCCCCCCCCCTTACTTCTGAGAACGCTTCGACCTCTTGCGTTTTGGGGATCCCGCCTGACTAATCTTCCCCTCCCACACACAGACCTTGAACTCCTTAAAAAAATCATAACTATCAGCCCGGCTCCCTCCCCCTTTTTGTGCCCCTCTGGAGGGGGGGGTAGTGAGCCTTTTTCCGCCCTCGACTCAGTTTCGTCCCCCAAAGTTTGCTTCGGTTGCTACCTAGTTGTTGCTTCCAGCCAGGCTCTCTCGTCCCCCCGCCCTTCCCGTCTCTCTCGGCGTTTGTAGCCTGAGCGTCTCCTTTCGATTGTATTTAAATTCTGGGCTTGAGCAGCAAGAGAAAGGAGGAGGACGTGCGATTTGGCAGCTGGCTGCGTGTATGGGCCGGAGAAGGGGGCTTTTGACTGCCTGTTGCAGGGGGGGGGGGGGGTTGACGGGAGCGGAGAAAGAGCGCTGCGAGGAATGCCAGATATTCCTTTGAAGGGGGCGGGAGCGCTCGGCCTTTCCTTCGTGCAAATCTGGCCCACGCCGGGAGTTGTGTGCATGTTAATCCATGCATTTGTTTGTCAACAGTTCTTGAAGTTGGTTTGTGTCGGCCCCTATCTCTCTCTCCCTCCCTCCCCCATGTTCATAAAACTACTGCTGCAAGTTCTGGTTACACCTTGCCCATTTTAGACTGGTTGGGAGGAGAGGAGGAGATGTCCGAAACAGACTTTTTCTAAACTCTGTTTTTATCAGAGGAATGTTGTGTATGAGGACAGCAGGCTGTAGGACCCATTAAAACCAGTGTAGCTGATTTTTGAGGAAATATGCAGAGGTCTAAGTATTCGTTTGGGATAGTTATCCTAAAGAAATATGGCAAACCCCCCTCCCATGTGTGTGTTGTCTAGACAGAGGTTTTGTTTGACTGATGCGAAAATACAAACATATGTTTTGTGTTATGAAAGTTTTGTATTGATAGCATACTAGTTCCAGGATTGGGGTAATAGAAATAAAGCCCAAGATTCTTTTCCTTGAATATTTGTGGAGATTTTTTCCATTAGGTGAATATTTAACTTGTAGCATAGACTGGAGAACAGAAGAAGATTCTAAAACAAGTTTACATGTCTAAAAACTAAATCATCTTTTATTTTTGTCAGTTAGAAAGAGTTCTGGTTAACCAGCCTGCGAAGAAGCATTTTAAAATAATAATTAATGATTCTAAATAAAATCTGACTTGGAGACGCTAAACCACAAGAGTTGTGTGTGTTTAGCAAGTTCTGCTTGTCTCACTGGTTGCTATCCTTTTAAAAGAAGGAGATTCTTAAGTGGAAGGTAAGATTGCAGAACACCTTTCTAGCTGTGAAAACACATGAGACCTGACAAAGGTTGCACAAAGCTTTTGTATCACATGTCTTTTTAAAAAAACAAAAACTTTACCTGGCATAATTTCCCCATATGTTCTGTAAACCAGGTTACATTGTTGACATGACGTATTCATGTTTGAAACACTCTTCACTGTGGAGCATTATGTATACTGCTATTTTAAAAAGTTGTGAGATCCTACTGCTAAGAAGGCTCAGTCCTAAAGTAGGTATTC
The DNA here is from genome assembly GCF_049243985.1 of Paroedura picta. Taxonomy (NCBI): domain Eukaryota; kingdom Metazoa; phylum Chordata; class Lepidosauria; order Squamata; family Gekkonidae; genus Paroedura; species Paroedura picta. The sequence goes on along the minus strand of NC_135372.1, from coordinate 55,872,491 downwards.
GTAGTCAGCAATTAATTGACTTGATTCTAACATGGATACAAAGAACTAGAAACTTTTGTGCACAAATTGTTCATAACTTCAGAGATCAACTTTCGGTCCTTGTAGTTGCATTTCCTATGACTGTTTTTAATGTTTGAAGAAGCATGCATGTGCATGAAAACTTATACCTACAGTAAAACTTCATTGGTCTTAAAGATGCCACTGGATTCAAACTTTGTTTTGCTGTTTTGTTTCAAACAGACCAAAGCAGTTATCCACCTGTATTTTAATGTGTGTTAAATAAAAAAATCTGATCATGTGCTGCAGTGTGTTTACATGGCACATATAAGAAAAAAGACTGAGTGTTTAAATTTTAACAGTTGTAGTAGATACACTATATCAGTCTGTAACATATATGTTTTAAAATGTTGATATGTGATGCAGGCCTTGGAGAAAACTGCTTCTTTTTATTGTGATTTATATTTTGATATGTAAATGCACTGAAATGTGTTTTTTTAATGAGAAACAATGTAATTATTAAAGTATATGTGCATTTTTAATCCAAATGAATTTTCTCTGGAATGTGACTTCTCTTTCCACTGTACAAAGTCCTGACATTAAGGGTCTTTTTAATTCATTAGAAATTCTAATTTTAAAAATACCTTGTATCTTGGCAAGGGATAAATGTTTTGGGCAGCACACCAGGGAATAGATTTTCAAAGGAGTCACAGGACTGTTTTCATTTGTTGGTGACCATGTAGTTTGGTTACCAGGTCTGCTTTAAAACCTAAAACCTAAGCCGAACATTCTCACAAAAAAGGTGCATCAAGTAATTTAGCATGTAAATAGTGTTTGTAACTCATGTTTATTTGCATTTTCATTTTTGTTCAACTAACTCTCTTTTTCTCTTCTCCCTCAGCACTTCATGTTTTGCTTCTCCAGTGGACCCTAAATAACGTTGAATGTTAAGTCTGGGAATTTCATAAGCTCTGCAGCGGCTGGGATGTTGCGACAGAACGGTGGAGGCAACAAGCGTGGTTTAGGATTAACCAAACTATCTACCTCCAATTTCTTCACCATCTCTAATTCAGGAAACTGGGGGATGGGGCGCAGTACTAAGAGCAGCTCTCTGAGCAGTATTAGCTCCAACTCTGACTGTTATGACAGCACTGTTGTGGATCCAGAATACATCATGCAGTTGGTGAATGATGTCAGAAAATTTGCAGATGTTCTGTTGTATTTTAGAGAGGCCATTCTTTCAGAAGGTATGTTTATTGCTTCTTTGCAACTACTCTGGTTTAAGAATGGCTGTTAACATGCTGTTTCTTGCATATGTTTTGCCTTCTACAGGAAGTGGTGGGGGGTTTCACCACACTTCCTCTATGAAACACAGTAGAAATTTCATAATTGGGCACACATGTAGAACTTAAAGTGATTGACTCAATAACAAAGTCTTTAGACATATGGCAGAAATAGATTCTATTAAACAATGTTGGTATTGACTTTAAGTGACTGGAGTAGCAAGTGTTCTGATAATTTACTTGGGCAACTGTTAATTGCTTTGAAAAATTTGTGAAATTAAGTTTAGCTTCTCTGCAGCATTTCAGTCTCCAAACAAGATGTTTTTGCTACTTCCTGCCAGTAGGTGGAAACATCAAATTTGTTTGCTCAGACTTGTGGTTGGTCGTTTAATATATGAACATTCCTTGCTGAGAATCATCAGCTTTCCTTAAGCAGCAGTAGAGAAATTTCCCCACATCTGAAGTAAATTTCTTAGTATTGTAACTTTCCTCTTTGCAAAAGGTGGCTAAAGCTTCTATAGCTAATATTTGTTAAATAGAATTCCCAGTTTGCATTGTGCCCCCTCCCAGTTGTTTCATTTAATCACATTTTAAAGCAGAAAGGTGGGATTCTTCTGAGAAGGAAACAGGCACGCCATTTTTGGATCCTAATGATTAAGTTAGAGTTATTTCTGAATTGAATTAGCCAAAGAATAAATATATATGATTGCAATAATTAAGATTCAACATAACTGATCAGGTGCTATGCTTTAAAAACGTTGTCAGGAAAAGTTAAATACATAGCATGCAGATTTAATTATATATGCAGCTGATATGTAAAGGATGGCAGTAATCCAAGTTTTTTTTGACACCCCAGGGGTATCTGTCCTATGCTGGGAGCAGACAGTAAATTAAATTGCAAAAAGTTCTTCCATTGGAGCCCTTAGGTGGGCCACTTCACATTGCTGGACGTTAATGCTGACTCTATTAAATTACTTTTTATATTAGCTTTAAATATAAATAAATACTTACTTCTAGGCAAAGATTTTGCAGGTTGTGGTCAGATTGCATATTTTTATTTAATGTTAGTAGGAAAATGTTTCATAATAGCAGTAATTGAAACTAAGACTTGGCATAGTATTTCTTGTTGACTTTAAACCTCGTCATCTAGTCATGTGTGAAAGACTTGCAAAACTTTTAGTTTTGTACAGTAGGAGTCCTACTTGTCATTTGTCAGTTATATATAGTTTGATCACTCAAAAAAAAGATATTTCTGAAAGTCTAATGTTTCTTGCAGCCTCCTCTTCTATCTTTGTGCTCACTAAACAAAAAACAAACATTTCAGTATAAAATAAAACGAAGTGTATCCAAATTGAAAATAGATTTGACTGCTTTAGATTTATATAGATGTTTTAGTGTCATGCATCTTGAATGCTCATATGCTGGTAATACTCCAGCATGTTGGTTCAGGCTACGTGACTGTGTTTCTGAAAACAATTTTTTTCTGTTGATAAATCATGATTCCCCTACCCCCAGAGGGACCTGCCATTTGCCTTGTAGGATGTGGGAAACACACTGCTACCATAATGCATTTTGAGCTTGTATTGGGTTGACCAGTACTGTGTTTCATCATGTTCAGTTTGATCTGCAAAGCAAATCACTACGTTAGGCTGCTGATACTTTCATCATCAAATATAAAGGTGAACATAAGTCTAGCTATTATAAAGCCCCTTTCTAGTTTGTTTGTTTGTTACAGTTGTGTATTCTGTTCAGAATTGTTTTTAAAAGCTGCTGTTTATTGAAAGCACACCAAAGGTCTCCATTCTAACCTTATACTACAAAACTTGGGAATAATTATTTATGCCATTTATAACCTATAATAACTTCTCCACAGCAGAAGATGTGGGACAGTTCACAGCATACATAGTTGTGTTTGGAAGTAAAAGTATGTCAGTCTCTATAGATAATACTAGGGGCGGGGGAAGGCCAATCGGGCCTCTGTGAAGGAGGCAGAGGGACCTTGCAGCCTTGGCTGGTGCCGAGGAGGCAGGTTAGGATTGCAGACCTCTGCAGAGGAAGACTGGCATTCCCAGCCGCCACAGACAGGGAGGAGGCAGCAGACAATGGCACACACTCCATGGAGGAAGTTGGTAGTCCATGCCGCTCCTACCAATGGTGAGGAGGTATGCTGGGTGGTTGCAGAGCCAAGTAGCCTAGTTCCTGTGAGCTCTGTGTGGTTGAACTAGGATAGCGGACATGAGCCTTTGACTGGCCTTCAGTGGGGGATGGCCCTCCCAGTGATGGCCAGTCAGAGTCCCCCCAGGTGCTTCTTGATGGCTCTCCAGCACCTCTGAGCAGCCTTCAGTGGGAAGGGCCCTTCCTCCGAGGCCAATCAAAGGGTTGCCACATCATCAGAAATATGCTTCACATTTTATGTGATAGGTAGGATTGTTGTCTTCAGAAAAAGGAGGTGTGAAAGAAGAGCTTGCTTTTTTCATGGGTTGGTAATTTGCTTATGCTTGTCATATACTCTGTGTTCTAGAACCTCTTTTGAACTATAGTGCTTTCACAGGTATAATCTTGATAGAACTCATTCTTGACCAATGGGTCTGAAGTTAAAGGGATATGAATATATTTGTTGGCATGTCAGTCTTGGGCCTACACTTGGAGCTAACTTGGTGTAATGGTTAGGAGCACGGACTTTAGTCTGGCAAGCTGGATTTGTTTCCCTGGTTCCCCACATGCAGCCAGCTGGGTGACCTTGGGCTTGCCACAACACTGTTCTCATTGAGCAGTAATATCAGGGCTTCCTTAGCCTCACCCACCTCACAGGGTGTCTGTTGTGGGGAGAGGAAAAGGAAGGTGATTATAAACCACTTTGAGACTCCTTCAAGTAGAGAAAAGCAGCATCTAAGAACCAACTCTTCTTCTTAAGATCTTCTAGTAATTTACGTTGTTGAGGCTTTCCGTTAGGAATTCTACTTCTTTATTAGAGAAGCTGCAGCGTGTCCTCTGAAATGTAAGAATTGATTGCTTCAGACAAATCTAGACTATTTAATAGAATATAATCTCTGCAACACAGGTAAATAATACCTGAGTACTAGCTAATCAGCCATTAATTCATTTTGAGGAATTGCTTCTATACTTTTGTTTGCATAGCAATTATTATACTTGATGATGATGGAACTGTACCTCCACAGGAAAAAAAATCTGTATTTGCTGAATGCCCAATAAGTCAGCTTTTGAGCACTTGTGGTGAATATTCATGGTAAACATTAACTATATCATATGCCTTCAATTCACTAACATGTAATCACAGTTTTGTCTTTGTTTCAAAGACCAAACTTTTTTTGTTTTTTATCAAGGGTTTGGTTGAGAAGCTGAATTGGGCATCTTTATTCTTATGCATCAGAATTATGCTTTTGTTTGGCAATTTATAATGCCATAATTTCTCAGATTGTTCTAAATGGATTGTTTAACTGAATCAAGGCAATATCTTTACCTCACTAGAAAGACAGCAAGCTTTAGCTGGCAAACAGGGAAGTGAGAATTGGAACTCTTGCCATTGCATCTGAGATCTAGACAGTTCCATTTGAGAATATGAAATACATTTCCTGACATAATTCTGAATAGTGTTGATCCTGGCACACTGTATTCTTATATTTATAGTCATCAATATCTACTGGGCCACTTTCTGTAATGGCCTTATTTGGAATAAGGCTTGGCCTTATTTGGAATATTGTGCACAATTCTGGTCACAATATGTTAAAATGGACATTGCAGAGTTGGAAAAAGTACATAGGCATTCAACCAAAAATTGTAAAGGATTGGGGCGTTTTTCCTATGAGGAAGTCTGAAGACCAAATTGTTTGAGGAAAGGTTGAGTGAGCTTGGTCAGTTTAGCCTGGAGAAAAGACGACTAAGAGTTGATATGATAGCCATCTTCAAATACTTGAAGGGCTGTTGAGGATGGGGCAGAGTTGTTTTCTGTTGCTCCAGAGGGTTGGACCAGAACCAGTGAGTTGAAATTAATTCAAAAGAATTTCCAGCTAAGCAGCTAGAATAAGTTTCTGACAGAGCAGTTACTTGGTGGAACAGGCTTCCTTGGGAGCACAAGTTGGACAACAGCCTGTTTATTTCTCCTGTGTTGCACACTGGCAAATCATTTCTTTGTTAGTGGGGCTAAGGCATTAGGTGCTGTGTGCTAACCAGACCTTTCTTAGCCAGACTAAAGGTAATATAGATGTTCGCCATGGGTGCCTGTTGACTCTTGAGAGTTTGTAGCTGGCCAATATTTATTTATTTATTTATTTATTTAGTTAGTTAGTTAGTTATTATATTTATATACTGCCCTCCCCGGGGGCTCAGGGCGGTTTACATAAGAACAACAACAGTACATAAAACTGCATCTGAATCCAATTTCTGTTTGAAGAAGAAGTGTTGGTTCTTATATGCTGCTTTTCTCTACCCGAAGGGGTCTCAGAGCAGCTTACATTGGTCTTTCCTTTCCTCTCCCCACAAAAGACACCCTGTGAGGTGGGTGAGGTTGAGAGAGCCCTGGTATTACTGCTTAGTCAGAACAGCTTGATCAGTGTGGTGGCGAGCCCAAGGTCATCCAGCTGGCTGCATGTGGAGGAGTACAGAATCAAACTTGATGCAGTGACAGCAGAATTCTTGTGGCAGTTTTTTCCCACCTGTGGTGTTCTGTACCAGCTAGAATGTCTAAGTTCACTTTAATGACAGGTGCATTACAGTAGTCTAACTGCGAGGTTACAGTAGCATGAATTCACATGGTTGGTTTGGCTGAGGTAAGGAGCTGTCTGACAGTCTAAACTAAGTTAATGGAGAAAATATTTGGAGTTGTATTAAATTGCATCTCTAGTAATGATGGGTCCAGTATAGTTAGCAAGTGCCTAGTGGGCCCTATCAAAAGTGGGAAAACTTTCAAGACCTAAGCTTTTCCATTCAGCATCTTCCCATCCAGCATCTGTCTTGTCAGGATTTGGTTTCAACCTGGTCATCTGTAACCATTAAACCACAGCAGACAGACCGCTATAGCAGGGGTAGTCAACATGTGATCCTCCAGATGTCCATGGACTACAATTCCCATGGGTTTCAAAATGGTATGCCTAGTAATTTCCAAGGTAGCTATTGGTTCATTGCATGTCAAAAGTTTTACAGGGGCATGAATCTAGCTGTGGAATAGTTCTGAATAAGGACAAATCACCTTATATAATGATACCACTTCATTTAGGCTTAAAATTCACAAGGCCATTAGTATGTTGCAAATTGTTGCATGCACTACTTGTTCATGATCTACTGATTGTATACAGCTGCTGGCATATGTTTTCTCTTTCAACAGTTATGTATTGTAAAAAGCTATACTATACTCTGTGACTTTTGCTTTTTTTCAAGCAATTGAGTACCTAGAAGTGAGGAGCCAATAATTAAGTTTCAGTTCCTGTGGCTCTCTTAACACCTTTGAATCTTTTGTTTTTTCTCACTTTCAACATCTGGGTAAAATCTGTAGGGCATTTCCTACATCTAATGGACTCTACAGATCTTGGCAAATGTAAATTGAATCCTAAGCATATTGAACTGTTGAAGGATCTGCAAAATATGATTGCCAGTGGTGATTCAAAAATTTAATTTGGCAACTAGCACAGATTATATTCCACTAAAGGACGGACATGGTTTTGTTAAGCATAGATTTTTAAAAAACTGCTGACGACAAAAAAAAGAAAAAAGATTGCTTCTTTAAAATTAGCTCTAGGCTGAATCTTATGCAGGAATATAGTATCGATGAATTGGGTTATAGGGGTTGCTTGATATACATACCAACATGTTCTATCCTGCTGACTGTTATGCAGGGGTGTATATATATTTAAAAATTTAGGATTAATTTCAGATCCAGATTTGAGGTGGGTATGCTCTTTATTATTTTTTTATTATTTCTGAAACTGTTCTTTCATTTCACATTTTTCAAACTTCCACTGAAAATTTGAATGCTTTTATTAATTGTGCCTGTGAGATGTGGGCAAAGTATTTTCCCCTTTCTGAAATATACCAATGCCCTTTAGTCCTGTTTTGGAAGTAGAGCAGCTAATAGCCAGTCAGACTAGATAGTCATCTGATAGCAATGCTGGTTTTATAAACTTAGGCAGAATGTGAGTGGCTGGGCCGAAAGGGATGTATCAGTGTTTGTCTCTTGTGGACCTTCCATGCATACCTAGGGAATTGCTGATCGCCATTGTAGGGTAGTAGGTGAATTTCGTCCAGGACAGGCTGGATTGTGGAGATTTTTAGTGGGTTGGATCACTTGGGCATGAAATTGGGGTCACTGTGGGTAGGCAGGTAGTTGTGAGTTCCTACATTGTGTTGGGGGTTGTACTAGATGACCCTTGAAATCCCTTCCAACTCTATGATTCTATGACTCCAGGAAGGGGTGGAGGAACCATATGAGGGAAAGAGAGAGAAAAGGTTGTTATGCTGTCAGTTCAGGCAGATAGTCTGAATCTTCAGAGAAAGAGAATGGAGGGATCTTTGAGTTTGCCTTCTTGTTTTTAACCAGGCTAAACAAATGGATACGTGAGATAGGGTGTGTGTTTCCAGTGTGTTAGTTTTGAGACAACCTGTCTCAGGAGATTTTGGAAGTCTCAGAACCTGTCTTCTATGTTAAAACAGATGAGCTTAAGGAAGGGACTGTATTTGTCTCAATGCCCCAATTTTGTGTTTTCTAAGGAGTTCACCACAAGAGGAGGCCAGTATTCACCTCAAGGATATGAATTTAGAAGAAGAGTTGGTTCTTATATGCTGCTTTTCTCTACCAGAGGAGTCTCAAAGTGGTGTTCAATTGCCTTCTCTTTACTCTCCTCACACATGTGGGGTTGTGGGGAATCAAACCCGGTTTGCCGGATTAGATGTTTATGTTCCTAATCACTACATCAAACTGCTTTCCTAAATAATCACTGTTACACCTGTAAATAGTTTGTCCTTTTTCATTGAACCACTTTATTTTCCTATCCCTGAGAGCAAATAGAATTTATGTTATTTTTCTATTTCCCTCATGGTTGCTGAATTTATTTTATTTAGAAGCCAGTTGGGTTAAATCTATTGGAAGTTTGAGGTAGAGACCACACTGGTTGACCTTTACATCATGCTCTCTATGATGTGTCATATTTAAGACCCCAACCTTCACAGCCTCCCATTCCTCTTGCCCCAGAGGCAGCAGAACCAGGGAGGGAAAGAAAGAGGAGGCTGGCCTCTCAAACCGATGTCGTGAAAGCATCTCACTCCCTTTAAATTTGAAAGGGCCACTATTTTCTATGTGAAAATATTATTCTCCTACCCTATTCGAAGGGACTGGAGATGCTTGAGACCTTGGAGGCCTGGTCTTCTGTCTACAGAAAATAATCAGCCCTGATAGGCTGTTTGGAGCACCTTCCATCCCTTAACATTTTTAAGGGCCATTATTTTCTACAAAGGTAGACTTGGCCTTCAATTTCAGAGGTCTGGTCTGAGGCCAGGTAGAAAATGAGGCCCTTAAAATTTAAAGGAGGGCGTCACCACTGAGCACCTGTTGCACAAACCAGCTCTACCCGACCAGGCCTATGAAACCTGACCCCCCCCTTTTCTCTCTCTCTCTCTCTCACCCACACAACCCTTTTCATGTTATGGAGCAGAAAGTGATAGAACCAAGACTTCTTGGCTGTCAGAAACAATGGCAGGCTACCAAGCCTAGCAAACAATTGCACACCTTAGCATATCAGGGGATTAGCTGGGGATTCCTTTTAAATTATTTGTCAGAGTTCTAATGATCCTTATTTAGATTGGTAAGTATAAATTCAGTTGACTAAACCACCAATTGCATTTCAGTTTCTATATCTGCATATACATCCTTATCCATTGTTGTTCCCCTATATATTAATGAAACAGCCTAGGGGGTGGGACGTGTATGGCTGTCCAAGTTGGAATAGGGCCAATCAGGGTGCAGCGAGCTTTGCCCTGATTGGCCCTGCCCCTGCAACTCCCACCCTCCATCCCTGGACTCTAGCCTCTTTGCTGTCAGATGCCTCAGTGCCTGGAGCCAGCAACAGGTAAGGGGAGAGGCCCTGGGCAAAGGATCGTGGTGGAGGGTGTCCTAACGAGGGCCTCTTGGCCTGCTAGGCTAGGTCTGCTGACGAGGGCCTCCTGGCCTGCTGACTGCTCGTTAAGGACTGCTAAGGAGCTGACTGCTGAGGTGCCCCACTTGATCTGGCTGCAAGCTGCCACCCAAGGCCACCTTAAGCTGCCTGGCCAGGGGAGGGGACCCTTTCAAGGCTGTTCTTAGGAATGGGTTTTGAAGCTAGTTGTATAATATAGCTTATTTGTAGTAAACATTAAAGTTGAGGAAACTGCTTTAATTAGTCAATAATAGATTTGAGAACAAGATTAACAATATTGACAAAGTACATATAGTGTAACGGGTAGCTTGCAGATTCAATTAACTTTCTTGTTAAGTCTAACTTTCTCTGTGACTTAAAGTTGTGAACACTTGCCCTCCCCCAATCGCATACTCTGCATTCCTTCAGAACAAATGTTCACTTGTTGCTATAGTGTCAAAGATCAACAGTTGGTAGGGGTATATTTCTTGAGCAAATATATTTCAGTGTTCAGATTCAACACCTACTGGGGAACTTAATTTTTGTTGACTTACATGCTCTTTAAAACAGCATTGCTCTGTTAAAAGAAACAACTGTTCCTAACAGTTTTTTCTTCTTCTAGCTTTATAAAACAGCAAATACTAGATTTTCTTCTAGATTTTAGATTTAGATGAGTGTCCTTGAACCCATGGCTGCCAAATCTGGAGTGGCTGTTCATGACACTTAATGTCCACTTATTACTGACTCATAAGAATTATATTCCTGTCACATGCACACAACACATTCAATATTTTTACTAGGGCAGAATTTATATACTGAACTAGATAAATGCTAAATTTAACTGCACAAATATCAGCACTTTAATGCAAACTTCAAATTGAAACAAATTGTTATCTTCTGTGAAATGTTGCAGAGATTCTTTACAAAGTTAAAACTTAGTGAAGAGGTGTTAGATTCTCTGTAAGTAGAACAAACAGTTACAGTTCTGAAGTATAACAATAGCATGCATGTGACCTCTATCCAATGGATATGATTAAGCATCGTCAAACTGTCAGTTACTTGAGCTTACTATATTTACTAAAGGTATGACATCAGATATTTGCGATCAAATGCCACTTTTCTTTGTATGGACCACTTACTGGGTTTAATCTCCTTCAGTGAGAATTCCAGCAATGAAGATTTTTAAAGTCATTCTACCCCCACCCTGCTGTCCAAAGACTTCAGACACTGACCCCCCCCAAAAAATGCCAAAGAACACACTTGTGTAACTTCTCAATTTAGTACTCTTGATATGTACAACCTGTGGCTTCACTAAAGTTTTGCAAACTTCAAGAAAGCCTTGGGAGTGCATTTCCCTTGTGAGCTCATGCATGCACACTCAGTAGCACAATCAGTTAACACTTCAAAAAAGTTTTGTGAGTGTTAGAATTGTACAGAAAAGAACTGTACTCTTATTATTCTGGTACTTAAAGCAAATTGAGCTGTTTGCCTTACAGTATGCACAGTAAGGATCTCAGGATGTAGAAATCATTTTCTGTAGGGAGCACCCTTGTGCCATTTCAGAACTGTGGCAAATCTATTCCCTAAGGTTTAGAGATTTCACTGTCTTACTCTTGGTGCTCTGTTTCACTGATTTTTCTGAAGCATCAGTGGGAAATCTTTTGGGTAAAATCCCCAGGAGTGGAGATTGTTCAACTCCTACAAAGGGTGGACCTGTGGTCAATTTATGTCTAATTTTTAGTACCCTGGGCACTTGGATTTTCTTACTAAAGAACAAACTGTCCTGGGCCATCCTTGGTAATAATATGCTACTTTGAACAGTTCACAAGGCAAAGTCCATTTCTTTATTAGCAGTCTAATCTCATAATCCTGCCTCTATGTGGTCTGTGCTAAGGTGAGTTGTCAAACATTCTTCTTCCCCTGTTGCTTAAGGTGAAAATGGGAAAACATACATAAGAAATGACCAATAATACTAAAAAGAAAATAAATACTACTCAAGTAATTTTGGCAGAGATATCCTCATACTGCAAGTAAAATCCTGCCTTCTGGAAAAGCAAATGCTGTGAGTTTGCCATGTACAGAACAAGTTGTATAAATAAAATTAATAGGTTTTGTTTGCTTCACTTGAAATTTGTTTGTTGACAATGCTGAATAAAGTTTACTGTAAGAATATCTAGCCTATTTTTCAATTACTTCAAACTCATTACATATTTTCCTAGAATTGAAAGTGATATCAATTAGCCTGGGTAAACTAGTAGCGTGCTGATACTTTTTGGTTCTATTAGGCCGGGGGAAAAAAATCAAGATTTCTGAAAAATCCCAGATCCTGATACTGATATTGTATTTGTATCTGGGTTCTTTGGGCAATACCAATTTTTATTTTGGGTGGGAGGTTAAACCCAAGAAGAAAGAAATAGGTGTGTGTGGGGGGGGAAGGAGGTAGATCTTTGGACTGGCTTCTTGTGCAACCTCACTTAAATGAGGCTGCATAAGAAGCCAGTCAGCCAAAAGTAGATCCAGTTAGAAGCAGTCTGCTTTCTGCTGGTCCCGTTGATCCTTGGGCTGACTTCTGTAGCCCCTTTAAATTTTAAAGGGCCTGCGGTAGAAAGTCCAACAGCCTTTTCGCTGCTTTTTTACTTGCCCTGAATATATTTGGGATTTTGGGGGATTTTTTTTTTTGCTTCGCAACCCCCCCCCCCCAGCTATTTTTAGGATGCTGAAATATACCCAAACAATACCAATAAGGATTTTTTGGGATATATTTCTGGCTTGAGTAGATCTGAATATGTGCCCGTAATGCAAGCCATTTAAAAATGATCTTTTGGCACCTTTTTCACATGTGGAGGCCCAAGAGGATAAATCAGGTTTTCTCCTGCATGCATGCAGTGTTAGGAACCATGGTCATGCTAGGAGATGTCATACTTCCCATATATCAATTGAGCACTATCTCCTTTTGAATGTGTACTTTTATTCTATCCAGAGCTTGAATAACTGGTGTTAATCTGAGAGGAAGTGATATTTGGAGACCCGCAAAATCTTAAAGACAGATTTATTGAAGTTTAAGTTTTTATGAGCTAGAGTCCATTTAATCAGATGTATGAATTTAAAGGATCCACCCCCAGGCATAACTGCCAGTTATGACAAAATATTGCAAGTATAAAGAAAAAGCAGCAGAATACAATAACTAGGGAGAGAGGGTGGGAACGCGTTTTTGGAATGGAGGAACAAGAGGCTGCCACGTGCTGTGTGTGCTCTTATATAGAGTGCAAGGACTGCCCTTGCTCCACCCACTCACCGCATGGTGAGGTGAGAACAGCCTGTGTCCCATCGGAGTTGGGCCACACATGACTTCTTCCCAGTCCAGCTCCCCTACCCTGCTGTCCAAGTTCACTGACTTTCAGGATTGCAATGCTTAAGGATTCCATTTCACAGAATCATAGAGTTGGAAGGCATATCCTGGGTCATCTAGTCCAACCCCTTACACTATGCAGGACACTCACATCCCTCTCGCTCACCCATTGTAACCTGCCACCACCTTGAGCCTTCACAGAATCAGCCTCTCCATCCAAAGACTGAGAACCCACCACTTCCTGAGGAAGCCTGTTCCGCTGAGAAGCCATTCTGTCAGGAACGTCTTCCTGATTTCTTGTTTTACAATTTCAAGGTTACCTTGATTCATACTTCTCACATTTCATGTTCCTGTTAATATTGTAGAAAAGGTTTGGACATTCCTTTTGCATCCATTCACATCAACCACTGAATCTCCTTTCAACTTCAGCCCAGTTGTGTTATTAAGAATAGTATAGTTGCCTTCAGCTATTTCCCAGCAGCTCATTGTGTGTCTTCTGCCCTGGTGCTCTGTCTTCCAGCACTATATAATTTTTCATTTTGGAATAGTCTCATCATAAGGTTTTAAAAATGAGAGATGATCAAAAGTGGTTTGCCATTGCCTATGCAGTAGTAACCAGGATTAGCTGAAGTGGCCCTACAGTTGTCTATCAAAGATATGCTGTCAGTGTCCCTTTCCACGACTGCTTCAGCCTTGCCCAGTTCCCTTCTCTCAAGCCTGATACCTTTGCAGGGAAATATGCGGTCAGGGAAGGGGGCAGCCAAAGAAGCAGCCATATTATGATCTGTTCACTCCTGCTAGTGGTATGTCTTTTGCTTGTTTTGCAGAACTGAGGTGCTTGTCTTTCAACAGTTAAAATAAAAGAAATAAAACATGCTAGAAGGTGACAAAAGGTTGACAGCTCTCTCCTGATGTAAAAGTAGCCCTGACTTTATTATGCATGCTTCTATATATTGACAGCTAAAGCAGGCCACTTTTATTTTTTTTAATGAGAAAACATGATGAGGAGAGAAAAAACTTGCTTCCTTCCCTTTCACTTTATCTTGTTCTTCTGAGGATCCCCCACTCCCCTTGCCTGTTCTGCGAGTGAAAACTTTAATAGCAACTAAAATGGGTATATTTCTCCTGTCTGCCAGGATTTTAAGGGAAAATGCTTTGGCTGAAGTCCAGAAGTCTACAGTCTAGAGAATTTCATTCCAATTGATTGGGAGTCATACGTAGTAATGTGCTTTTCACTGAAACCAGACTTTTCCCAAGTACACTTTGAAATAACATCAAAGAACCCCAATACAGTTTTAATTCACAAAACAAACTGAACCCAAACCCAGTGTTTCTGAGTAGATCTCTGATACTCAAATATGTAAAATAATTATTACTGTGCTTTGGAGGAAGAGATACTGTGGGAGTTTGAGTTAGATTACGTGATGTTCTCTGTACATCCGACAAATGTGCTTCATACTGAAACAAAGCCTCTCAGAATATTCCAGAGCTACTTTATAAGGTTTAAAAAAATCTCCCAATTATGTTGTCTATTTTCCAATTACAGGTTAAACAAAATTAAAAACCAGTCTGGATTTGACAATAAATGAAATTAGCTTATTTCTGTGGCTTTTGTAAATGGAATATTTGATTATTTTATTTCTAAATTTCTATTAATATTTTTTACAAGTAATTCCTTATCACTAGTTATTTACATTCTAGATGTTTAGGTCATGATAAATCATTGCCTTTAAAGATTTTGGGAAAAAGTTTTTTTCTCACTATTCATGACTGAACATACCATGTTCAAGAGGAACTGATGCTGCAGAAGGAGGAAAACTGGGAAAGTTACATTTTCTGAGAGTAAATCCCTTATACAAAGCATCACTGTTAAGTATTATTTATTTAAAACATCTCTATCATGCCTTATATCCTTAGTTTTGAGCAGGCAACCAATGTAGCAGCCAAGTTGCAAAGACAAAAATCAGTCCAGTTAACAATATTTCTCATGTGTCGTCTCTGATGATTTTTCACCATATTTGTAATTGAGGGGAATGTAAAGTGAATCAGTATGTTTTCTTTAAAGGAGCATGTGTGAAATAGAATTCATATGCCCATATTTGCTTTGAGACTATGTTCCCTGGACCTTCCAACAGGTATTCAACAGTATGGAGGGGCAGTATTGGAAAGATAGGGGGAAATATGTGATGAGTTCAACTTGGAGTTTTTCCAACAGCTGCACAGATCTGTCAGACAGTGAAAACACAACTCATTGTTTGATCCTTTTTGCTTTGTCCGCAATGCTTATGGGGGAGTTTTGTTGCCCAAATACAGAACTAATCTGAATTTTTTAAAAAATACATGGTATTTTTATTTTTATAGTTTGCATTTAAGCAAAGCAATCTTCCCTTTTGCTGTACTGCTACAATATTTGTTATACTGCAATAAGAACTTGTTGATTATTTAGTCCGAGCTGCTTGTTCTAATTTCTGTTGGAACTTTATGCCCCATTCAACACAAACCCTAATACATGATATAAGAAGCTATGAACTTCATAAAACTTGGACTGATGCACAGTTAGGTAGGTTTACTCCCTCTCTTCTTCCCCTCCCCTATTCCCTGTACCATTGCCATAACTACTACCAGCACTTTGAAATTAGAAAGCTGTGTAACAACACAGAAGTAAATTTTTTTTTGCCCTTGTTGGTTGCAGAGGAATATTTGTACACTGTAAACAGGATAATAGATGTAGCTGTTTAATAAAAGTGGAATTTTAATGTAACTTAGATATCTAGGAGGTTGTATAATCAGTTCCTTAAAAGGTGTTAGAATATACATTCCCATAGGGATGTGCATTCAGCTAATCCAAGCCAAAAAAAATACTCCCAAAATACCTGATCAGTATTTTTCGGATATTAATTCAGCCAGATTTGGTGAAGCCTGTAAAATCTCAAAACTATTCCAGGCTGCCAGATAGCCACAGTGCATTTAAAAGGCGCTCCAAATGCTTTTGGACTGAACTCTCATCTTGAAAAAGGCTTTTAAAGGGACTTTGGGCCATTTTTAAAGGGACTGTGAGCCTTTGCGATGTCTTGAAGTTCACATGCACTTCAACTTGCAAAAGACATTTAATTTTAAAGGGAGTTCCCTTGAAAATTTAAATCCCTTTTCCCCCTCCCTTGTAAGCCTTCTTTAAAGGTAAAGGTATCCCCTGTGCAAGCACCAGGTCATGTCTGACCCTTGGGATGATGCCCTCTAGCGTTTTCATGGCAGACTCAATACTGGTTTGCCAGTGCCTTCCCCAGTCATTACCGTTTACCCCCCAGCAAGCTGGGTACTCATTTTACCGACCTCGGAAGGATGGATGGCTGAGTCAACCTTGAGTCGGCTGCTGGGATTGAACTCCCAGCCTCATGGGCAGAGCTTTCAGACTGCATGTTTGCTGCCTTACCACTCTGCGCCACAAGAGGCTCTTAAAACCTTCTTTGGGGAGCCATAAAATTGGACTCCCCGGTCCAAAAAAGTTTCAAATGTATGTTTGTATTTTTGGGGTGTGGAGAGATTATCCTGCAATTTTGATGCCTATACCTCAAAAAACAGCCCCACAAAGCCCCAGTTGCTCCTGGATCAATTCTCCACTATAATCAATGGGGCTATTAACTATAATGGTCTCCATAGGCTATAATGGAGCTGGAAAAATTCAGGATTCCTGAGTACTTGCCATATTCAAATACCATACCGGTACTGGGATTCGGAAATATCGGGAAATACCAATTTCTACATTTCTATATCTCCCTCCTGAGACTGACTGAGAGTAGTGTACATATAGAAACTGTTTTGTTTGTTTACAGACACCTACTTTTCCATGGAGCTTTTGGGTTTCATGAGGGAGGCTAAGCTAATACAACAGTGCCTTTCTGAACTGTATATAATGTAATTAAAACTGAACTGGCAGGAAATTGTAGTGAAGTTAACACATGAGATTATGGAATTTTATTTTATGTTTGGATTGGATTGGGATAGGCAGAATCTTTAACTGAGGCCATTATTACTAGCTGTGAGAAAATAGATATTAAAATTAGAAAATAAATTGTCTTTTTGACACCAAAGATGAATGAATGAAACCGTGGAAAATTTGCCACTTGTATGCCTTGAGCTGAAAAATAAGAATGTCTAGAATAGGCTTAACAGGTCTAGTGTATTATGAGTTGTGCTCATCCAAAACTGAGGGCACAATGTTCAATATTAGGTTATTTTCTCTCTGATTCATTGGAGTCAGAAAGTCACTGGCAATAGCTGTTACCTCCCTGGTTAAAATCACCCTTCTCAGTTGTTTTCCTGTTGCCTCTGAGAGCAGGGAAGTAGGAGAGTTCTGCTTCATTCCTAGACCTCTGTATATTCTTTAAATGATAACTCTTCAGTTGCCTTTGAATTCTTAGTGGCTTGTTTCCTTAGTGTTTTTTAATCTTCCTAACTTAAAAAAGAACCATCTAGTGGCTTAATGGCAGAAGTAAAAACTTCCCATTACACTTTAATGTACTTGGAAAGAGTACTCATTTCCTTTGTCCATAATTCCAGAAAGGCCACGTTTTATGGGAATGTAATGTCATAACACTCAATGTTGGAAGTCAGAGTTATTGTCATCTGATCGGACAATCTATTTTTAGGATTGGAATGTTAACAATCATGCTTCCTTTACCTCCCCCCAAAAAGCCCTCGTTAAGTCATGAGAGATTTCTACCTTGTCTGTTCCTCTCATTTTTTAAATTGTAATTTCATTTACAAAATTCTCCCAGTTTTCTGTGTTAAATACTCTGCATTCAAAGAGAACACAATTTTATTGTATGATTTTGTTTTTATTTTCCTCTGTGCTTATGTTGTGTTATTTTTAACAACAATTAACAACTACATTGATATGAGGTGGTTCCTGGCTAAATAGATTAAAATTACCGAATACAGCCCTAATTATGATGAGGTTTGTTTTGTTTTTAACTGCATCACCAAAGTTTTTGCTTTTGCCACTTGTTTTTGTCAACATAAACTGTAGAATGTAACTGCAAACAGACTATTGTTGCACCAGCTTGGCAGCAGATCTGGCAACAGATGAAGGTCTTTCTAACCCACTAATCTGTTAAAAATGCTTCATTTCTTGCAGTTACAATTTCAAGACAATTTACAATTGCTTTACACACCCGGGTGTATTGAAGTTCCCAGTTAATATGACATCTGTCACAATTTTCAGTGTAGAGTTAATTTTGTGTGGGTATAATACAAATTTTAAAAGTTGCAGTTGTGGAGGTGATGTGATCTGAATTGCCTTTAAGGTTATGTATGATTGAGAATTTAAAATCCAGAATTTTATTTATGTAGAACATTTTTATGCTACCTTCCCAAGAACCTGCTCAAGGCAGCTTTAAAAAATTCAGCTTTAAAAAATCCCAATTTAGCAGAACCTGCATGGCTTATCAGATGCCACCAGTGATGGAGATCATTTCCCTCCCCCATTCAATAACACATCTATCCTGTTTTGGCCTGCCCCAGTCAGTTCCTTCCTGACTTTTTATCGTAAAACATATAACACGATATATAATAGTCTTCAATTTGATATGTATATTGTGCTATGTAATATAAGGATAGATTAATACACAAGGGAATCCCACCTCTTCATTTAAATCTTAATAATTAACAAAAGATTTCTCACTGTATTAATACTTTCTGTTATTACCTTGTTACATTTAACATCTTATAACCTCTACATATCTACCTTAGCATATTATAATTTAAACCATAATCATAAATATTATACTGTAATAATTCATTATATTTCATGTTAGGAAGGAATCAGTAAGGGAAAGGCTGCAGCCTGGGGGGGAGGAGGGGTTGGGGGGGTGGAGCAGCCTTCAGCACGGCTGGCAATTGGCCACTGGCCCCAGAACTGATGAGTCAGGAGGTGCAAAGCGCCTCCCGACCAGCCCACTCCCCGCCGTGCGCCGGCTTCTCCCCACTGCAACCATTGGATGCCGGCCCGCCGACAAGCCAGGTCGTCATCAGAACTCGCACGGAAGACGGGGGACACCTTTCGCGCTGGGAAAGAAACAGGGCTGGCGCGTCGAAGACGTGCCAGCCCTGTTTCTTTTCCGCCCGGGGGGGGGGGAGGAGAAAGCCCTTCCCAACTGTTAAGTTAGCAAAATGGAATTTAAAAATACACGATAAATGTTGGAAATATAAACAGGAGAGGGGTGACTTTTTCACATGTGGTGGGAATGTACGAAAGCAAGACAGTATTGGGAGAATATACTTGTGGAATTTTAAAAAATGTTTAAATTTTATTTTTGAAAAAAAAACAGTTATTTCTATTGAACCTTTTAGAGGGCAGAGTCCACAAAGGCCATAGAGTTTTATTTATGTATGCGACTTCTGCAGCCAGAATTGTTTTTGCTTCTAAATGGAAGAGCCCTGATATTCACTCGACTGAAGAGTGGTTAACGAAACTGCCGGACTACGCTGAAGTTGCCAAATTGTTTGCCATCTACAAAGATTCCGATCTTGGAAAATATGCAAAGCAATGGACATTGTTTTGGAATTATATGAAAAATAACTATCCAGACTTTGTGAAGATCTGTAAAATTTAACATAGCAACAGCAGGTTTTAAGCATAGTTATGTCACAGATTTTTAGAGCCTCTTGTGGCGCAGAGTGGTAAGGCAGCAGAAATGTTGTCTGAAAGCTCTGCCCATGAGGTTGGGAGTTCAATCCCAGCAGCCGGCTCAAGGTCGACTCAGCCTGCCATCCTTCCGAGGTCGGTAAAATGAGTACCCAGCTTGCTGGGGGGTAAACGGTAATGACTGGGGAAGGCACTGGCAAACCACCCTGTATTGAGTCTGCCAAGAAAACGCTGGAGGGCGTCACCCCAAGGGTCAGACATGACTCGGTGCTTGCACAGGGGATATCTTTACCTTTACCTTTTATGTCACAGATTTAGGTTTACTATCTCATTTGTTAGGATTAGGAGAGAAATCTTGAATGTATATTTGTATTTATTTGTGATTGAATGTTGGATTGATGAATTGATGGGTTAGTGATGGGTATGGATATTTTGTTTGATATCACAATAAAATATTTGAATTGGAAAAAAAAAGTACAGTCACACAGGACTCCTTTCCCCTTGAGGCCCTTCCAGCATTGTAATTCCTTGTGATGATGTACTCTCCGGTTCTGGAAAGAAATACTCACAAATGCAGATTCCTCCTTACTACTGACACAAACATCTGCTCACTTGCCATCAACACAGACTGCTGAACAGCAGCTTTCCTGATGTTTTCATTGGAATAGTTTTAGTATCCAGTCATTCCAAGTGGGAGGAATGTGCTTCATCACATACTGATGTCTCTGATAAAGTATTGAATTCCTGACTTAATAACCTTTCTGGCCTTAAGCCATTGAAGACGCTAGGCTGTACTCAAAGCCAGTTAATTTGTATGCCAACTGCACTGGGTTTGCAAGTCTTCAGTCAGATCCAGTGTTTGGGCTCATCAGCACTGAGCGGTAGTACCTGTTTCTCTCCCATTCTTGCTAGTTTTGCTCAGGTTGGCAAAAGGGTACTTGACTAAAACCTGTATCAACCCTATAAATGTCCAGGAGGTTTGAAAAAATTATACAGGCTTCAGTAAGAGGCTTAAGAATTTCACCCAGCTCTAGTGTAGTTGAAGTTTCACAGGGAAAGGAGAGGCAAATTTTTTGTCTGGCCCTCATTGATAAAGGAGAATAAATGTTGGATTGTATGGGGGCAAAGTTTATTTTAGCTGCTATGTCTTTTAAGGTGGGAAATAACCTTGTGTGTAGGGCATGTTACCCGTACTTTCCATGAAAATCTTCCCCCATGCTTAATGCTCTGTTTGACCGTTTATGCACTGGAGGTTTCATGCTGTGCTGCAGGCTGGAGTTTTAGTCATGGCAGGGTGCCCCACCTCTTCCTGCACCCACATGGGTGAGCATTTGGCCTGGTGCACCTCATCCGCCTCCTGTTTGTGCTCCTGCACAAGAGCTGGGGCAGTGAAGTTCCCAGTGCATAAACGGTCTTTGAGTAGGTGAATCAAATGACTGTCTCGTCTTTACAGATTAGACATTGCAATTTACAAGATAGCAGGCAGAAACATGTTGTCTTGTAACAGGGCAAAAACTATTGCTGCTGCCATTGTTATCTGCCAGCATGCGTGTGTCTGCACTACCACTTTACGACTTGAGGCTGAAGTGTGCCCAGAAGACTTTGCACAAGGCTGGCCTCTTGAGTAAGGAGTCTTGAGATTCTCAAAAGAATCTAGAAGCTTGCCTACCTGTAACTGTTCTTTGAGTGATCACCTGTGCATTTACATCACCTACCTGTTTTCCTACAGTTGAGTGTTCTATTGAACACTTACAATTTCAAAGGAACTGAGCAGGAAGGAGTGATTTCTCTCCCTTGGGCATGTCCTGTTGCAGCTGTGTGTCTAAGCTGGGAGACTTTCACATCTAAAAGCTAGTGATGGTAGTTTCTTTTATGTGCAGGTTCAAAGCCCATCATTGTGATTGCACAGTGGACCATTTGGACAATAACTGTTGTAGTTAAGCAACCTGTTTTTCATACTCTCAACAATCCGATGATGCAGTTTAGGATAAGAATGTGACTTCCTTAATGCCTCTCTCTGTTTTGTATTATTTATTTACTTATTTATTTATTTATACTTGCATTTATATCCCACCTCTCATGACTTTTGTTGCCTCGAGTTGGCTAACAATTAAAACCATAAAGAAATACCACGTAAAAGCCCCATTAAAATAATAACAGTACATATAGTAACCCACAAGATGGCAGAAACAATCTATCCCATTTCAATGTCCAGCCAAACAAAATCAGCACTAGTTATTATATTATTATATTACAGGGATGCTAAGCTAGGGTAGGACCCCTGAATGAAACTCCAGTCAACTCCTTCCCCCCCAGCCTCAACCAAATGCCTGGTGGAAGTGCTCCGTCTTACAGGCCCTGCAGAACTTAGACAGCTACATCAGGGCCCTTAGCTCTTCTGTGAGCTCGTTCCACCAGGCTGGGGCCAAGGCCGAAAAAGGCCTTGGCCCTGGTCAAGGCCAGGCGGATTCCTACCTGCAGACCAGATTCCTAGCTGCAGACCAGAAAGCCCCGTGGGGGGCATAAGCAGACAAGAAGTCCCTCAGATAGGCAAGACCCAGGCCACATATAGCCTTGAAGGTTAAAACCAGAACCTTGAACTTGATCTGGAAGCAGACTGGTAGCCAGTGCAGTTATTTCAATACTGGCTGAATGTGAGCCCTCCAAGAAATCCTAGTAAGGACCCTAGTGGCCACTTTCTGAACCAGATGAAGTTTCCAGGTCAGTGACAAGGGTAGGCCCGCATAGAACGAGTTACAGATGTCCAGTCTGGAAGTGGCCAGTTGGTCCAAGGACAGATAGGGCGCTAGTAGCCAAGCTTGGCGCAGATGGAAAAATGCTGTATGGGCTACCTTCATGATCTGAGCCTCCATGGTAAGGAAGGC
Source organism: Paroedura picta (assembly GCF_049243985.1). Lineage (NCBI taxonomy): Eukaryota > Metazoa > Chordata > Lepidosauria > Squamata > Gekkonidae > Paroedura > Paroedura picta. The sequence goes on along the minus strand of NC_135372.1, from coordinate 55,850,214 downwards.
ATCAAAAACCATCCCTAAATTCCTGGCGGTTGGTGCAGGTGTAAATTGCACACCGTCCAGGCATGGGAGTTGCGCTGCCTGATCCTGTCCCCTTCCCCCCAGCCACAGGACCTCCGTCTTAGAGGGGTTGAGTTTCAGACTGCTCGGCTTGACATCCAGCCACTGCTTCCAAACAACTGGCAAATGTTACCAGGGGGAGTCCAGCCGGCTGTCCATCAGGAGATAGAGTTGGTTGTCATCTGCATATTGATAACAACCCAGCCTGAAACACTGAAAAGTTTGCCTGGAGGGTGTGTGTAGATGTTGTGCTAAGGATAGTTACTATTTAAACAAAAAAACAAGATAGAGCATAGAATTAACAGTACATCATCTAGCTAGCAGATACAATCTAAAGGTTGCTCCCACCCCCCCTTTCCAGCTTGGTTGTATTGCTCAATATAGTCTAGTATTGGCCTCCAAGCACCATACTTCTGAATCAACTATGTTTCTTTGCTGACTTGCTTTCTAACTCGGTGATAGGTATTGAACATATGTTATTAGCATTTCAAATATGTTTTATTAAAATTGTATTTTCCTATCTAAACATCATTTTTTGAAACTAACATAAGCAGTGGGACTAGACCTGGAAGTTTTGATGACTCTTCTAGAAACAACATTTGTTATAAATGCTTTTGTTTTGTGACTCTGGATACAGTTCAAAGAGAATTAGTTGCATGGTCACCAAAGTCCCATAGAAATAAATGGTTTTATCGCCTTTACTTCAGTGAGTTTTTATTTTACTTTTAATGCCACCCTTAACTTCATAAAAAATATTTTCTTAGTAATCTGACTCTTTTTCTCTTCATAGTCAAGAACATATTATCTAGTAAGCATTCTGCCTGTCAGAGCTGTTAACAATTCAATTCTTTTCCAGAAAATCAAGATTGTCTTCATCATGTTGTTCATGAACGTTTGGGGGAACTGCTGCGAGTTCTGAAGGCAATAATTAGCAAACACCCAAGTCTCAACGCGGTTGACCTTCTCAGTTCTGCAGGAACAGTCATTGCAAAAGTAAAAGGTAAGGGGATGGGAGCTGCTTGTGCTTATGGGTAGGAATTGTAAGAAGTAAAATTGCTTCATCATGCAGCAACAAATAATACTGATGGTTTGACCTGTACCTGGCACTGAGTATGTATTCTTCCCTATAGATCAGGGGTAGTCAAACTGCGGCCCTCCAGATGTCCATGGACTACAATTCCCATGAGCTCCTGTCAGCAAACTCTGGCAGGGGCTCATGGGAATTGTAGTCCATGGACATCTGGAGGGCCACAATTTGATTACCCCTGCTATAGATGTTCAATAAACCATAATGGCACCCTCATATTCTCCAGAGTAACTGCATATTAAACCAAGTAAATAGTTTTATGGAATTCGCCAATTCACCAAACATATGCCTATCCCAAATCTATAGCTAGTGAAGATTCTTCATGTATATTTTCAGAAGACATCATAACATCCCAACAATATGACCAGTGTTATCCCTTTATTGGAAACTGAGGCTCTGTGTTTCAACTGCATTAGTTTTCAGTGATATTCAGAATTGGCACATCTTACACAGTAGGGAAAATGTGTACTTAGAGAAACAAATTAAAAATAAAACCCCATTTGTACATAGCAGAAATTTTGCCATATCTGATTTGGCTGATATAATGGTAACTTGTATGTATGCTGTAGGTTTGTCATTAGGTGTACGAAGTTCAGCAGCATTTTGGGAAGAGCAGCTATGTTGAATAAAGTTTAAGGTGGGAAAAAGTAAAGTGTGGAAACTATGTTCTGAAACCACTATTATTTCTCTACAACTGGCAACCTTCATGGTTGTCATCTAGTTTTATGATTTACTAAGCTGGAACCTGCAAGACTTGTGGGGAGTGGGGGGAATATCCCACCCTTCCTTTCCACTTGTCCACCAGCTACCAGATTGCAAAGCTACTGCTGCATTCCCCTCCCCCAGCCACCGTATGTGGCTCATACAGTGGAATGGGCAGTGGCAGCAGTTTCTTTTCCTCTCTTGGCCCTGCCAAGGAGAGGTATCAGTAGTGGGGCTGGTAGGAAGCCTCAACACCACAGGAGGTGAACAGTGGCAATGCCTGTTCCTCCTGAGGGAGGCAGTGGGGCTGGTGTTGGTGGCAGGGGTTGCTCCTATTGCTTAGCAGGAGAGCAGAAATATAGCCAGCAAAAAAAAGACACTGCACCAGAACAGTTTGGAATAAATAAGGCCACAGCTTTATTACCCTCCTAGCAAGGAGAGTTGGCATGGCATGAGGAAGAATCCAACAAGACACCAGTCAACAGACCATGAATAACCCAAGGCCTCAGGTGGAGCCCTGGAGAACCAGCCTAGGCATCAGCCTATAGGGTGGAACTTCTTGTCATCTGAAACCCACCTGGGAAGGTGACTTGATGAGGATCCAATGGGCATAAGCTTCTGTCTGTCTCCCCAAACCACTTGGCAGTGTGAGCCTGCCTACCCAGCTGGGTTGGCATTCTGCTTGCATACGTGCCAATTTTTTAAGGAGACCCCCAAGGATTGGGGGGAACTGATGCACAGACCTGTTTCCCCCAAAAGGATTTTCCCCATGCCAACCCGCCACCGAGATAATAAACAGTAAAAAACTTTTAATGTTGGAACTGAACACGATCGCTCACGGCACATTTATACAAAAGGGGAGGGAGGGTGGGAAGCTTCCCACAGTGGCGCCAGGGAGAAAAGAGGCTGAGCACATGTGCCCAGGCCCTTTTAAGGGTGTCAGTGGCACCCACTCACCCCACCTCCGCACAGAGACACAGCACGTCTCTTTTGAGCCTTTAGACAGAGGCTCGCATGGCAGTGCGTCAGAAGAGACTCATCATTTTTTTCGCCAGGCTCGCTCCTCTGCGGCAGCAACATCGCTCTGATTTCCTGCTATTCCCACTTATATCACAGTAACCTCAGCTGTGGAGAACAGAGAGCAGCAGCAGTTCCTGTGCTTCCCCACTCTGCCACTCTTGTCGCACTGTGAACCAGTACCGCCTATCTTGCTGAGGTGGCTGAAGCTCCCCTCCTCCATCTCTGTTTCCTGAATATGCCCACTGCAGCTCTTGGAGTGCAGACAATGTTCCTTTGGAAGAATTCTAACTCCCTTTCCATTTTTTTTAAGTCTTCAGATCTTTCTGTAAACCTGGGAGGCCCCCAAATTTGCAAAAATATCTGTTCTCCATGGTGCTCATTCATGGCATTAAATATCTGCAGATGGGCCATGTTGAAAATTAGACGTATTGATGTGCTGGAATGCACAGTTTCAGCCAGTTCAATCAAAGCCAGTTCAATCAAAGAAGCAGTTACAGGCTTATTCCCTGGTTCTGATACCACTGAAATTATTTGTTCCAAAATAAGTGATACCTTGCCAGATTATTCTCAGGGGATTGTCTGCAGATTTTAACATAGAGCCTGGAAAGGCACTGTGATGTTAAATTTTGATCTCTGATTTAAAAGAGCCTGCATCAATTTGTGTTTAAATGTAATCCTAAAAGTGTTATTTGTAATTAGTCCATGGAAGACAACTTGGCATTTTTATACTTGAAAGTAGCAGGCACTGGAAAGATGTTTTATTGAAGTAATAACATTAGTAGAAATAAAAATAAAATGAAGTGTTTGTTCTCATTTGGTTACCTAAGGGTCTGTTATGTTTACTGTGTACAAACTGAAAGGTGTAAGAGAGCTCTGACGGGGACAGTGAATTAAATTTCAGCTCAGTTCCGGAGAGCATTTACATTTGCAATATCAAGAGGATTTAAAGATTTGAGCAATCTGGTATAAAGTCCAAAGCTAACAAATTGCAAAGCTAAACTTTGCGAAAAATTTGGCACTGGGCCTGACATAGCAATATGAGGTTTGTGGTTTATTTCAAAATTAGTAATTCCACAACCTTGCCACTCCCTTTGTGCCCCTTTCATTATTCACATTTAGGGGGGGGGGGGTTTTCCTCTTAAACATCCTATAATGTGTGTAGTTCCATTTTTTTTAAAAATGTAGTTACGGGGCCAGCAAGTACTTTGGTGTCATGGATTACAGAATTGGAAGCAACAAAGAAACGCTCAAAATGCCTGCATACTGCATTTTCGTTTTGAACAAGTAGTAATCAAATTACAGTAGCAATATGCAGTACCATTAAGGGCCAAGCTACACATTCAGGCTTTTAATGAGCCGGGTCAGGATTCTCCCGCAGCCTTCCTTAGTTTTCTTATAAAACAAAATAATCTTAAATGGGCTTGGAATGCTGCTGTGGGAGTAGGAGGGGCTCTTCTTCCCCTCCCCCAAGCCATTATAACAGGGTTGGGGGGGGGAGGAGTTATTTCCCAATTTTTGCTGCTCCATGTGCACAGAATATTCTACCTGCTGTGTGACTGCAGGGAAACCTGATTTGAGGCTGGTAACTCAGACCCCACTGTTTAAAAACATAAACACATAGTTTTGCTCAAGTAACAAATATGCTTAAGGCACCAGTTAATGTGGAAATGTTCTACAGTGCATGATTTGGAGCTATCTAATTCCAGCTATAAAATCTGTTTGGCAAATTTCAAGATGATGTCCTGATTCCTATAAATTCATGGGCTGTGTGTTTTTAATTAAGTTGGTTGGCCTGATGTGTTTACATTAGTCTTTCCTATTCCCATCAAGTTGCGTGCTCATTTAAGTGTAGCTGCCTAGATAGTTGCCATTTCCAGACATGGAAATAGTACTAACAGTCATTGTTGTGAGTGCTATTGTGCGCAGCCAGGATGTCCTGGGGAAAAACTGTGTTCAAAGCTGATGTTAAGTAATATCAGTTGTTTCAGAGACTGTTAGAAGGAAGGCGTTTGGAATCTTTGGATGAAAGTGTTTTGGAGAGAAGGTAGGAGTCTTGTATTTTGTGTTTTAGGTGGATGTGCAGGTGGTATATATATAACTGTAAATGTCTGGATATAAAATTAACCTTTTGCTTTGACCGTTTTGCTGTGGTATGTGGTAGCGTGCTTTGCAGGAACCAGGGCTTTCATACATACAGAGTAAGCATGTGATTTTGATTTAACATATAAAATTGTTTATAGTATCTGGCATGTTTGATAACTCGGCAGTTGGTTGAGTCTGCTTTATGAGAATTGGTCTATGTGATGCAGGTTTGCTTAGCTGAAAACCAAGATTATAGTTTGTATTAATTTACTAGAAGAAACTTTTCCTTTCACAAAGGAAGTCTAGTTTACAATATTTATTACTTTGGGTTATATATTTATATTTAAACATCTGGCAGGAAGCTTTAATTCTTTATATGAACAATGGTGTACATTATGCAATCTCGTGGGAAATAAAGTTATTTGGCATAGATTTCCTTTTTCTGGTCTTAGCAACTTTGCACTTTCGTTGGTGTTGCCCTAGTTGCAAATTTTAAGCCAGAAGTATTCCCTCAGTTGTTATATGGTGCCCTGATTTGGGAATTTATACCTGCTGGAAATCATAGGGAATAAATTTTTACACATGTTGTTGGGAGTACTTAATTCTGCTTAATCAGTTATTGTCAGATCAGAGTTATCTTTAACCCCAGTAGTGACATTAGTTCATAAAATTGCTATTAATGTTTGGCTGAACATCTTCTCCCTATCATGAGTTTTTGTAATGTTGGCCTCTAAGGAAATGAAACAAAAGTCATGATGCTCCCAGATATCCCAGTAGCTAAATTAGGATTTCCAGAAAAATACCTAAGGAGTTTTGATCCCTTTGTAGCCAGACATTTAATTAAATGAAGACTACTAGATGTGAGTGCTCAAGCAGATTTTTAGTTATTGGTACCATGATATCAGTTTCTTTATACTAGCAGCTTCTTTCTCTGTCTTTAACTGTTCTGACAAACTTTGGTGAACTGCTGTGCTGATTATTGAGCATAGAAAGGTGTTTAATGAAACTCACATGGACCTTTTACAAGTGTCAGTAGTGAAGAGACTCATTTTATGAATGAGTTTGGTCTCGGAACCATAGATCTATTGAAAATCTGGCTCATGTGATATTTCGGTGCCCAAGGTTTATAGAACAGTTGGAAAGATAGCTTGGAAATCGCATATTATGATTGCCAGAGAGATCAAATTTGAATAAACTTGTAACAAATGCATATCACGTGATGAGGGATGGGAGTTTATTTATTTTTAATTTATTATTAGATTTCTATACCACCGCTTGCCATAGTCTCGTGGCAGTTTACATCAGAAACGTTCTAAAACAATAAAAACCCCAATATTTACCCATATCAAATTCCAATCACACAACACAACACAATGGCAGCAATAAATTTATTCTAATCCCAGTTTGTTCGGGGTGGGGCACTGATCTTAATCTGATGAGAGCAGGAGCTGTCTGATGGAGCTTGGGAACCACTCTGAAACCCCCCCGGGACTCTGCCCCAACCTCAACCATACGCCTGGCGAAAGAGCTCTGTCTTGCAGGCCCTGTGGAAAGGCCCTCTGTCTCGCAGGCCCTGTGGTAAATCCAACAGGGCCCTTAGCTCTTCCGGGAGCTCATTCCACCAGGGCGGAGCCAGGACCGAAAAGGCCCTGGCCTTGGTACCAGAAGATTGGAGGTCAGCAAATGTTGTTTCCATCTAAGGAGAAAAGGTGGGATCTGGATAACTACTGACAAATCTGCTTGACGTCTATAGCTGGCAAAACTTTAGAATGAATCATCAAGCAGTCTGTCCTTGAGCAGCTAGAGCAGATGGCTGTGATTACTAAGAGTCAGTACAGCTTTCTCAAGAACAAGTCATGTCAGACTAACCTCTTTTTTTTTTTTTAGAAAGTTATTATATTGCTGGATCAGAAGAGTGACATGGACATAGTTTATCTTGATTTCAGTAAGGCTTTTGATAAGGTTCTACATGACATTCTTGTTGATAAGTTGGTAAAATGCAGTATGGATCCTATTATTGTTAGGTGTATTGATAACTGGTTGACAGATCACACTCAAAGGGTATTTGTTAATGGTTTGTCATCCTCTTGGAGAGGAGTGACAAGTGGAGGACCTCAGGGATCTGGCCTGAGCCCTGTGTTTCTCAACATATTTATAAATGATTTGGATGAAGGAATAGAAGAGGTGGTTATTACATTTGCAGATGATACTGCAAATGAGGGGCAGGAAACACAGCAGGAGACAGAATCAAGATACAAGAAAATCTTCCTATACAGTTAAATCTCACTGAGTAGTGAATTAATTTGTTCATGCTGTACTCTGCTCCCAGGTTGGTTCTTCTCTAGTTTTTTAAATCGGTATTACTGCAATTCATTCAATATTTTGTTACTAGACCAGGTAATGATGTGTTCTGTTTGCTGTATTCTATTATTTTAAATGCAATTACGGTGCAAGGCTATTAATGTGTGGACAGAATGCTGTTAAGGATTTCTAGGCTTTTGCTGTCCTTTGAAAAATATGTCTGCTTAATTAGTTCCTTTTCTCTCCTGATTTTTGGCATTCACAAGACATCTGTAAATTATCATTATTATGCGTGAAATACTGCCTTGTTTTCATTTGTCACAAAGTGAAAAAATCTACTTGTTCCTGGAAGTGAGAGGGAAATTAACCATTTCCTCATCAATGTTTTTAGAGAACACCAAGTAATTAGGCTGTACATAAAGGAACCGAAGGAAAAATTCAGGAAGATTCCTTTGCTAAAAGCAAAGGAGGTTCTTTCATTATTTATTTATTAAATTTCTAGTCCGCCTTCCTCCTTAGACTCAAAGCAAATTGCAGAATAAAATCCCATAATACCCCAATCTTAACAACCAGGATCTTAAGATGGCAGAAAAAACCCTCCAGTTCTCCCCACAGTTGTTGAAAAGGGTCGCCTGATGACATAACGTAGTCTGGGGGGGGGGGGCAGTGATCTTAAAAAAAAAACAAAGACAGAAGAACCGAAGAGCTCCATTGTATGCCTGGCAGAAGAGCTCTATTTTATAGCCCCTGGACAACTCTGATCGTTCTGTCAGGGCCCTCAACTTTCCCATGAGCTCATTCCACCAGATCAGGGCCAGGACTGAAAAGGCCCTGACCCGGGTCAAGGCCAGGCATACCTCTCTGGTGCCAGAGACTACCAGCAGATTAGTACCTGCAGAGGAGAGCCCTGTGGGGGGCATAAGCAGACAAGCGGGCCCTCAGATAGGCAGGGTCCAAGCCGTGGATGGCCTTAAAGGTCAAAAACAAAAACAGTGTTTCATGTATTGTTCTCTGTTCTTATGTAAACTGCCCTGAGCCTCCGGGGAGGGTGGTATATAAATATAATTAATAAATGAATAAACAAATAAATAAATAAAACCTTGAACTTTATCCGGGCCACGTCTGGTAACCGATGCAGCTGTCTCAATACAGGCTGCATGTGGGTCCTCCAAGATGAAGCAGTGAGAAACCCTAGCACCAGCATTGTGCACAACCTGGAGTTTCCTGGTCAAGGACAAGGGTAGGCCAGTGTAGAGCGACTTACAGGAGTCCAATAGAGGTGACCGTCGCACCTCCTGTGACCTGTGCCTCCATCAATAGGGAGACATGTGAGGATAAACTTGTTTAGTGAATATTCCCCTGTATTAAATACTGCATGGAATCCTCTCCCAGTAGAATGTAGTAAATGGATCTTTCAGCAGTGCAAAATGGTTGCTGTGGGGAATCTGCCTAGTTTGTCCCTGTCTCTGAGGATCAAATAAGATGGTGTGCTGGGAAACCTAAGCGCAAATCCTCCCCCACAGCTTTTTTTAGAGGCAAATTCCCCTGCATTCAGTTTGCAGTAAAAAAAGATGTAATTTCCCCTGAGTGCTTTGCAATCAAATCTACCAAATATGATGGTAGTCGTGGAAGAGACAAAAGACAGAAGTGCTTGTCTGTTTCTTGTTTTGGAATAAGAACATGCAGGAAGCAAGTTTTTTGATGAGTGAAACAGCATGTGGTAACGCCCAGTCTGACATGTGGGACCTCATGTAGTTGCTATTTCCCTTTCCATTCATGTTTCAGAGATCTATTCATAGCTTTCCTAGCATCTTGTACACTTTCTCATTGGGAAGCACAAGGCTGTACCTCTTTTGTATTAAGAAATATATTTTGTTGTTCCAGTATGTTCCCTGGCTGGCCTCAACCAAAGTCCTGGCAGATCAGATTCATTTTGTAGGCCCGGTAGAACTTAGCAAACTCTGTCAGGGCCCTGATCTCTATGGGGAGCTCATTCCACCAGGTAGGAGCCAGGGCCAAAAAGACCTTGGCTCTGGTTGAGGCCAGACATATTTCTTTGGAGTCAAGGATCCTTAGCCAGTTGTTGTTACCTTCAGTGTAGTGCTATCTGGGGAATGTATTCAGAAAGTTTTACTTGGACCCTATGCAGTTTCATAAAGAAGGGAGAGATAAATACAGTACTACCCTGCTATACTCTCCTCCCCTAGATGCTAGGCAGTATGTTCTGTCTTCTATCACTATGTACTGCAGTTGGTGAGAAGGAGGTATCTTGCAAAGTGCCTGCCTATGGAGGAGTTTTCCCCTGCTGGTATAAAAGCTGCTTTATTTTCAGCTTGAGAAGAAGAGGGTAAGAAGCTATTATCCGAATGGCAACAGTTAATTCTTAAAGATTTGATTACAAGGATCCTGAGACTACTCATAATATAGTGTTCTACCCTAAGGGAAAGAGAGAGAAACCCTTACCTCAGTGTTGCAAAACAGGTTGCTGGGTGGGTGGCTTTGCAGGGTTACCTGCAGGGGACACCTAGTACTGAGATGGCCTTATACCTGGTGCCTGCTGGTATTTTTCTGCATTCGTGGGTAGATTCCTTGTGTGTGGGTGGCCATGTTTTGTAGCTTTCACTGTCCACACGTGGTTAGCTGTTAGGTACAATTATTGGTGCATACTCTGCCATGCTTCTCCTTCCTTCGGTTGCCAGATGTCATGCAATCCACATTCTGCAAGCAGAAAAAAATGCTTTGGGATGCTTTCTCCTGTCTGTTTAAATTCTTTTGGATGTGACTCTTCTGTGGAATATGATCCCTGACCATTTAATCCTGCTTTAATAAATGGGGAAAGTTACAGTCAAATGCTTCCCATTGAAGCCAATGGGGAGAAAAGTAAATGGAACTTTTAATTATACAATTAAAAAAAAGATTTCCTTAATATTTGACCACTAGGCGCCAAACATCTCTTCAGTTACATACTGGGTGTCCGTTTCATACTTTTAAAAATACAACACACCTTTATCCTACAGTTTGATTCAACAGGACTTTCTCACCAATTAAAGTACACTCTAGTATTAGTAGTATTAGTCTTTCCTTTTTTTATTCCCTTAGCTGTGAACTTCAAGGAAGTTAATGAAGAAAACAAGCGAGAAATTTTAAGTGAAATATTCCCTTCTATAGATACACTAGCATTTACCTTTGGAAACGTGTAAGTATTAAAGATTTAATGGTGCAGACTTTTTCCTAAAGTAGCTTGGAGCTAATTTTCACATTAAAAAGTCATTATGCCCCCCCTGCCTATTCCTGCTGACCAGAATCTCCTGCTTGTCCTCCTGCCCAGCCCCACCTCTTATTTAGCTGCTTCTCCTCCTATATTTGTGTTATATTGTAATTTGATGATATTATTGTTCATTTTCTGTTGTCGTCTTTTGTATGCCATCTTGTTTTGCAGGAGGAAAATGTGTTAACAATAAATAATGCATGGTCTGGAAATTCTGTTCCCAGATCTTAAATACTAGGTGCGTGGATTTGGAGCATGGAGATAGGTCTTAAGCTCAGGCCTGCATGCTGTTATCCTGACCTAAGACAATTTCAGGAAGACAAAACTTACCCTATTGAGGAAATTGAGTGTAGTGATGCATAGCCCCACTGGAGCAAATACTGATGTCCTGAGTCAAAAACAGATTAAGGGATACACTTAAGTCACATCTCCCAATGTACCACAGTCTTGATCTGGCTTATGCACACCTGGGAATTATGCTTAGAGCACTGAAACTCCCAGACCACATCTGTTAACAGCAAACATGGGCCAGAAATTTTAAGGCATTGGGCAAAAGTCAGGAATGGGACCCCCTAATCTTTGGGTATGGTAAGCAACATGATACAAACTTAGTGCTGTTCGATGTGACATCCCAATCTGATTTACAGGCAGATATGAAATCAGGGCACGAATGTTCCCAGGCACTCCTGGCCTGATATGGCTCAGGGGCAAGGGAAGGAGTTGCTTCAGCTTTCCCTTCTGAGCCAAAATGGCTCCAGGGACCTATTTATTCCAACATATAGGGACCTTCAGGCTATTTTGCCTTGGAAAAAGGACACAAGAGTGATGGCTAAAGCTGCTCTTTCCTTTGTTTCAAGCAAAATCAGCCCCTGGAGCACTTACATCATGTCTGCCTGTAGTTCAGTTATGGGAATGGTGACCCATAGCTGATAATCACATCTCATTTAAATTATCTGCCACTTGAGAGCCTCTAGAGTTGCTGCAGCAAAGGTGGTATAGCAATCAGAGGGGGCTCTCATCTCCCTACAGCAGATTGCAGCATCTTGACTCAGGCAGGGTGGCAACCAGCTGTAAGGGAGTGGAGGGTCCTCTAACTCAGTCTTCCCCAACCCCAGGGCTGTGGAACCCTCGGTACGGGGCTGCGGCGGGGGGGAGGTGTGAGCATACCTCCCTCCCCCCCTGCGGTGCGGCGCTCCCGGGCCCCGGCGCAGCGAGCACCATGGTGGGGGGTGAGGCGCAGGTGCCGACAGACGCAAATGCGCAGATGCGGAGCTGCCGTGCCTGCGCATTTGTGCCCACCAGTGCCTGCACCTCCCTACCCCCGGTCCCTGGTCCTCCCTCTCCTCCCCGGTCCCCGGCCCGAAAAAGGTTGGGGACCACTGTACTGACCTATGCTGAGCTGCTCATAAGCTGCTGCAGTTCGAAGTTTTAAAGCAGTAGTTGGGACAACTGGCTACATGACAGTTGTGGGACCATGCCACAACCCACCCTCCTGGATGTGGGACAGTTATTCCAGATGCCCTGTGGTTAAGGCTGCCCCCAGGTAATGGGTGAAAAAGAGGATTTTGTGACATGTGAATTGGCCCTGGGTACATCATTGTTGCCACATCTCTTCTCTAACTGATCTCCACTATACTTTGGTCAGTGTTACTCTCCCCTCCCAATTATTTGTGTCACTTAGCCCAGCCCTTACTGAAAGTGCTCCTTTGTAATTGCTTCTTTGCTACTGGCTGCTTCTTAGTAGCTAGCAGCTGCTCCTTGAACCTACATCATTTCCCGCAGCACTACTAAAGGAATATCATAGTTTTTCTACTGCTAGTGGGAGGAGCATTATCCTATTCGATCAGCGTCTAGGAAAACATGTTCTCTTCTGAAGCATCTGTGTCTGTACCAATAGCAAATAATAGTTCTGCCATGTGTAAAGAAAGGAGATAAAACTTAAACTCTGGATACCATTTTGTTCTCTAATTTATGCCTATGGTAGACATTCCTATATATCAAGGCAATATGTGGTGTTTTTCCCCCCCTGGTTCTCATGACAGAGTTTCAGACTTCCTTATGGGAGATGTAGACAGTGGCTCAGCATTGGGTCTTCCTGTATCTCGACAGAGTCAGGTAGGATGACTGTGTTCTTGAAATCTAAATTCAAACTTGTTTTTAAATGTTTGCTAGGGCAAATGGCATTTTTAAAATTCTTCCATAAATGTTATTGACAAAAACTATTGACGAAATAAAAAAACTAACTGTTGCGTAGAAGATTTGAAGTCATAGTTGTGAAATTCATTGCCATCTAGCAAGCGGTAAATGTATTAGGACTGGATTTCAGTAGAAATGTAGCTGTTTATTGGATTGTAATTTTTATTGTGGTAATTATGGGAGGTTTGAATCCACTCATCAGAGAAGGACTTTCCTAAAGCCACCAACCTTTTTTGTTTTTGAGGAGTTGGAAAATGTGTCCATGACACTTACTATGGACAACATAGAACAAGTGGGTTGATTTAAGATCAGAATTTAAGGGTCATAGTTAACAGAGCACGATATGAACTCAGTGTAGAATATCACAAGTTTCATGATGGACATTCAAGACTTCCTCCTTGGCTGTCAGCCAAACAATTTGTGGGGGGAGAGAGAGGAGTAAATTTATAAGCAGCATTTGCATTTTGGGGTTTGTTGCTAAAGCTTCTTGGCCAATCCTTTAACAGCAGTTTAAATGTCTTTGTATAAACTTGAACTCTGTTTTTAATTTGATTTAATAATGTGCATTCAGGGCTTGGTTGTAATGGTTTTAAAATGTGGTTTTTATTATGTATGTTTTATTTGTTTGTTTAGATTTTTATATTGCCCTTCCATACGGCTCTGGATGGTTTACATACAACATCATGGGGTAATTACATAGAACATGGAGGTGGTACTTGTAAAGGCAGAAATCTGTAATATAAATAAAGCCCAAGTGGGGTGGTGGGAAGAGTTGGGGCTCATCACCTACCTGATTGGCTACCTGTCCAACGAACGGCCAATCAGGTAGGCTGTCCTATCCCTGGCAGCATTCCCCTCCATCTTCTTCCCTGGCAAGAGATGTTTTCCTGACTAACAGTCACATGCTCTGCAGAGAGGAGGTCTCTCTTTCTTCAGCTACATGTTGTGAGGATGTCTTCTCTTCAGTTCTGGGCTTCATGAGTTTTTTTCTTGAAATTTCTTTACCCCGGGCTCTCTGTCCTCTTTGGGAAAATGTTGCAGAAGGCTTTAGGCTTTATTTTAAAAATGTACCCAGTGCTGTACAAAAATAACCCGTTCAAATCAATATTTTCTTTGCCTTTTCTGCTTGGGTGGGGCCTATAATACAGCCATGCGTGAGATCTGCTTTCAATTTACCTTGAAAGCCACTCAGATCGAGCAGGCCTATGGAAGATTGAGCAGGCTTGCTCTAATAGCCCAGCAACAAAAACATCTGCCCCAGTAAAGCACAGTCAATCCTTATCTTCAAAATCACCAGTTAGAACTGACCACTTGCAAGTCTTCCATTGAGCATCTTGACTCTGTCAGTTCCAAGGACAGAGCCAAAGTGTCGAATCTGATTCTCCATCCATTCAGCTGAATGTTACTTGTTGGAACCACCACCTAAGAAAGCCCATTCCAAAACCAACCATAAGGAGAATCATTTCTCCAAGATACTTCCAGAGTTGATTAGCTCTTTGGCTCCAATGGAACAGAGGGGAGTCTCCTAACCACAAATGATTTCTTCTGGCTTCATCCCTCATAGCTGAGAAAATGCAGAGGTGCACATTCCTCACCAGCTGATAAAGAGGAGAAAAATTAGTAGAAAAGTTTACTCTCCTTGCTGCACGTAATCTATGGGTTGCCAATTATAGTGAAATTATGGAAGGATACCAGTTGTTCCTCTGGGAAAAGATGGCTGTTTATATAGAGCTTCTTCCTGAAGACAAGAAGCCTTTGGCTAAACTCCTTCAAGCAGATGCATTGCACCTATCCAAGGAACAGATTAATGCCAGTAGACACTCTGCTGACTTATCTTCTAGAGCCATGGCTTCAGCATTCATACTGCAAAGGCATGCTTGGCTGCACAGCTCTCCCTTCTGGCACCCAGCAAAAAGTGGAAAACTTTCCATTTGAGGGAATAATGCTGTTTGCTTTATTGACTGATGATATTCTATTCCAAATCAAGAAGAACAAGAAAATAGCTTTTTTATTTGCCATCACAGCAGGTTCCCCAACTCTATACAGGCCATACTCAAGTCTATGACAAGGGTCAGGGGCAGGTCCAATCATAGACCCAGATGTTTGGGCTTTACATCAGCCATAGCCCAAAAAACCACAACAGGATCCAAAAGGTTCTTTGTGACTAGGGCTAGTGAAAAGATCAGCAATCTACCATCTTTAAAGACAGGTTGGCTGCTTTGGATGACAAACAGCAGAAGATAACTCTTGGGTTATGTCAATTTTTAGTGTGGGTTATAGATTAGAGTTTTGGCAATGGACACCCCTCCAACATTCTGATCAGGCTTTGAATAACTTGATGCCTGAGTTGGAACAGGAACTGTTATCCCTTATTGAAAAGGGGGCAGTACAGAGAATTCCTGACTCAGACCCCATCACAGGCTTCTACTCGTGTTTCTTCCTGGTGCCCAAAAAAGTCCTGGATCTGAGGGATCTTCAAAGACATCTGCCAAGCAGCGATATGGGACACATAGGATTGAAACATCCATGCTTCTGAACTGCTGTAATGCAGTAAAAGATGGAGGGTTAGTATGTCAGGATGGTGGTGCAGGGGCAGCACACACAGAACCCATTCCCATGTTCTCCCACTCTGCTTGCTCTTATTTCCACAGAATATTTGTGGCTTATGCTGTTATGCCTGTATTTTGTGCACTGTACCACATTGCACTATTAGAGGGTTTCATAACCTCTGCAATATGATAGTATAGAATCATAGAGTTGGAAGGGGCCATACAGGCCACCTAGTCCAACCCCCCACTCAATGCAGGATCAACCTAAAGCATCCGTTATAAGTATCTGCCCAGCTGCTGCTTAAAGACCACCAGTGAAGGGGAGCTCACTACCTTCTTAGGCAGCCAATTCCACTGCTGAACTATGACTGTGACATCCCCCCCCCCCGATATCTACCTGAATCCCTTCTACATGTAGTTTAAAAGGAGAGCCAGTTTGGTGTAGTGGTTAGGAGTGCGGACTTCTAATCTGGCATGCCGGGTTCGATTCTGGGCTCCCCCACATGCAACCAGCTGGGTGACCTTGGGCTCGCCACAGCACTGATATAACTGTTCTGACCGAGCAGTGATATCATGGCTCTCTCAGCTTCACCCAACCCACAGGGTGTCTGTTGTGGGGAGAGGAATGGGAAGGCGACTGTAAGCCGCTTTGAGCCTCCTTCGGGTAGGGAAAAGCGGCATATAAGAACCAACTCTTCTTCTTCTTCTTCTAAAAGGCATTACTGGCTATCTGACCTCTTGTTGTCTGATACTACTTCAATTCATTTCAAAGTTTAAATACTTTAACTTCCCATGTAGTGGCAAACCGTAATGAAGACTTGAGTTTTACCCTGCAGCATAACATGTTTAGGGGGTCCTATTGGCAGCTTCGTATGGTAGAGACCAATAACATTTCAGAATACTGTTTTTTAATTTATCATAAGGGATATGTGTAGTATAGCCAGGAGATCCTAGGATTGTCTGGCAACCTGGCAAGAGATTGTTTGGAGATGGTTTTTCATTGCCTGCAGAACTTTTTTTGAAGTGCAGTACTACAAAACGGACAGAAGCAAGAATAGCTTGAGTATGCATACCATCAGCAAAAATGCCTATATTGTAGCTTTTCAGAGTATTGAAGGTGACATCGCCTATCCCCAGTCAAAGGCAGCTGTCTTGAGCACTGATGGGGGAGTAGCTAATCCCTTTGCAAACTGCCATGTTTAACCGGTTGCTGATTGGTGATAAGGATTGTGTGGGTGGATGGTGATAGAAATCCATAATGTGCTTATAAAATCCATAATGTGCTTAACTCATAACGGAATAAGACGCTGTGTGTGAACTGGATTTTGTGTGTTTATCTTATGTAGAATGTTTATAGGCTACCTTTCCATTCACTGAGTGCTTAAAGTGGCTGACAGATATTTTTAATGACCAATTAATCTACGGAATGTTATTAAGTATAACAAATGTGCATTTGAAAACAGTACACACCTCTCATTCAAGAATGTCTTCTGTTTTATGGATATCAGTATATTTGCCAGAAAATGCAATACTTCTAACCAGACATCCTGTTGTGATTGCTATATGGAATTCAGCCGCTTAGATGCTGTAGGCAGCTGTTAGGTATTATTTGCAATATTCGTGATGATAATAGCTTCACTCCAGGGCCTGCATCATTTTCCAAAACTTTCAAATCTCTTTTTATGCTTTGGCTCCTCTCCAGTTCCATGTAGTGCTGAACATCTTTTGTTAAAAGTGGTGAATGCCAGTAAGGTTGCCATCTGAGCCATATGGAAGGGCGGTATAAAAATCTAATAAATAAATCTATACTTGGCTATTTGGTGACATTGTTTTGGTCCAGTTGTTAAAGCTACCATTCTTCTTTCACTCCAGGATATATCTTAAAAATGAGGGCATATGATTAAGATATGTCTGGGAGATTTTGCCATGGAAAAACTCACAAGTATTGTGATTAGTCTCTGTGTTTAGGCTCATAGTTTATTTATGAAAAGAAAATTCCTCTCTTAAAAAAAAGAGCATTTTGAGTATGTTGAAACACACACTAAGGTTGTAGATACAACAAGGACTCAAATACATTCCAGACCATCCTTTCCTGCATGCCAGTGTGAAGGATTAGTATGAAATGATGTATCTTTCTATCAATCTGTCTGTTATGTGTTATTTCTGTCAGGGGGTACTTCTGTTTAGTTATGTGTAGTTTTAGTTAATGCTTACAGATTGTTTTGTTCTATGCCAGTCTTTTGAAAATCTTTCTGTGGATTCCGGGGGATCACTGCATGAGAGGGATGACATTCAAGGGACAGGTAAGCACAGTGGGTCTTATGTATGTGTGACACCTGCAGCATTTAGAGGTTAATGTAGATGAAGTGTAAAAACTACTACAAAAATACCATGTTTGCGTTAGCCCATAATGCTTTGAGATGGGAAATTACTGTTTCAGTGTAGTAAATTCTGATTTGGACTCAGGAAACTTGTAAATGTTTGGGAGTGTTAGAGTGAATATCATCCGTTCAAACATTTTCTGTTAGGAAGCTTTATGTTGGTCATATAGTTTGTTAAGCAACAATTGTATGATCCTTTAATATGTTCTAAAACCCCTGCCAGTCCTCTTTAGTGTCAACAGGATTTAAAGAGAATCTCAGGATCAGAGCTACCATAATCTTCACAGTTGACTATTCCTGTTGCTGTGTGGTCATGTCTAAAATTTATTTTTTTGCACTTGATACTTTATTTTCAGGGCACTTTAGAAGCGAAGAAGTTGACAGTATTCTTTTAAGAAATGACAATGGAATTGAATCGGCTCTGTCCTATGCTAAAGCGTGGTCAAAATATACGAAGGACATCGTTGGATGGGTAGAAAAAAAGCTTAACTTGGGTGAGTGGCTCTTTCTGGCACCTAATGAGCTTTGTCATGATGGAATTAAATCTGTTGTCAGGAGTGTGCTACAGACTGTCAGTAATGTGATTTCTAAATTGGCTGTTCACTGGAATGAATGGAACTATTGCCTGTTTCCTGTGTCTAAGAGACTGTGGCAAAATCGTGTCTGTCTTAAATGGAGACCAAAGAGGGGTTTATTTGCTTTCACTCTTTTCATACTAAGTGAATTTTCTTTTCTCCCTACAGAAATGGAGTGTGCTAAAGGCTTGGCAAAAATGGCTGAAACTACTAAGGTTATTATTGGACCGCAGGTGAGTAGTCAGTGAATGAGAAATGTATTAAAATCTTTATACATAAACATTATTTTTGCTGAAGCTTGAAATTACATGGGATAAATTGCTCTCACTGTTTTCTTGCTATAAATATTTAGTCACTAGATTCTTTTGATAGGTCATATTAACACAAAGTTTAAGCAATCTAGGTATAGGTGTAAACTGCTAGCTTTAATTCTTGTTTGGCATTATTTTCGGGGTTGGTTACCAATGTAGTTCCATAACATACTTGGTAAGCATACTTTGGTCTTAAAGGAGTCACTGGTCTAAACTTTGTTCTGTTTCTAAGCATGTTTATTAATGGAGATTGTTTGAGAATATTTGGTAATAGTGTAGAACTTTTGAAATTTCTTTTCAAAAGCTCTTTAAAACGGAGGGGAGAATTACACAGAGCACTCTAAGATCTAGACCTATGTGCTCCTGACCCAGAATCTTTTTACTTGTGTGTTTTTTATTTTAGGATTACATGCCATTCCAATCAATATTTGTAAATGCATTTCAAAATGATATAGAGAACAGTCATCTTTGGCAACAAACAGCCGCAGCTCTCCAAGCTAACAAATTTGTTCAGGTAACTTTCTTCTTAGTAGAAATGTTTTCTGGATGTTCACGGGAGGGGTGTGTGTGAGTGTGTGCAGGTGCATTTGTGTGTGCATGTGCACACATGTGCACGGATATTTAGCTATTGATACTTTTTTGCACAATCACTGGTTTTCTCTTTTATGTAGCCAATCCTTAGCAGAAAAAATGAACTGGATAAACAAAGGAAGGAAATCAAGGAACTTTGGCAGCGAGAACAAAAGAAAATGGTTGGTATCTTTGCATATTACATACTGCATCTCATGGTCAGAAATTCCATGCTGTGTTGTAAATTTGCTTGCAGAGAATGTGTGTTGAGTGTTAGGTACAGATTACTTCTTTTGTTATTGTTAATTTTTAAAGCATTCTCTACTTTAAAGGTAAAGGTAAAGGTATCCCCTGTGCAACCACCGGGTCATGTCTGACCCTTGGGGTGACGCCCTCTAGCGTTTTCATGGCAGACTCAATACAGGGTGGTTTGCCAGTGCCTTCCCCAGTCATTACCGTTTACCCCCCAGCAAGCTGGGTACTCATTTTACCGACCTCGGAAGGATGGAAGGCTGAGTCAACCTTGAGACAGCTGCTGGGATTGAACTCCCAGCCTCATGGGCAGAGCTTCAGACTGCATGTCTGTTGTCTTACCACTCTGCACCACAAGAGGCTCTCCACTTTCATGGCACAAATGCTCTGCTTCTCCCTCTTTCTCCCCTCCTGTAAGTCCATTAATTTGAAATTGAGCTACAAAATAAAATGTAGGAGTTAGAGCCACACAACAACGGCATATTAATTTTCTATGCTATTATATGAAAGTTGCTAATATAAAGATATTTCCTTGTACAATGAACAGCAAGAACTGGAATCCGCAGTGAGAAAAGCAAGGCTGTTATACATTCAGAGGCAAGATGACTATGAAAAGGCAAAATCATCTACTGCTCGTGCTGAGGAGGAGCATCTGATCTCCAATGGAGGCATTGTTAAAGATGCCAGCAAACTAGAGAAAAAACGGAAGCTGGAAGAAGAGGCGCTCCAAAAAGTAAGGAATACTCTTCATAAGTGACCTGCAATGAAGACAAAACTTGCTTTAGTTCTTGAAAAGGGCATATTGGCTTATAAATTTCTTAATTCTTTTGAATAATCTTTTGGTCCTAGTGTTTTTGGCTTCTTGAGCAGGAAATTCTACAATCATCACTCACCTGCAACATGATGCTTTCTTGCAGGCTGAAGAAGCCAATGAACATTTCAAATCCAGTGTGGCTGAAGTTGAAGAAAAGCGAAGTGATCTAGAAACTCTCAAAAGCGACGTCTTAACACAGCTGCGGGAACTTGTGTATCAGTGCGACTTGACGCTTAAAGCTGTAAGAATGGGTAGTTTACTGTGTCCCGGAGGCTGTGGCAAACTAGGATTAGTTCTGAAATGGAAAGTGAGAGCAAACCAGCATGGGAGAGAGAAGATGGGAGGGAAATAGTACTCAGTATCCATATCTTATATTACTATACAGGGTTTTATGATGTTTTTATGCTGCAACAGAGATGGGGTGAGCACTCCTCCCTCAGTTCCCTTCACTGCCATGTACAATCAGCACCCCACAGTGGGGAAAGGAGGGGCGTGCTTGCACAGATTTTGAACAGTTACAGGTGAATGTAACCCTGTATTCATCATTGTGGCCTCTGATCCATCCTACATGGGAGAACAGCAAGCTCGCTTCCCTAGGAGAAGTTGTTTGCCTTGGAGGCTAATACCCAATGAAAGACCCAACAGGGAGATTCCAGAAGTAGACAGAACTGTATTTCAATGAAAGTTTATAGTAGAAGTTAACTGTCATTCTGAAACATCACTAGAATCTATCCAATTTATTATTACAATTAAAAAATACATGCTGGTAGTATAAGTAGGCTGTTAGGAGGACAGTTTGGCAGCATTGCTTTCTAAACACCGGAAATTAAGGCATTTCCCCCCCTAAGAAAAAATACAACACAGCTTCCTGACTTGGGCTGTTCTTAGATCCCGTAACCTAACTCCCTCAGATCCACTGGCTCTGACTAGACTTGCAACGAGGAACGGAAGCAACAGCTCAGCTTTGATTTCAGCTTGTAGCAGTGTTCCTAAGAATCCCCCCCTATTGTCTTCTAACTTATCCTTCTTAGTTCAAGTAACTTTTTTGACAAGTATACTTCAGTGATGGAAGTAGGGGCACATTTCATCTGCCTTCCCTCTCCACTTGCAGCCCCATGCACCTCATAGATTCTGCCCATGAGTTTCTCCAGTATTAGTTTTTCAGAAGCAGATGAATGCAGGAAAGATACATGAACACTTTTCAGTAACACCTGACTTTCTTTTCATAATTTTTTTGCAGTAAGATTGGCATGTATAGTTTCACTGTTTGACTGATGCTTTCACAAAATACAGATGTTCAAAATACCACCAAAATACAGATTCCTTCCTTAGCACAATTTCCACAACGCAGAGAGTTCCTCGAAAAGAGATACCTCTTCCATATGGTTGCTTGTCTTTTAAAAAGTGTCAAGTTGTGTGTAGTTTGGCTTAAGGCATTTATGACTCAACAGATCTTTTAATACAGTGGGTTAAATTCATGATAATTAGGTTTTGAACTTCTGGAATTATTTGTTGTGAACCGTTTCTTATGAGTATTAGAGCTGGGGAGAACAATATTAAATAAAACCATCATCTGTTTCTTAAACTTGCCTGTCTTTCTTTCACACAGGCAACAGTTAATCTATTCCAGATGCAACATGCCCAAGTTGTGTCTGTTCCAGTTAACTGTCAGTCTCTCTGTGAGAGTGCCAAGCTGTATGACCCAGGACAGAAGTACTCTGAGTTTGTGAAGAATTTGCCAAAAGATGATGTCCCCATT
This sequence comes from Paroedura picta, assembly GCF_049243985.1. NCBI lineage: Eukaryota > Metazoa > Chordata > Lepidosauria > Squamata > Gekkonidae > Paroedura > Paroedura picta. The sequence continues at coordinate 55,828,290 of NC_135372.1, read as the reverse complement.
GAATCGGGTTCCTTTGAAACTCAGAGCTCCCAGATTGGAGGGTGAGAGCTCAAATATCTTTTTTGCTCATTTGGCAGTTTATTTGAGCAAAATGCTAGAAGAATATCCACAGAAAATAATAGTTAAATGAACTTGTCATTTTAATAAATTAGGCATTGTTCAGCTGGTTTGTGAGATGCTTGCAAAATGATAGGAAAATGTATGAAAATGGGTCCTAAAGACAGCTGTATCCTTGTATAATAAAAGCAGAGTAGCCAAATCTCTGGCTGGTTATTTCAGATCAATATTGAACTTACTCTGCATATCCTAACTATATGTACCACTTTTTTTCCTGTCCATTCTTTCCCTTAGGTCTCTTTCTCATATCTGCCTATTGGTTTTTCCTAGAACACTTGCTCTTCATTTTCCTAGTTCTGTTGAGTCCTGTGATGTTGATCCTCACCCTACGCCACCCCACCATTAAATCACAGCATAATTCTAAAGATATTGTCAAAAACTGCAAATCCAATTAGTAATTTTATCTGTTACAATGGTTCTTAGCATTTTTGGGATGTCAGACCCCTCTGAGAGTCTGTTGAAAGCTGTGAACCCCTTCCCCAGAAAAATGCACATAAATGCATGAACATAACATTCAACTTTATGTGATATAAACAGGGAGATGTGTACCATCATAATGGCAGTGTACATTTCCTTCAATTCCTATCAACAAAAATCTATTCTAGATGTCATAGCATTGTAGCAATGATAACCATATGTTACCTGACCATCTGCTGTAGCATTCTAGGATATCTTACACTTGTTTGGAGTGAAACAATATCTACAGGTCCATGGACCACAGTTTAAGATAATATAATATGCAAGCCAGTTGGTCTAACATAGTAGGGTAGAGAAAATTGCAGCTACATTTCAGTTTCTGCCTGGTGTTACTTATGCAAGTAAATGTGAGAAAAGAGAGAGAATAGCCTTCTGATGTCACAGAAGTTTGATTAGACAGGCATCCATGTCATAATTTCTGATTGTAGATCCCAGTGGGCTTTTGGTAGATTGATGTAAGCTGGTGGTCAATTTTGGGTGATTCAAGTTCTTCCTCTCTAGCCTTTCCCATTTACCTTCAGTCTAGTAGAATGGTTCATGGGGGAGAGGAGATAGAGCAGTGGTCCCCAACCCCCGGGCCAGAGACCGGTACCGGTCCGTAGATCAGCCGGTACCGGGCCGTGGCTCCTCCTCGTCCTCCTACCAAGCTGCTGGCTGCCCTGCCACTCTGCTGCCGGCACACCTTTGGTGCTCTCCAGCGGCTGCCATGGCTGGGGCTCCCCCTCAGCATGGCACTGCGCAGCTGCTGCTGGCAGCGCCCCCAGTGGGCAGTGGGAAGTCAGGGGCACCAGTGGGAAAGCAAGCAGAGCAGGGGTGACGTCCCTCAGCAAAAGACTACCCCACCCCCGGGCCTCAGTAAAATTGTCAAGCGTTGACTGGTCCCCGGTGATAAAAAGGTTGGGGACCACTGAGATAGAGTACTGTACGTTTTATTAAAATCTTTTCCTGTCCGATTTTATAACTTTCTGGCTACCAAGCTGTTATTTCATAATTTAGGTGTTGATGCTTAGGAACGTGTACCCAGAGCACAACTAAGCAAAATATTATACTTTTTTTGTCAGAAAGATAACTAATCTAAATTGAAGTATGCCCAGATTTTTGTATCCATGCTAGCTAGCAAGAAGTCTCTTCTGTATTTTGCAGGCTTTTCAGGGTTGAAAGTTTTTCCTGTGGCTGGAAGGGTTCAAAAGATCATCTCATCACCAGTGTTGGGGGGCTCTAAATTTCCCCCCATACTTCTCCTTGTTCAAGAGAAATGTTGAGAGCCTTATTGTGTACTCTTACTGAATTTAAGCTGAAGGGAAGCAAGCAGTTTCTCTTTTATATATAGGCCCTGGGGATCAGCAGGAACATGTTACATGCTCGTTAGCCTTGCAGTCAAGATATAATTCTCACTGTTTTGATGGCAGCAGTTGGATTTCCTCTGTTGGAAGGGTAATCAAAATAAATGTTTTGGAAACAAGGGATTTGAAAGTATCCTTTGTTAGACTGGATAGTTGAACTGTATCTGTCAGAGTTCCATATAATAGTGAATTCTTCTAATGCTTACCCACTACTACATAGTAATAAAGACTGTATATTTCCTTAATGTCAGTGTTAACTCATTTGGGGAACTTGAAGAAATACTGATTTGGTTTTCTTTCTGTATCTCACGAGAGAATTCAGATTTTTTTCAGAGGATGCTTAAAAAAATGCCCAGAACAGCCAAGTTAAGGCTTGAGCTAACAATAGCCTTCAAGCTTGAAGACAAGTTCTTGAATTCTTGGCTGTAAATTTTTATTTTATGGATCTCCTTTAAATCCCTGCTTTTGCTGAGCAATTCATCCAGGTAACCAGGAGTAAATACATTAAACAGGATGTGGGAAGTGTTCCATTGTGCAAGCTCGGTTTTGTTTCTCATTTGGATGAAAACTTTTTTCACTTGAAGTTGTTTGGTATACTGGAGTGGGAAGTCCTAACACCAGTTTGACAATAGAAGTAGTCTTTGTTTGTTCGGATGCATCATTAGTAAGTTGTGAAGGGTCTGCTTCAGGTCCCATAGAGTTGAATGGATCTGATGATTTACTAAGCATGCTTAGGAAGTACAAGCCTGCCTAAACGCCAAGAATTTAAAGCTTGAAGGGAAGGGCAAAATGTAGTTTCACTTCTAGCTGAAAACATTGCAGTTCACAGTGTCTAAGACCTGCTTTCTCTTTTGCAAAGGATTTTCAGTAAACGATCAAATCATGCACATGCATCTCAAGGAAACCTATCTCAGTGTTCAGGAGACTTTCCCACTCATGCAGTAGAAGACATTGGAAGCCCATCCTCTCATTGTTCCCAAAAGATTGGAGAAAAAAGATCTTCTAGCAGCTCTGATATCTCTGGTAAGTTATAAATAGGTTTCTAGTTCTCATGGCTGTCTTTGGCAGGTCACTACCAGGCAGCAGTGCATCAACTAGATAGATATATTGTCTTGTCCTTTAATTCCGGCCGTCTGCATTTGGGTTATTATTTATAGCTGTCTCAGCAAACTCTTAGAACAAAGTAGAAGGAATAATCTTGTTTCATTGCCAAAAAACGACTTGTGCCAAAAGATGAACTAGTCAGACAGCAGATGTAACAAATTGATGTTTATAGTTTTAGCCAACTCATTTGAACATATTTATGCCCTCACGTTTCAACTTTATGTGGCTATTTTATGTGATTAATTCGTGATATGGTTTCTTCATACAATAATCTGTAAGCTGGGTAGCAGAGCACCCTAGCAAGCCATGAGAGAATTCTAGTGTGAGTCATTCATAATTTAATTTGGTTTCTGCTAAGTTCAAAATATACACCCGCAAGAGTCTACCTGCTTCACCTCTGCATGACATACTGCCTTCATTTTTCATGCAGTAGATGATTCTGCTGCAGATCCGACTCGGTCTCAGTGCAGCAGAATTATCTGCCTTCACTGGAGCCGAGCCCCAAATAGTGTTTCATGCAGATAAATAGTAAAGTTAGTTAATACCAAGCACATTCTAGGCTTGGTCCTAAAACGGAATGCATGTGATTTTAAAGAAAGGCTTGGATCCAGCAATGTGGAAGTGGCAATGTTGGCACAATTTCACTTTTGCAAGGCCTTGTGCGATGCCTAGTGCTTTCCTCCCTATACCTTATAGCGCAAGTGGGAAAGTAGTTCGGAATATGCTGTGCTTTAACTTTCTGCAAGAAGTTAGCATGAGATTTTGTTTTAGACTTCCACCAGCAGAAGAGGGCATCTGGTAGATGCAACCCAATGTGCCTGCTTTGAATCTGAATAGCACACTGCAGTCATGAAACTTACTTCCTCTCCCCCCTCTTCTTCTCCCCTCCCCCTTCAGTTGCAAGGGGACCACCACCATTTAGGTCCTGGTCTGTTGGTAACCAAAGTGGAGGAATGTGCAGTGACTCTGAAAGTGCAGGAGGAAGCAGTGAGTCACGATCTGTGGACTCTCCAACTGCAAGTCCAGGTACAGATATCTCTGAAGTGGTCTTTAGATATGAATACACCTTGGCAGTGATTACAAACTTCTTCATCCAGAATCCATTATTGAGAGGTAGTGAGCAGTCAGGCTCTGCAGAAGTCTGAAAAGGCCTTCTCTCTTTCATAGGAGACTTTAAAAGGAGGCTTCCTCGAACACCATCTACCGGAACCATGTCATCTGCTGATGATCTTGATGAGAGAGAGCCACCCTCTCCTTCAGACTGTGGTAATGCTGCTATATTCTAAGCTGAACTCATAATCTGTCATAAGAAGTCTTGTAAGTTCTCCAACGGTATGATTCTACTTGGTGTGTTGAGTGCCCTTGTTGAATTTGATGAGATAACTGGAATGTTGTCTTGTCAGATAAAACTAGCTTATTTCCAAACTTAGATGTGTCAAGGTGCCTGGCCTAACTTGTGAATTATACCAAAGCGCTATTAAGTGATGATGATTTTCTGAGCTGCCTACTACAATCGAGGCAAACTGGCCATTGACTTCACCAGAGGGTTCCAAATAGCCTGCTGCTGTAAAGGGCGAGTCAAAAGCCACTCCCTTTCCAGCTGGTGGGCACTTGTGTTGTCTTGTTCATTCCCCTTCTTGTGTAACAGCATGCTCTCCTGCCACACTGAAGAGGAGGAAGTTTTGGTGCTTTGGACATTAGCTGCAGTGGGCCAGAAGCCCATAGTTCATGCAGAAATAGCAGCAGGGAGGAAACTGTCAAAAGAAGTAGGCTATTTGGGGCAGAAATGGGTCAGAGCTGAGAAAAGCTTTGTTTTCCTCAGAGAGAGGGAAGAGGGTGTGAGGAGAATGAGGAGGGCTGTGCTTCTGCCCAGTGGATCCCCAGTAAGGCTTTTTCTAGCATTCAGCCAAAAAAGAAAATAATTGCTTTTGTGAAAGTATTCAGGCCTGCTTCAGAGTAAACCCGCCGCATTCAGTGGGACTTACTTCTGCATAATCACGCACAGGATTGAGGGCAGTTCATGTGTTGGCCACATTCTACAGTGGCTGCCACCAGGCCAAGTCAGTCCTCTCTCCTGGGGACTTGGTGAGGGTCGGAGAAGGAACTTCTTCAGGGTTGTTTTGTCTTCCTAATCTGCTCCCATCTTCAGTCATGCACATGCTTGCTTGGGATTATAGTGTTATCTCAGAGCATGTGAACTGAGATTTGCAATGATGCATTTGAATGCAAACTTCCATTGAAATGTTTTAACAATTCCAGGCTGACCTTGTATTAGTAATTTTATATGCTGTTAGCCACCCTGGGATGCAAGTGAGAGGCGGGATATAAATCAAATAATGTTCTCTTATGTTACTGATCAGTTTACAGTTCTGTAGAAGTCAGTAGTGCAAGAGGGAGGAGGGCAGCAAGGTGGGAATTATCACAGGGGGAAAAGCCTGGTCTGCTGCTTTCATCACCTTACCCCAGGTGCATGCCTGCATGTGCAAGTTGAACATTTGCCTTTATTTTCTGTAAGGGAGGAGAACCAGCTGTTTATTGTGAGATGTGTGAACAGGAAGCAGTAAGCCTCTAACTTGCTTGTCTGGCCTGCCTACTGATAAATGTTGTCCCTGCCTGTCAAACACACTGCCAGAGAATGAAATAGCTCACCTAAATACAGAGCTTGTGGTTATATATAATACTTTCTTCCAAAAACAGTAATCCACTGATAGAAAGTGGAAATGCTAGGCACAGAAAGGCCTGTCAGGATCATCCTGTTTCCTGGGAAGATAAGATAATAGTTCTGGTTGAATGATGTCCTTGTCAGTCATATTTCTGCTGTGTTACTTTCTCCCTTTCTGCCTTTCGTTGTTTCAAAAAACGAAGCCAGTGTACCACAATAATCATTGAATGTGAAGGTCTCCAACAGCTACAAAATGTTGGGAATAATTCTGTTTGAATTTAGAGCACTTGCTCTCTTTGCAAATGAGCCATTCAAGTTGGATCTCTATTAGTACATTTACAGCAATTCCCTACAAATTTCAATGCATGAAGAAAAATGTATTTTTCTTGCTATAGCATGTTTTTGTAATTTATTAAAGAAATAATATAATATATGAACTTTGTCTTCCAAGGTTTAAATGATCTTGCAACAGAAATTACCAGTTCACCTGGACCTTTTAGAAACACTCTTCTGTCCAAGGCAGCTCAAACTCACAAACTGAGGAAGCTGAGGGCTCCATCTAAATGTAGAGAATGTGACAGCCTGGTGGTATTCCATGGTGCAGAATGTGAGGAGGTAGGAAATCAGGAAGGCTTTTTGGATTTGTTGTTTTAGGAGACTTCATTGCTGCAGCCAGATGTGAAACTAGAAAGTCATTTGGTGTACTCTCATTTCCACCTTCTGATTTAAGGTGCTCTGAGGAGAGCTTGCATGGTAGCTATTAAGAAGGTTACATTTCTTGATAGCTAAGCTAAGAATGGCACTGAATTACCAAAATGTAGTGTTCTAGTCAAACTGGCTCTTTCCATATTGGGGGGGGGGGGAAACATGAAATGGACTTCGTACCCATATTAAGACAGCTTTTAAAAGAGCCCATATTCATGTATGTTACTTGTTCTACATGTGGAAGACAGTTTGCGGTGTAAGATGCTATGTTTATAGATATTTGATTTCTAGATAAATCAGATAATGTTCAAAATCCTACCTGCTTAACTTATTTCCTGTCTTTGTTGGTTAAGGCCACCTGGACATAAGTGGGCCCTCTTTTTACTGAAGTTAGTGACCTTGAAGAATACTTTGATCCTTCCTTGGTTTGAGAACCTTCAGTAACCAATAGTTTTGAACAATTATCTTCCCATTTTGAACACTGGGGCAGGGAGGGGGGAAGCTGATTTGATTGTGTCATTAGTTGAAATTATTTCTGTGCATCCGATTTGAAAATTTTTGTAATGTGAATTCATTTGTGTTTATTTTCTAGTGTTCTCTTGCCTGTCATAAAAAATGCTTGGAGACTTTAGCTATTCAATGTGGACACAAAAAACTTCATGGAAGACTTCATTTATTTGGAGTAGAGTTTACTCAAGCTGCCAAAAATACTCCTGATGGAATTCCCTTCATCATCAAAAAGTGTACCTCTGAAATTGAAAGTAGAGCCCTTAATGTAAAGGTAAATACTAATTGCAATTGCAGAGATTGTAACTTTACACAATCTCTAAAATTATTCGCAAATAATATTTTGGCTTTGCAATTGTTTACAACTTTTTCTGTTGTATTTAAGGGTATCTATCGTGTGAATGGAGCCAAATCAAGGGTTGAAAAGCTTTGCCAAGCATTTGAAAATGGAAAGGACTTGGTAGAGTTGTCAGAACTCTATGCGCATGATATAAGTAATGTCCTTAAGTTGTATCTTCGCCAGGTAACTATGTGCATCTCTATTGTTCAGTCTGGTTGAGAGGTTTATTGAAGTGACCCTGGGATGGACCTTGTGGAAAAAGTGCATTGAAGTATTAGGCAGAGTGGACCTTGTTCCAGCTTCCTCTTCCCTCAAGTAGCCTGCTGCTCATCCTGAAAAAATGGCGCCACTGAACTGTTAACCTTTTAAAATATATATATTTATTTTAAAATATATATATTTTAAAGCCTAAGATTTCATATTTATGTTTATATCTTGAATTGCTTAAGTTTAACGATTGTAACCTGCCCTGAGATGTTAGGGGAGGGTGGACTGGAAATATAAATAAATAAACCAAGTATACTGAAGTATGGAGGGGGGTACAATAAGGGGGGGGACTAGCAAGTCCATATTTGTTTTTGTAATGTCAATATTTTAAGGATTCATGCTTAAAATTGTTGCTCCCTTATTACGTACACGCCAAGGCTGCAGGAGACAAATACAATTGCATTTTGTTATAGTCTCCTAAAATCTGTTGCCCTGAGCCAAGGTGAAGGAAATGAGACAGATAAATATTGTTGAATTAACCATGTTGGCTACTACTTACAATAACCCATGCACAACAGTCTAGACCACAGTTTTTAATCATTTATTCTCATAAATTAGTGAACCATTTTATCCAGGGCAACTGTATTGTGTTATTAATATAGCTTACATGACTCCTTGATGTGAAGTTAGCTTCAGGTCAAGTAGCGTTATGTTATGAACATATGCAATAGGCTATCTAACAGGTGGATTTTATGCTGACCTACCTATATGCTTTGATGTAAGAAAGCATATTAAAAACAGGGTAAGAAGAACTTACTTGGATTCCAGAGAACATTTCTGCTGACAGAAAGATTTTAGTCAGCAGCATGAAACTTCCCCACAGCCTAGAATGTCCTCTGAAATGCTATTTCTCCCCAGGAGCAGCTTTTTGGAGGTATTTTGGGCTTGGGAATGAAGTGAGAAAGTTGTTCTCCACTGACAGAAATTATTCCATCAGCAGAAACTGTCTGTGGGGTCCAGTACGCTGACTTCCCACTTCTTTGGACCTCTGAAAAAGGGAAGATCAAGTTGTCCATCCAAAACAATAGTATTGGGATAGCAAGCTTCTACACAAAGGCAGGCAGGTGGGCACTAGAGACAAAAAAATATTTTGTGCTGGTTACAACAGGAAACAAATGTTTTAAATAAAACCACTGTGGCTTGGTTAGAGTCTATTTAATGAATTTTTCTTCCTTTCTTGGAAGACACTTTGAACCATATAACTGATTAGTCCTTGTCCTTTTTATACTTGCAACAGTTCCGTAAGAGAAACCGCTGTAGATTACCCTGTGTTCTTCACAGCTGAACCAGAGAGCTGAGCCCAGGTCTCACTGGTCAAAGCTCAACACACAACTTACACTCTTTGAATCAAGTAATTAATTATTAACTATTTACTCATGTAATTATGACGGAAGCTTTCCATTTATTTTAAATAAGAAAATATATGAAAAGTGGCATCTCAGTACAGTGATAATCAGTGGCCTGTAATTTAACAACAAATCCTAAAGTATATTGTGCGGAGATTGAATAAGAGAAGCTCAGTCTTTTAGTATAAGAAAGGAGTTAGACTAGATAGAGCTAGTGGTAGGTAGAAAATTGGGTAAAAATTCATGTTGAAATAACTTCTGATATTTTCCCTCAGCTCCCAGAACCTTTGATTCTGTTTCGGCTTTATAATGAATTCATTGGACTTGCAAAGGAGAGTCAAAATATTAATGAGGAACTTGATATGAAACAGATGAGCCCCAGATCCCAAAAAAGGCAGTCAGCATGCATTGAACTGAATAGGATCATGCTTAAAATCAAAGATCTACTCAAACTGTTACCTGCACCAAACTATAACACTCTTCAGTTCCTTATAGGCCATCTACACAGGTAAGAGTAACTTAAGCCAACCATATTCAGAAATATAATTATTTACTTTTAAGTATCTGTGCCGACTTGCAGTGTTCCTGATTGGTACTAGTGAAAGCCCAACTTAATTTGGTCTCCCATTTTCAGCATGTTAACACGTAATTCTAAAACTAATATATGGACTTGATTTGCATAGGTAACAGCATGTTTGAACTAAGACTTTATGGGGAAAGTCTTGGGGGTCCTGGCCCCAACCTGGTGGAATGAGCTCCCGGAAGAGCTGCGGTAGTGATTGTCATCATTCCGCAGAGCCTGCAAGACGGAGCTCTTCCGCCAGGCTTTCGGTTGAGGCCGGGCGGCAAGAAGATCTAGCCTCCCTTTCCCTTCTTAGTGGGTGTGGAATTGGGTTAGTTATATTGAATTTTGCCGCCATTCTTGTCTTAACTTTTGTATTAATTTATTATGTTTTATTGTGCTTTTATTGTTTTAGGGGATTGGTTTTTATGTGACCCGCCTCGAGCCTCTGGGGGGAGGCGGGATATAAATATAATAATAATAATAATAATAATAATAATAATAATAATAATAATAATAATAATAATAATAATAATAATAATAATAATAATAATAAACAATTCAAAGTTTTGCGGTTTGCTGCTCTTTCATATAGGGTTACAGAATACTCTGATGAAAATAAAATGTCTGCCAGCAACCTCGGCATTATATTTGGTCCAACTCTCATCAGGCCGCGCCAGACAGATGCAACAGTCTCTCTTTCTTCGCTTGTTGACTATCCATATCAAGCTCGGGTCGTGGAGCTCCTTATCACGAATTATGAGAAGATCTTTGACGTTATGCTGCAGCCGCTATCAGATGCATCTCGGTCTGACGAAAACGCAACTTATTCTAAAAGCAATCTGTTAGTAGAAGATCGAGAACAGCAGCAAAGGAAACCTGCATCCTGTAGTGCTCTGAGGGAAGTGAGTGCCTGTCATAGAACTACAGCTTTTACAGACTGCATTATGTTTGTACAGTAAAAGTTCTGTTATCTGGCACTGAATTATCCACAATCCACATTGCCCAAATGGCAAGCTGTCCATGCCCTCTGTCTTTGGATGTTTCTGTGCGTGCCTCTCTCCCACTGGCCGGGTGTTCCTGATACTGCGACAGCTAGCAGTGTCAGCTGATGACATCCTTCAGTGCTTCCTTTTCCCCTGGACTTGCCCCTAGCCGTTGGGAGCCAGCTCCACTAGAGAGTTCCCAGGCAGTTGGCATGCTTCTCTGCCTGCTATGTAGGGTGGCTTTGTGACTTGGAGGGGAGGGAAGAAAGGTGTGAGGCCTGTCACCATAGGGTGAGGTTGGGTTGCTGTGGGTAGAGGGCCAGAGAAGAGCAATAATTTTAGTATCCACTAGCATCACCCATTCCTCATGAGTGCTGGATAACAAAGCTTTTACTGTAGCATCTTGTTCTGGAAAACTTTCTCACCTCATTTTCCAATTCTTTTCTGGCTTTGTATTGACTTCCAGTTAGCCCAAAATGAGAGTAAAGATTCAGAAACTGTTGTGTTGCTTGATGAACCAGACAACAGTAAAGACGTGCAGAAGATTTCTAATGCATTACCAGGTTAGTGCTTGTGTATATTCATCAGTATTACAACTGATGGATGGGTGAACAAGAAATTATTTTGACTCTTAACGTTAACTGCACAGTTTACTTTCTTAAAAGGGTAACTATTGACATTTCCCATGAGAATTATAGATTTCAATGCCTTGGGTCTGACCTCACAAACACAAATGGCTGCTCAAGGTATGAGGATTATTTCAAATTATTTACTAAAATCTATCAAGATCCTCTCTGATTGTGTATATAATGAATGAATTATCTTATGTCTAATCATAACATTTCTTGGTAAAACCTCATCAGAAATGTAGGATTTAAACATGTCTTAACTTTTTTCTATTCTGATTTTGAATGTATTACTTGAATGTATATCGTTTAAAAATGCTTCAGGCCTAGAACACACAATTAAGTATCTGTTTCAGTTGAGAGCCAACAGCTTACATTGTGGGCTGCTTTCTTTTCTTTTCTAGACTGGAATTCACAGTTTGGAGCCAAACACAATTTTGGAAGGAGAAACTCTCCTTCAGAACCACCTCCTGTCTCAGTTCTGGAAAACCACATTGCAACCAAAAAAGAATCTGGTTAGTATTGGTGTTGTTGTTATACCCACAGGGTTTTCAAGGCAAGAGTTCTCCTGAGGTGGTTTGACATTACCTCACTCAGCTTATCACCTCATGGTGGTTTCCCACCCAAATTATAATCAGCCTGATCCTGCTTAGCTTCTAATATCTGATGAAATCAGGCTATCCCATCCTTTTCCAACCTTTTGATTCTGAAGGAGCCTCTGAAATAATTTTTCAGGCTTTGAGGTGCCCCAGAAGTGATGTCAGCTGGCCATGCCTCCCTGCCACACCCCCAAAACTAATATGTCACTGGAAGTGACACCCCCATTGGTGCTAACATACAGGCTTGAGAAGGACTGAGGGCGGGGGGAGAGACAGGAGGTGGTTTAAGGCAGGAAGAGACGTGCAGACTCCACCCCCTCCCAGAAGCCACAAGAGAACCCACTCACACTCGAGAGGGGAGCAAAGTGGCCAGTTCCTGCGCTTGTGGTGGGGTCCAGTAAGGCAGGAAGGAACGGCTGCAGACCCCCTCCAGAGTTCCTACAACCTCCTGGTTGGGAATCTCTGGGCTATCCAATGCTATCCAGGTCAGCACATTACAACATATATCTAGGTAGTTTACCCTTTGCTGTATAATGGAATGCAAAATAAGAAAGCAAATAATTAGTTCTTTGTAGAAAAGAAGCTAATTCTTAACTCTGTAATGGTAGCAAATAGTTTAAAATGTACAGTTTTAATCATTTTATGTACCCCCTGTGCCGAAAGGGATATTCTTGGGAACTTTTTAAAGAGATTTCTTATGAACAGAGACTTTGAGTTCCTAGCTCATTGCAGGAGTCATCAATTCCTGTATTTTAGTGTAACATTGTGGTGTAATTTTTCTCAAATGTCAAAATATTCATATATGTATAGCTGATAATTGGTTGCCTCTGTGAAATGCGAGACTCTAAAGCTTGTTTAAGCTTGCACTGATAAATTCAACTCTTAAGTTTCCCACATATGTTATAGATGGCTAAAAACAGAATTCATCCTGTGTGTTTGTCATGTTTTGCAAAAACTATTATGTGAAGAGGTAGATTTATTGTACCTGCTGGCTGTGGACTTGGAGGGAAGGGAGGAAAGGTATGAGGCCACTGTGTGTGTTCTCTTTGTAACCTTTAGGTCTGTAAAATGGCATCTCATGCCTTCCTTTCTCAAAACAAATTTCTGATCTTCTGAACTGTACCATTTGAGCCAATTATGCAAAACTCCAGTCTGTGTTTAGACTAGTGATAATTAAAATGGAGCTGAACAGAAATTCCCAGTGACCTGCATTTGCCAGGTATACTGTGAAACATCATATCCGTCAGTTTTTTTTTTAATTACATCTGAAAGTGCAAGATTTCTGTTACTAGGAGGAGCAAGATGAGCATGTCAGATTGTGAACCAATCTGCTTTTTAGATATGTAAAATGATTAGTTCTCTACAGCAGCCATTCTTAAGCTATGATCTGGGGCTCATTCCCTTATGTGTCCCTAGGAGCATAATGAAAATAGGAGGGGAAAACTGAAGCCAAATGTTACTTAGAAAATTCTGAAATTAGCTGCTTTTTTGTATTTTAAAATATAAACTGGCAAAGGTGTTTTGTTTCTAGTGCAGTGCAGGGGTTACAGTGGAAGCCTTTGGGCTAGGATCCAGTAAGTCTGTTACAGGAAGACTGTAGGAAAATTCCTCCCTTCCTGCAGTCTGTCAAAGAGGAAGAAGGATGGATTATGATAAATGCCACTGTGTGGGCAGAATATGCTTCAGAATAGAAAGCAGTTGAGTAAGCATTCTCTTGCAAGGTTGTATTAAGTAGGAGAAGGAATTTGTCCGCTAGAGTGGTTTTTAATCTGACGATTGCAGAAAATTTCTGTTTTGAGCATAACGTGTCTTATTCACACAACAGCCTTAAATTAAATCTCCTGTCTATTCTATCAAAGATGTAGTTATCTATACTTTCATTTTCTCTATATGATAAATAGCTTTTTAGCTAATATTGTTGAAAACTTACCCTTTCTGATATCAGGCTAAAAGTCAAAACCAATCTCTTTTTTTCCTAGGCAATGCTGAGATTCCAGTTTCATGTCAAGACAATGAACCATCTCTCTCTGCAGCTGAGGATGGCATTAAAACTAGTCACTTATTAAGACCTAATCGTCAAATAACCAAAGTTCAGTTACGTTCTCAGAGGACAAAGCCAGTTGTTCGCCCTGTCAGTTTACCTCTAGGTCAAATGCTTCCTCCTTGTGTTTTGAATGAGAAAAATTCCCGAAATGCAGGTCTAAGTACAGAACAGCTTGGAAAAAGCCCTGTTATTGAAGAGGTTTCTGAGACACCGTTGCTTCCAGCTGTTAATGTTGGCTGTAGACTTTCTTGTTATGACCCCCAGACTCTGAAAAAGACTTGGGACAAGCAGTATAAGCAATATGATATGACTCCAAGGACAGCGATGATTGTGACCAATCTGCCACAAGAAAATCGAACACAAGAGTCAGTAAGCACATGTGCCTTAGCATCATCAAGCAACACGGTTAACAATTCAGTGAATGCCATACTTCCCAATAAGCCATATACAGTACCTGTCAGAGCTGCCAGGACAACTGCAGAAGGACATGCCCCAGACTCTAATCCCCTTGCTGCTTTCAGAATACCAAGAACTTTGCAACCACCACCAGGGACATTCTATAAACCACCAGCCAACAATAAAGCCAAACAAAATGACGAGAGTTCTTCTAAACTCTGTACAGAAGTTGTAAAAGATGGGACTCCAAAGCTTGTGGTGAACCCTGAGCTTGTTCAGGGATCCGTAAAGCAACAAAAAACCAGTTCAGAAGTCGTTTCCCCTATAGACTTGAAGCCCACTTATCAGAGACTAAGGCCAAAGCGGATGCAAGAACTGGAACAGAGGGAAGCTCATTTTGTATAGGGCAACAGAATTTATTTGGAACATTTATACAGTTCTGTGGTCCTGTCAAGGTGGACTTCATCCCTACAGGATTTCACCTTTGTGCCATATTGGAATTATTTTTATATACATATGTACAGAATTTTTAAAATATGGGATGTAAAAAAAGCTGTGAAAAACAATGAAGTGAGTTTTTTTAATTAATTAGATTTTTTTCTGAAAAATATATTTAAAATGCATTCCCAGTATAAACAACTAATAGAAGGTGCAACCGAAACACCCAATATGTGGAGTTTCCCTCTTATTTTTGGAAGTCAATTAATTCTGCCTGGGCATAGCAATGAAAAGAGCCACTTCTTCAGTATAAATGGTTGAATTAGAGTGCAGGGTATGAAATAGAGCTAATTAATTTAAGAATAAACCAAAGCGTGAAACTTTGCTCTAAATGTCCGTACTCATTTTCCCCTAGCCAGTGCAATTGAATATTTTTGCTCCTGAATAGATTATGTCTTGGCCAGTATGGCCTTTGTATATCATATATCATGTATGTGAGTATTATATTACTACCTGTTAATCTGTTGTTGATTTGTATTGTCACTTGAATTTTGTTTGTACAGAAAACATGGATTGAGGAGCTTTACATGTCCAGTTACCAAGTGGGTCAAGTGTGCAAAAACTGCGCTAGTTCAGGTGCCCTTCAGGAAGAAAGGCAAACTTGTGAAAGTAGTACTGCCACCCCAGCTTATTAGTAAGCCAGCATTCCCTCCTCTTACCGCAAATAGCTTCTTTTACTGCTTGGTGCAGATGAGATGAAGATTGTAGGTCTGACGTTTGAGGAAATGGTTAACAATATCCAAAAACAGCAGTTAGTAACAACATCGAATGGTTTTCCATTTTGTATTGTTTTATATTTACTATTTGCTTTAAATATATACATTAATGTGTTAACATTTCACTGAGGCCATGTAATCCATAATGTCCTTCTTATACTAAATATATAAAAACCTTTTTGTTAATATAATATGCTATGGATTAATATACTTGTGTTTACTTAAAATTACTCTGTACAAAAGGGTTTATTTTGGTTTGCACATTTCAAATGCAAAAATGTTAACATTATGAGGAAATTTTTAAAGGAGAACAGAAAACAATGGAAAACTTGTTTTAACAACTGCTTTTATAGGTTGCTCATTCAAAATCAAGTGTGGGGTGTCAGTACAATAGCAAGCTCGGTATGAAGCTAATCACCTCTTCCCATAGGCATGTTGAAACTTCTTGCTGCTTAAAATTTCTTCTGTAATCTGACGTTTACAGAAAATCTGCATATATTTGCTGAAGTCATAGCAGACAAATAGAGGTCCATTTTTAATCACCTGAGTGGACTTAATGCACTGAAACCATGTTATAAAAGTGAACCCTGGACAAAAACTTTTAATGCTGGCACCTTTTAAAAGCTTAGGTGGGAGGGGCTGAAATTTTCTCTTATATAACGATAGAATGAGGCCGCCTACGTTAGAAAGGGACTGCTGAGATAATGAATACCTTGATTATGTTTATTGACATAGTTGAAGTTGTGTGATTTAGCAGTTTATGGTGCCATTGTTGCCTCTTGTGTAAAATAAGTAAGATATTGGATTTAATGCCCCTGTAACTGGTAAGATATATTTTCACTTATTACATGATGTTACAGCTATGATACCAGCCCATGCAACATAGATGTGCCCTAAAGAGAGCATACAGATGTCCCTGTGCACGGTCTTCACATGCAGCAGAATGAGATACAGAATGGACTGTCCTGTTTCAAACTGCTGGTAGGGAAACTCACTTTTAGTGGGCATGTAAAATGTCCCTCCAAACCACCATTACATTACTGGGGGGAGAAGGGGCTAGATTTGTTCTTCACATGCTGTGTGGGTGCCACTTGCGGTAAATTAGTAGTATAGGGAAACTCTTATACATAAACATCACCTGTAGTCTGAAGGTGGCACAAACCATTTCTGCCGTCTAAGCATTTCATTCTACTGCAAATGTTGATCTGGCTCTCTATAGCCTTAGTATCACTTCAGGGTTGACATGAAGATCCAGCTGGATCTGGCTGCTAGGTAGAATCTGTGGGTTTGCACAGAAGTTTAAACTCAGAGTTCAATAGGGAGAGTCTCCTGCCCCCAAATGAGAAAACAAGTTTTCATCTTAATTTGTTTATATGAGAACTAATCCACCTCTTCATTGTATCACGAACGTGTTAGTGTCTAATTTCTGTTCACTATATATAATTTTGAACACTGATCATAATCCAGGTTGAGTGTCCTATACCTAATAAATCAAACTTTGCTAATACTTCTGTATTCAGATTAAACTGCCAAGATTTGCATGAATTTAGTTTGTCTTCAGGTTTTACACAAAATAATATTGGTACATTTGGTAAACTGAAATTACATTAGATTTATAGCTTTACCTTGATTTCTGAATGATGCCCCTGCACAGTCGTCCTATTGTTTGCCATAGTGTGAGCCCTGTGCACATGTTCAGGGGGAGCATTCCCTACATGTAGGCCTCATGTCTTATAGGCAAACCATACACAGTCTCCATTCCTGTAATCAGAAATGTTCAAATGACAGTGTTGTTATGAAGATAGAACGTAAATATGTTTTGTCTGTATACTCCTAAGACAATAAACCCAAGTAAGGTACATTTGTATAGGAGGGGGAGGAGTCCGCTCAGTTGTGATCAAGGAATGGAGCCACAATAAGCCGTAGCTGTCCGATTTGCATATCATTATGTTCCTTGTCATCTGTGTATTAGCCCTACATGTGTGCAAGGCAATAGGTGCACTTCGATCATAATTCCAGGAAATACTTTTTAATGCCTTTTTACAAACAGTTATTTCATACAGAGATTAATCTAAAAGTATATGGAAGGCTACATACTGTGCAGTGAATCAAGATGAAGTATGTTGTGCCATTGTCATTTCCATCAGAAATGACTTGGGTACCTCAAAGGAATCATGGGTCATTTTGTACTGTCTTATATCTTGCACTTTGGAAAGGTGTTTTCATTACAGGGGGGCATGTTCTATGGCACCAGTACTTTGCTCACATTCTGATTAAGTAGGGAAAAGTCTTGGTTGCAACACTGGGTCAATCCTTTAGTATATTCAGACTTATTTCTGCTCTAGTTAACTTTAAATCAGTGTTAGTCCCAAGTCATTTTCCTATATCTAAAAATATACATGAAACTGCCTTATAAATCAGACCAGTGAATTATCTGAGTGGTTCTCCTGGATGTCTTTCAAATTACCTACTATATGAGGGATTGAACCTGGGACCTACATGCCAAGCCAATGCTCTGCCATTGAACCATGCCTAATTCTCCCCACACTATCTCAGTCCAGCTGCTCATCCACTATCTCTTGGTGGGTGCCCAAAAAGCCAGTGGGATGAAAGACAAGGAAATGAGCAATAGACTTTGTCTAAAGAGAAGCATTACTGTCCTTCCTCTGCACAGCCCAGGGAAGGGGATAGTACTGATAGTTTTGCCACCTACTTGTCCTCCTGCATATTACTGCATATATAGATTCTTTGGTCATTCTCTGTTCTTTGTGTAAACCTTTTCTATCCTATCCTCCAAAATCAGGCAGGCTTAACATTGACTTCCCTGTCTCCATGGCCTTTGTTTGTAAGAGGGCTTCAGGATCTTCAAGCTTCTGCTTCAGCAGTTGGCCTAAATCTAGATAGCCATCAAAGAAGCGAAGATGCTATCATAATTGATCTGCAATTATAATGTTGCCACAAGACTGCTAGCAGCAATGGACTATGGTACCAATTTGCATTAATATCCCGTGTGCTGTCCTGCTGCCTTGATAAGCCATAGCTGTCAGATTTGCATGTCATTATCCTGACCTCTATAGCTTGCTGACCTAATTAGTCATGATGTGTATATGACTTATAGAAGGCTCTAGAATTTGGAGACCTGAAATAGTCTGTTTCAAACACTTTACCTCAAATGTTCAAATCTTTTTGAGGAATGCAAACTTTTTCGGTCTGTACGCTATACAGTATTTTTAATGCAATGAGACTTAAATGGTGAAAACAGAGCTGCCCCACATCAAGCTGGGATTAAAGCAATCTCCTTACAACTGAGCAGTATTATTTTGTAAGTGCTCACTGTTCCTGGGGCATGCATTCCTCTACAGTCATACTGGACTTCCTTTCCAACGTCCTTTCAAGTCTCACAGCAGTGCAATGTCTTTGATGGAGATCTCAACGCAAATGAGGTAAGTTTAACATTTGTGTGTGTGTGTGTGCATGTGTGTGTGAGAGAGAAATTCCCTGTTCTAAGAATTTTGTGGTTCTTGTAATCTGGCAAACACTGAAAAGGCTATACATGAATGCTAACTGCCCTGAGCTGCAACTCTAGGGTGGTATATATAAGAAATAAATAACTTCATTATTTATTTGAATGAAATGAATGTAATGAAATTACCTATAATTCTAAATTTGTTTATACAAATAAAATTTTAGTATTTTGTGTATTTATAAAACAGGTATACTGCAGTCTAAACAAATACTGCAAGGATCAAATTTAGCAGAGGAAATATCTATAAATTCATTTGGTGAGGTGTGTGTGGGGGAAATAATTTTAATTTCCAAACCTAGAATGTAGATTCTAATCTGTTATATTGGACTATTGTTGCATGAAAATACATCAAGTATGCTCAGTTTAGATACAATTGAGCCCAGTAATAATGGCCAAACTGTAGAAAGGGAATACTTCTGTGAACATGATATGAACAGAAGGATATGAAACATGATTTAGCATCCCTCCTATTGCACATACGTGTGACCCGTTCAAACAGGCCCTATCCCCTTTACCTGTGCTATCCTTAGCAGAGTTACACCCTTTTAATTGACTTCAAAGGGTGTGACTTTGCTTAGAACTGCCCTGCAACTTACTTGGGGAACAAGTCCCAAGACCTTCCACTGGGGGTTCTACCCCTTCCCTTTGAAACAATAGCTCCAGAAACCATTTCACACACATCAAGCAAGATAACGTTAGGTTTTATTTTACATTTTGTTTTAATGTTATTATACCTAATGATCATATTGTTTTGGTCTTTTATAATGATTTTGTTGATATAACTTGGTCTGAACAACGGTAATAACAAACTTTGATTTCACACGCCTTTTGAGTAAAGAGGATTCAGATATGGTTTGCTTTCTGACATGATGGAGGATGCTTTCTGAGAAGTCTGTAGACCACCTGGCAGTGAAGTTCAGGTTTATTGAACCTGAATCTGTAAAGTTCAGGTTTACTGTGCTATGAATGTTCCGTAGGAGTCCATAAACGGCAGCAAGGTCCCGAGTGTCACAGGAAAGGAGAGCTGGACTTCAAATGACCCCCTCAACTGTATATAGCAGCTGAGCATTGTAGCCTCTGATGGAAGTCCTTTTTTACAGATGCAGAAGTGAGGCAGCTTTACCAAGGATTCCAAGTGCATCCAAACTGCTAGGATGCAGCCCTGTTGTCTGGATCTGTCAAACGTTCAATAGGACAGCTATTTTTTCCCACAGTTCAAGAGGAAAAGGCAGCACCAGCATGCCATATTAATAAGGGCGGAATGGGCTACAGCTAACAACATTCCTTGATCTTTGCTCTGAAAAAACCAGAAAGTCGCTCATATTGGCCTCTTTGCTGTTCTTCTCTTTGTTACTGAAATGCGAGTAGAGTGTGATGCACATACATCCGAAGCCTCCCCCCCCACCCGCCCGCCTGCCCGCCCATGGCTGCCTGCCACCAAGCTGTGTTGCAGGATCAGCAGAATGCAATGCCTCTTAAATTATAGGGGGAAAGCTCTCAAGGAGCAGCTATGTTAATCTGTTGCAGCAAAAATAGGAGTCTTTGTGGCATGCTGGAGACGAGCATAAGCCTATAAGTAGTGGTGCCCATCTTTAGGTACCAGGAACAGATTCTCGCTTTGCAGTGATTTTAAGTTGGGGGGGGGGAACCAGTTGGGTCAAGGAGCCATAAAATGTGAGAGTCGCATGGTGAAATTTAAAGAGTAGAAATCTAAGGGGGGGGGGGGGAATGCAGAAACCACCTTCTAGTTATGCTATCATGGTAACAACTGAAATCGTTGATTCTATATCACAGATCGTATTCCGTTCCCTCACAGGAGTATGGTGGAAATCTCTTGGTTCATGTTTATTACTATACTAGGGGCCAAGTCTGTTGCATTCAGGAATACAATGGGCGCTAGACTGGGGTGGAAGAACTCTGAGGATGGCCTCCCCCTCCCCCCCCCCCAGAAAGGCTGCAGGCAGCTGTTAGGGAACTCTTGCAGCAGGGATTTGCAGCCTCAGAGGGAAGTGGAAGGGGGTGGTCAGGGGTGGGGGCATAAGGCAATTGGCTGGCTGCAGAACAGACAGGCAAGCCTGTTGGAGGAAGAGGTGGCAATCAAGGGTAGGACAGCTGCTGACTGATTCTGAGTGGGTGTTAAGTGCTGAGCGCTTAAGCCATGAGGCACACTCCTCCTCCAAGCCCTTACCAGAAATATTATATGTGGAACACATTTTGTAGGTACTGCCTCAGCTGGCCCATTGTGAACGTATACAGAGATGCCCTCAAATGTAGCATTTCTTCAAGCCTATGACTATGCCCCAAAGATCATCTCCCTCTTTCCTGAGAGCACTGAATAGTAACTACTGTGCCACTGTAGTTTCCAACTGGAACCTTAATTGGTGCATTTCTAGGCCCTTCCATTTTCTGAGTTCCTCTGCCCTCTCCTTTACAAATGAAATCTCTGTTTTCTTTCCAGAAAGTTCCATCAAAGTTGGTGATGGACTACTCTCTAACTCATGGCCCCATTCTAAGTATTTTGCTACAAGTGCTGTCCTTTCACTAATTTGACATTCCAAGTCAATTTTTATGTTCAGCCAGGCAAGCACTGTGCTATTTCCGAGGGCCATTTGATTGGAGACCCCCCGCACTTCCCCCCCATATCTGTTCCACTATATATTTCTGGTAAGGACTTGGAGGAGGAGCATGTCTCATGACTTAAGTGCCACTCAGCACTTAACGCCCACTCAGTGGGGCTGTCCTGCTCCTGAATGCCTCCTTCTCCTCTTGCCTGTTTGTCCAGTGGCCAGCCAGTTGCCTTCTGTCCCTCATCCCTGACCACCTCCTCCTATTTCCATTTCCCTCCGAGGCTCGGAGGCTGCAGATCCATGTTGCATAAGAGCTGCCCCTGCTGGTGAGTTCCCTAACAGCTGCCTGCAGCCTTTCCAGGTCCTTGGGGGAGGGAGAGGCCATCCTCAAGAGTTCTTTCACACACACACACCCAATCTAGCGCCTGTTGTATTCCTGAATGCAACGGGCTTGGCCCCTCCTGTACAGAATAAAACTTTGTGGAATGCTAGAAAATGGGTAACACATTGGTATGTGTCCTATTTCGTTCTGCAACCTTCTCTAACTTCAGCAGCTCTTTCACAGATGGAAGAACTGCTGGTATTGAAAGAAGGGTATCTAGGTAAGCTGGAGGACTAAGAGGATTTCTGGCCATTGCAGGAGAAGGATAAGACAAAGTTAGAAACTATCTTCTGAATATGTGAATTTTATGTATAGATTTTGACTGGACTAGTGCCCAGTTATCCGTTGAAGTGGTACATATTTTGCTGTTTTTAGCAACCTGTTGCGGATATTACATGTTCTTTATATGCCTAATAAGGTATGGGCCTACAATCTCATCAAAGATTATTTCTTAAGTCTTTGTTCCAAAAACAAGTGTCCCGTAGTTTTGCCTTTCATAGGGACTGCTTGGTTGGCCTTTTCCACTTTAAGAGTTATTTCTTCGCACTTAACCATATTATTAAAATAGGACCGGAATGTCCAAATCATTGAAGGCCATTTCTGTATAAATTTAGATTGCTTCCACAGAGTGTCTTCCCACAACTATCCAGGGGGTGGGGGGTTTCCACATGACATTCCTGGTGTGGCCACTCACCTTCCATGTTTTCCCCTGCTTTGGTATAATCTTTCAGAAGAAAACATACTGAAAGCAAGTTTGTGAAAAGTGGATGGGGGGGGGGGGGCTTCTGCACTTTTTCACCCACATCCAGTGACGTTCTCCCTCATGCCCACTGCCTCCCCCCCTCCCCCGCCCCAGCTACCAGTGGTATTTTGGCCAACTATTTTAAAAATAGAGATATCATTTTAGTGTTATATTTGGAACATGTTCCTATCTCCGTACTCTTAACCTGAACACAGATTTTGGTCACACTAGTATTTTGAGAAGGGGTTAGATTCATTCAGATGGAATTCTTTGCTAAGCTCCAAATTTAATATCCTTAAAAACATATCTTCTGTGGTAGAAATAGCCAAGTTCCGGAATTTAGGTTCCAGCTGTCCATTATTTTTGTTTACATCTCCATTAATTGTTTTAAAAAGTCTATACCCTGCTGAGTTTAGAAATCCCACACACTTAACTCAGAATCCAAGTAGGTCAGCCTCAGCCTACATAGGTGGTAACACCAAAAAGCCAATCATCTTCCAAATGGGATTTACAATTCAATTAGGAAAGACCTTTGTCCAATCTAATCCAGAAGTCAGATGTGGCCACAGTATTCACAGAGCACTGTTTTAATGTATCCTTGTGTAAATTATTAAATTATATCTTAATTTGTTTAGATTGGCAGTCTTCAGAGGCTTTCTAAAGATATTCTTATGGGGATAAAAGCTGATGGTTTGTACATTAAAAAGAGAAACTGCCTTAGTGGGATAGCCTTTAGCGATAGTGCTCATACTACCACTTCTGTGCTCCACTATGTTCTGGATTGTTTAAATTTTGGAACAGATTAAATCCGTTACGTGGATGATTTATCAGAATCATCTGTGAGGTGCCAATGTGTATGCCAATAGGAAGGAAAAATGGGGCTTTTGTACATTTAAGAAGGAAAAAATGGGGCTCTTGTACCTGATTCTGGGGGCACCTTTGGAGCAACTGGAACAAGTCCCGGGCTTTGGACCAGAATGTGGTAATGCATGATTTGTGGTAGTCCAGAACTTTAAAACTATCCTCAGTTTTTGTGGTTGGATTCAGGAATAAGTCACTACCAAGGAGCTGGGAACCAACTTCAGCCTCCTTTGAGAAAGACATTGCTAATGCATGGGAGCCAATTTTTGCAAAACTAGGCACCTGGTATCTTCCCAGCCCTGTTACAGGATAAATATATTCCTGGTTACCCACAAAAATAAGTACCCAGCGTAGATTTCTAGTTGTACAGTGGCAACTGTCGTCAAGATCCATCTAATAAAAAGAATATCGACAAGGTGGGAAACGATAGGCAGTGTCACAAGGGACAATTATATCCAACCCCTGTCTGCCCCCACCCATAATAATAGGCATGGAAGTCACCTAATGGAGGCATTTGATACTAGAATCAAATCTCTCAAAGTACTGTCATACGTTAAGCAATCAGTGTATGGAATTCACCACTGCTTGATCCAGTTGTGGTTACCACCTAAGGCCTGGTTTAAATGTGAATCTGTTATGGTAAAAGAAATCACTCGTGTGATTTTGTACTCCCACAGCTTCTTGTCTAATCTGGGCTGCTTTGAGCCGCTGTGCTTAATCAGCATGCCAGTGCGACACCTCCCAGGCTGTAGACCTCCGGGGTCCTCACTGAGCAAGCATAGTTCTTTTGCACAGATAGCGGCCTGTGAGAGGGCAAAGTCTTCTGTGTGAATTCTTTTGCTTTGCCAGCCTCTTGTTTAATTTGGCTCTCAGAGAGATTTTGTAAGAATAGGCAATTATGTGAAGGATCAGTCTAACTAACAATAATAAACTATGACAGAAACACCATGTAAAAGGACAGTATACTGTGGGATACCAGATGCTGGGAACAAATAACAGAGAAAAGCCAATATCTTCCTGCTCCACTTATCAATGGCCAGGGCTGTTTCCACACAGGTGATTTTCACCACCTTGGCTTCCTTACAAGAGAGTTGTTTGGAAAGCATCCACAACATGCCATCCTCAAATCCATGATTTTTTGCTAAAGGTAGCAGCCAATGTGTCCTTAAACGCTGCATGGATGGGAAGGTGTACATTTTTGCAGTGTAGGGTTGCCAGATGCAGGTTAGGAAACTCCTGGACATTTGAAAATGGAACCTGGGAAGGATAGGAACATCAGTGGGGTACAATGCCACAGAGTTCATCCTCCAAAGCATTCATTTCCTCCAAAGGGGACTGATCTCTACAGTCTGAAGATGAGCTCTAATTCTACTTCCCACCTGGAAGCTGGTGTCCCTGGGCTCTGCTCACATGGCAACACCATTTTCATTGCTTCAACTCTTATTTATTTTTAGACTTTTAGGCTGCCCCTTTCCAAATTGGTTTCAGGGTAGCTTACAACAATATGATAAACAAAACCCCAAGGACGATAAAAACATACAAAACCTGATTTAAAAAAAAGAAAAGAAATAATTCAACTAAGCAATCACTCAGACCATGTATAGTTCTCCATTGAATTTGACACACAGCCAATGAAATTGCAGTTACTGACCTGGCTGAGATGGGAGCAAGCAGCCTGGGAGGAATCCCAGGCTGGAGGGACTAGGCAGGGAGTCATTTGGATGGTAAGGGTGCAGCCCTTGGCCTCAACCCAATGCTTGGTGGAAGTCACTTTGGAAGTTCCGTAAGGGCCTGACTCTCCATTGGCAGCTCATTCTACCAGGCTGGAGCCAGGGCTGAGAAAGTCCTGGCTCTAATCAATGCCAAGTGCACCTTTCTGGGGCCAGGGACCACCAGCAAGTGAAGTGCTCTTCAGGGGGCATATGCAGAGAGGTGGTCCCTCAGGTACACAGGTACCAGACCATGTACTTAAAGGTCAAAACTATGACCTTAAACCTGATTCAGAACTCAATCGGCAGCCAGTGCAGCTGCTGGAGAGCAGGTTGAATATGGGTTCTCATAGAATCATAGAGTTGGAAGGGACCTCCAGAGTCATCTAGTCCAACTCCTTGCACATGTAGGGGAGAGGTCCAAGGGGCAGGTGGTCAGCCTTGTCTAAGCAAGCAACCTGTTCACCTTAGTATACAAAAATCCCCTGAAGCCTATAAACACTCCCCTGAAGATGGCCAGGTGGCCTGCAGTTCTCTTACTGTGATAACTGTTGGAGGAAGGTTATGGCAGAGAAAACTGATTTTGTCCACAAAAAAAGCTCACAAATACTTTACAGCTTAAAGCCAATTGGCTGCTATTTGGGTATCCTTCTACAAGGGCAGTAAGAGACTGAATTACCCTAAACAGTTGAGCCAGGCATGAGCTCAATGACACAATGGAGGCTGCATAGAAATTTCTCATTGCTATTTTCACTGCCATCTTGTAGGTTCTCATAAGCATCCTATAAGATGCTCCTGCCATTTCATTGTGAGTCTTCCTCCAAACTTGATCTAAACATTTCCCCATACATACCAACAGGCTTTTTCATATTTTTCTAAAATATAGTGTATGGCAAGCTATTACAACATGCCAGTTGCAGCTTTCATTTTTTTTAAAAAAAGGTAAGTCCCTAGACCATTCCCTTTCAGAGTTATAAGTCCTCTCCTAAAGGTCTAAAGAGCTCTGGAAAAGGCCCAGCCATTTATGGACAAAAACCAAGGCTTGAAGGTTGGTAATACTGTTGTTTTACCCATAGCCACTGAAGTCTCAGAGGACATTCATTTCTTAAAGCTGCAGTTAATGCTCCTATTTTTAAAGTTTTTTTAAATTAAGATTTTAGGATTTCCCGAAAATCTGGAGCTTTTATCAGATTAGTAGAAGAATCTATCCGGTTTGTTCATGGTGCCTTCCTCCTGATTTAAGTATCCACAGATGAGGCCATATTGAGAATTAAAAGTATTGATAGGAAATCTATGTTGCGTATTGCAGTGTTTACTTTAGGTATCATCTTGTTTTTACTACATTATCTTCTACCTTAATAGCCTACCTTCTGCCTTGTGATGTCCTGCCTTACACCATTGTTTACATTTTTTGCCACTTGCGTAATCCTAGTCTTGTTGTACTGTTTATTGGATGTCTTAGGCTATCTCATTGAATTGTTTTCTAGATTTTTTTAATCCACCTTGAGTCTCGTGAGAAACGCCTGTGGGGATGCTCTGTGCAGATACCTTGGCACTCAGTACTGAGGGATATGAAACAGACTCTCCACAGAGTGGATGCAGCCGCAGACCATTTCGATATTAATGTCATTCCTAGCACAATGCATACAAACACAAATGATATAGTTTAGTTCCATCTCAGCACACAACCAATGTACGTCCTACTTGTATCGTCCAACAGATTTCCTGGTTCAGCTGGACTTTGGTTAAGGCCCTCAAAGAATATTTGGCTATAAGTTTGTTTTGTTTCTTTCCAGAACTCAGTTGTCTGTAAGAAGATAACAACAGAAGATTTCTCTTTTCTAAGTCTGGAATGCTGCCAATGCATAAGAAGAATGAGCTTCCTCAGACAGGTCAGACTTCTGCTATGGAAAAACTGGATACTTAGGAAACGACAGAAGGTAAATCATTAGTGTATTTGCGCTGATATGAAATACTGTTAAAGTATGTAGTTCATAGCCTTTTAATTCTACAGTGATATGTGCTGTTATGTAATCCATCCCAATCATGAGGTACTTTTAACATTTCCATTCGTTTTTAACCCATGTTCATGTTTCTGAGTATTTAATAAACAACTTAATGGCATTCAAAGGAAGAAGATGTAACACCTATCTCCCAAAACAAACACTGGGGAATTATCCTGTTCTGACAAATGGAAAGCAAGGTTCAAGGATCACAGGCAACTAACAAATAGGGAAGGAAGGCAGGAGCTGAAGATGGAGACTAAAGATCTTGGCAAGTGGCAGGCAGGCAGGCAGGCAGGGCCTAGATGTCTGCTGCTTAGCAGTCAGCTCCTTTCTAGGCTAAAGCACAAGCTGTTTGAAAGGAGATGTTGAAATCACAAAAATTGAGGCTCAACTGCGGGATTATATAGTGCTCTCTCCCATAGACAGGGCTACGTTCCGCTAGGATCTTGAGAGCTGTATGTGGGAGGCCCTGGACTGCCAAATGCGCACTTCTTCACCTGGTTCAGGCTTCAGCTCTGGTTGAGGCCAAGCGAATCTCCTGGGGGCCAGGAACCACCAACAGATTAGCACAAGGCCCTGCAGGGAGCATAAGATGATAGGTGATCCCTCAGGTATGTGGGTCCCAGACCAAAAAGGGTATGGGACAGTATGGACAGAAGGCCTTGTATGAACACAATGCACAGTATGGACACAGCTTATCGTATGTACACAAAACTACGGGGTGGGGAATTCAGTTTAAACACAGGAAGGCGTACTTAACCCTTTCCACTCCCTGACATCTTACCTCCCTGTAATCTGTCCACTGATCTGATCTTCTCCCAGTCAGTTTCACTTCCTGAAGAATGATTCCCATGAGATAAACAGGTACAAAGGGTAATTATGATTGTTATTTGTTTGCACCATGTCTTAATTTGATTTTTGCTCCATGTTTTTATAAGATGCTTTAAGGGAAAGATGGATATAAATATTGGATGGGAATAAATCGAAGGGAAGATGGATATAATTATTTTAATTAACAAAATGATGCAAGGAGAAAACCCCTGAAACATTCTTCAGGCTTCGAGAAATCCCAGAAGTGCAGAGTATGGTTGGGAAACATAGTTGAGAACATGCCCACCCAAAGGCCCTCCCTTCCCACCCCCTCCAGGCCCATCATTCAGCATTGGGGTGGGGGAGTGTGACATGACCGTATATGGTCATATCTCCTGATAAATATTTAACAAATGTAAAAAATATATTAAAATTAATTCTCGCCCTTTCAAAAAACCCTTCCAGAGTTGTCTGGACTCTCCAGGGTTTCACGAAACCCTGGTTGAAAAACTTTGTCCTAGCTAGACAATCAAACCTTTTCATGAAAGCTTCAAACTGTTGATAGTTTTTGTGTCTCAGAATATTTGAAACTTCTGGCTTTGATCTCCTTCTCTGGCTCTCTCTTGTTTCTCCTTTTTTCTTGCAACATTCTAAGGCTCTGGCTCTGCTCTAGCAAAACACCACAAAGACATTTTGCTCGATCAGGCCAGAATGCTCAGCACTTGAACAGCACTGAGCTTGAACAGCATGGAGTGTGTGGATTTTTGCTGGGCATCCCAGTGACTCCAAATGAGAAACAAAACAGCAAGGAGGAAGCTGCTCTGAACTGGAGCAAAGTGAAACACTGCTCTTTTGTTCTTCATTCTGAGGAATCAGGAAAAAGATTTCTAACACAATATGCAGTTCCCTGTTGTCAAAGTGAAAACTCAAAGTAGAGAAAATAATTTCCAATTGGAGTTTGGGGGTGGGGAAGGGGGAGGATCCTAGGAAGCCTAGGCGAAGGGTAGTCAATCTGTGGTCCTCCAGGTGTCCATGAACTACAATTCCCATGAGCCCCTGCCAGCGTTTGCTGGCAGGGGCTCATGAGAATTGTAGTCCATGGACATCTGGAGGACCACAGGTTGACTACCCCTGGCCTAGGGCAATTTGGAGAGGGAGGGACATCTAGCCACAGCTGGCGCATGGGGTTTTCAAGGCAAAAGACCTTCAGAGGTTGGTTCCCATTGCTTGCCTCTGTGTCACAGCCCTGGTATTCCTCGGTGGTCTCCCTTCCAAATACTGACAAGGGCCAATCCTATTTAGCTTCTGAGATCTGACAAGATTAGGCTAGGCTAGACTATCCAAGCCAGGGGAAGGACATATATTACTGACATATTTTTGGCTAGCTTTATGTTGGACCTGAGAAGTCACCATACACTGAACTGTAAATCAAATGCTTATGCTCAATTGCCACGACATTCTTTGATTTCTGGAACATGCTCAGTTCTCATGAAGTTGTTTTTGGTTTGCAAACAAATACTCTATTATAGAACTGAGAATTCAGCAAGTACCTAGAGACACCTCTCTTGCCTGTGGCCATAGCTGACCATCCTACTGACGTTTTGATTGATTATCAAGTATTGATTGATATTGCACTGCTCATATGTGGGGTCGCGATGGTTGGACACGACTTCGCACCTAACAACAACATACCTTGCCTTGGGGGGGTTTGCTGTTCTCCTTGTTGCTCACATTGGCATTGAATTTTGTCTTCCTGGTCCTATTTCATTGTTCAATGGATGATTCATGCTGTATGATTACATTTCTCTTTCTTTTTCATCTGTAACATGCCTTGGGCTGTAAATAAGATAAATTAATAATAATAAAACCCTGAATGTGATGTTGTCTCCTGTGCAGATTTTCTTGTAAGTAACTCTCCCAAGTCAAATGAATTTAATTCTGAGTCAGTGTACATAGCTGTGCACATTGTATTAGACTTACTTTTAAATAACAATGATAAGCTATTATATGTATCGGCTACTTAGCAAACCAATATCTCAGTGGTTCAAGCAGTAAACATGTGTTCTAGGTTACAGTTGGGGGGGGGGTACAAAGACAATGAAGCCCAATTGTGTCAAGCATATGCTCTCCCCCACCCTTGTCTAGCTAAGCTTCACCCATTACTGCCAGATTCCATCCTAGCTAAAGCCCTGACCTCTCCCATTATTTCGCCTGACACACCAGATTCTGACTTCAGGCTGCCTTATTCCCCTGAGCTATGTCCCTGATCCGTCACCTTTTGCCCTGACTCTACATGCCTGCCATTAAGATGCTTTAAATTAAAAGTCAGCAACCCTATAACTCTAAGGTGGTTGTATGATGGAGGAAAAGAGCTAAACAGTGCTGTGCGAAAGAAAAGATGACTGTAATCTGATGCATTATTCAGCATAGGATTTCACAGTACAAATAACTCTCAGGCAACCCACATTTATTTTTGTTTTTCAAAGCAAGCACTTGACTTGAAAAAAAATCTGCCACTGTCACCCCAAATCCACTTCAAATTCTCTTCTGCTAACCTTGATGTTGAATAATCACTGAATGTGTCTCCTGGGCTGTGCAGGAGAAACTAGCTTGGTAAGATTCTTTACTTCCTCTTCTGCTTGGCCAGCTTAATTCAAAGATGGTTTCTCTCTCTCCCTCTCTAAGTTGGAAAACACCTCAACTTCTTTCTGCATTAGATTTATGCCAAGATATTCATTTTTGGTTGATGGAAAAGACAGGGCCTTAAATGACCTTGAAACAAAAGCAGTGTGATGTAGTGCTTGATCTCTATGCCAGTTCTCCACCTGGCAAATTTAACCCAAGTGTCTTCTGAATAAAATAACTGCAGTACCCATTAGGGGAACAGAAGAAGAAGAAGAAGATTTATTTACTCCCATAGGGGCTTTGTCTAGGCACAGCCTAATCTGTGAGACCCACAGGGATGCCAACTTTCAGATGGGGCCTGGGGATCCCCCAGAATTACAGTTTATCTCCAGACTACAAAAATCAATTTCCCTGGAGAAAATGGATGTTTTGGAGGATGGACTCCATGGCATTGTACCCCACTGAGATCCCTGCCCTCCCCAGGCTCTATCACCAGATCTCCAGGAGTTTCCCACCCTGGATCTGGCAGCCCTTTTCCCTGCTGGTGGCCACTGGAGACCTGGCAACCCTACACATGACCCCAGCCTCAGCCCATCCTCTAGCTGGCCTGTCAAGGGCAAGATAATCCTCCTGTGTCAGCTACCTGGTGAGAACTGTGTTTGATTTGTAGTGTTATGGTAGCTTTGGACTGGAAGCTGAGACTATAAGGGGTATTGTAGCAGAATCTCCTGGGCATGAGACATAAACACTTCTGAGGGAGAGGAGTGTTAGAGTCTGAATATGGTTTGCTGAATCTCAGGGTATATTCATTTCCCTGTTTTTCTATGACCATGATGTCTCCACACATGCTACAGGGAAGGAAATTTGTGTATTTGTGTAAGTGCTTTTTGTTACTTCATGTTTACACTTTCAGCACCAGAGCAGCTTGGGGATTTCCTTCCTGTGATGAAAAACTGAAGGTGCCCCCCTCCATTTACTTGCTTCTCTGCATATTTCTAAGCACTGGGCAGCAGGAAACAGTGGAAAAAACAAATGTGAGGCACAGCTCAAATGCTACCATGGAGAGGGGAAACAGAACTGAGTCGGGGGAATGTATTGTGTTTTGCTAAGCTGATTTTGGTATCAGGATACTAATATTGTTTTTGAACTAGCTTTGCTAGAGCACTTCCTTTGGCATCACTGTCATACCTGTTAATAAACAAACAGACTATAAGTCAAGGGCACTATAAGTGCCTCAGATGTTGTAAAAATATTTATTCATGTATTTATAATTTAATTCCTAGACTACCCCTCCCTACTAGTGGGTTCAAGGCAGTTTAGAGCAATGATGAAACATTTTGAACAAGAAAAGTGACATTGTAGAGCAGTGGTCCCCAACCTTTTTATCACCGGGGACCACTCAACGCTTGACAATTTTACTGAGGCCCGGTGGGGGGGGTAGTTTACTCCTCTACTCTCAACCACTGCCCTAACGCTCTCTGATCGCTATGGTAATGTTTAAACATCCCTTCAAAATAAGATACAGACACGCCACAACAATGAACATAAGGAACATTTTATTTTCATGGAAATTTTAACTCATGACAATGACAAATCAATGGGAACCCTGAGCTTGTTTCTCTGCAATGAGATAGTCCCATCTGGGAGTGATGGGAGACAATGACACCCGAAGTGTGTTGGAAAGGGCCGGGGGGGGGGGAGAAGGCGTCCTTCACGGCCCACCTCCAATTAGTCGACGGACCAGATGTGGTCCGCAGCCAACAGGTTGGGGATCGCTATTGAGTGTTGGTGTTCCCTCCAAAAAAAACCTACCTTGATCATCCCATTAGGATGAGAGATGTCCAACATTTCTGTACTTTTAAAAAATGATGTGAGTAAAGTAAGTAAAGAAGGAAAAACTTTATTGCATAGGACCATATGTGATGTGAGCAACATAGTTTTGGGAGTAGACGGGCAAAGGAAGAAAGAGAACTGCTTTGAAAAGGCTTCTGCATCTACCATGACCATCATAGCCAGAAGGCAGCTATGGGCAGCAATATCCCAACTTAGACCTGAAAGGGCGGGGGGTAACAGGGGCCAGCTCAGGGTCTCCCTGATGATGAGCCAGAGATGGAAAAGCTGTTATATAAGATACATGTATTTCTACTGACTAGCCAAGGCAGAAAAGCCTGTTTTCTTCTCGGTGTGTATATCCAACATGGTTATTTATTTATTTAAATATTTATATTATGCCTTTCTCCCCAGCTTATGACATCATTCTTGTGTTCTCCATTTTATCCTCACAACAATGCCGTAAGGTGGCTTAGGCAGAGAGTGACTGGCCCAAGGTCATCAGGCTAGTTTCCATGACAGAGTGGGAATTTGACCCTGGGTTTCCAAGATACTGTTTGGACACTCTAGTGACTACTGTCATACTGGCTTCCTTGACGACTTTCTGTGTTTCATGTGATTCGAGCTGTCCATTAGGCTAGAACCCAGCCTGTGACCCACAAACTTTGAGTTATAGCCCCACAGTCCAAGACAAACTCAGGGAGACAATGAACTGCTTTTGTTGTGAGGAAATAGTATTTATTTTCTCAAGATGAATGGGCTAAATTATTCAACTTCATCATATTCCAGATTGTGAGGAAGAGCTGATAATGTGAATTCAGTATATAAAGGTTTAAAAACCTAAGTGCTCAACAGAGAGGGAGACAGCAAAATGCATAGCTGAAACTGCTGTCCTCAAGCTAGTTATAACAGAGCTAGGGAATGGGATGTCTTTGCCTTTTTAGTAAATTGCATCTTCCAGGAATATCTGAACATTGCTCATCTGGCCTTCTTGTTCTCCTTGTAACCCTAAAAGATTCTGATTCCAGGGTGTCTGATAACGTCCAATGGCTTCTCCTTGAGTTTGACAATTTATCAGCTTACACCCCCATGTTGCGTGCATTCAGAAATACCAGATTAACAACTATTTTCTACCCCCCACAAGCAGCAGTCAGTGAATTGGAATGAAGATTAGGAAACATTGGCCTGTCTCCAGTCACTCCACTCAGCAAAACTAGGAAGCTTTATTCAGCCTAGGGCTCCTTCCTCCAACTTAAATGGCCCCTTGTTCAGCATAAGAGTTACTTACATTGGAGGAAGGTTTCTCAGATGGAGGAACTTCCTAGAGCCTAAGGTAGGATGCTACCCACGGCATATGATGCTGCCACATCTGATTTCTGCTTTAATTAAATATTACCAGGGAGAAGTATGGTGTATTGGCAGCCATAAGATAGCACACAGCTTAGCCCTGAGTCACCAACCATAATAACACAATGAATTACAGGGCACCGGTACACACTTCCCTCCTCTTTGCTGTAACATTTCCACAGTGGGAGACAATTATTGCTCAGCTCCATTTCACACATTGTGTAGCAACAAACAAAGATTTTTCTGCCAAGTATACATGAAAACACAGACTGCTCCAAATGTTAGTCCTCTAAAATTGCTCCTGTATGGTACAGTAGTTTTCAAACACTTAATTGGTCACACTCACACATTACATTTTAGCTCAGTGGTTTTCAACCTCCCTAATGCCACGACCCTTTAATACAGTTCCTTATGCTGTGGTGACCCCCAACCATAAAATTATGCAAGTGTTCTTTCAAAGAAATTAAACCGAAACTGACCAAGGGCGTGAAGATCCATTGTTTTTTTTCTCCAGGATTTCTCCGTTCAGTTCTGCCTCTTGTTCCACCATGCTAACCTCACTCATTTCTGCTGCTCTAGACAGACGAATGCTCTATGTCTACCCCGCAAGGCTGTTGTGTAGATAGCGCCCTCCTGCCAAGCTGCTAGCCCTATCATGACCCCTATGAAAGGGTAATTCGACCCCCAAAGGGGTCTCGACCTCCAGGTTGAGAACCATTGTTTTAGCTGCATATCTTAAAGTGTAATTTGTGAAAAGGCTATCTCTCTGCTTTTCCTTAGAAATATTTTGAGGACCACCCCCTCCCCACAACAAAATTTGGTCTGTTGTGCAACAGTGATTTATTGGGCATCTCTAGGCCTTGCTAGCTGGTTTATAGTCTATTGTAATTGATGGTTTTGCTTCTGAAAGAATTCTTTCTTACTGGGATGATGGATTCGTGTTTTATAAGAACTTGGGAATCCTGTGGTTGCAGCTTGTGTGTGCAATTAAATTATCTAATTATTTATTTTTCAGCTTCGTCTTCTGGTTGAGATTCTATGGCCTTTGTCGTTGTTTCTTGTCCTTGTCTGGCTGAGGAGTGCTAACCCAGTCTATCGTCAACATGACTGTAAGGGTAGCATCTATAACTTAAATCTATCCAATCCGCTTCCCGGCTTTGTTTTTAAGTAAACTGACCGTGTAATCTCTAACAGTTTATATCCTTCTAAGACTTTAATAGACACAGAAAAGTAGGATTCTGCTTGGTCCTATACTGTGAGAAACCTACCATGCAAAAAACAAACAAGCATGAGGAGGGCAATCAATGGGGAAGGTAGTGGGCTCACCAGGGCAGAGTCTGCACTTATTTTGTTTATTCCATTGTAAATCCTGTTGAATTCAGATCGCTTTGAACTTGTGTCTTCCTCTCCTCCCCTCCCCATTGAAACAGGAAAGTCTTCTGCACGTTCAGAAGGGGGGGAGCCAAGCCTCTTTCTTTTCTTGAAGGGGGTGGAGGAGCCAGGCAGGGAGCCTCTTTCTTTTCTTGGAGGGAGGGGGGAGAAGATCGAAAAAGGCAGAGAAGGGAGAAAAAACCCAGGACCGACAGAAGTTGAGAGAAATTAGGGGCTTCTCCTTTAAGGCAAATTTGTCACATGACCACCTGTGGCCAATCACAGGTCCTCTACCACGGAGGAGAGCCCCGATTCAAAACAATGCGATTTTATAATATATTCAGGATTAAAAGCACTCTAAGATATCGCACAATAAAGGTCACTCCGGATCAATCCTTCTTGCTGCAGAAGGAAATTTTAAATCGCCCCAAATCCAAATGGAAATCGCATTCTGTGTAGAGGGCAGGGACTGAATCGATCTGGGGTTGGAATAAAAGCTCCGTGCAGTTTACACCCAGAAGCAGAAGGGAAGCACAGCCATCATTGCAATGACATGTTTATGCCACTTCCGACATGACCCAGAAGTGACATCATCATGCAATGCTGTCAGGTGACACTCTATTTGGTTCAATTTGCTTTCTACCATAGAGTTTTGTCCCAAATACCAGAGTTTCACCTCAACAGCGGCAATGCAATATTACTTTTGGGTCACTTTGGGAGTGATGTAGGTACACAGATGTAATGTTGGCTGGGCTTCGTTCTTGTCGTCAACCTGTCGTCCTCCAGATGTCCATGGACTACAATTCCCATGCAAATGCTGGCAGGGGCTCATGGGAATTGTAGTCCATGGACATCTGGAGGGCCGCAGGTTGACTACCCCTGTCTACATGCATTGCGCGTGAGTGTTGCAACTGTGGAGGAGGGAACCTTAAGCCTCTCCTTTTACAGGGCAGTAGGTTGCCTATTTCTGCAAGAGGGAAAGAAACTAGAGCCTGTGTGTGTGTGTTCGTGTCCCTGCAGCCCTGCCAGCATGTGCAAATATAACCAAGGTAGTAAAAAGTGGGGCATAAAAACCAACTCCTCCTTCTTCACCATCTCCTCTTTTTACTTCATCATTGTTATTTGAAAATGGCTGTAGTTCAGATCTGGATTAGTACTACATATCCCTAGAATTCACCCTCCTTGGTTAGAAACGTGGCTTTAGCATCATGCTAAATAGCTGTGCTGTTCCCCTTACAAGAAGCTCTGAAAGAACTCTTTATAGAAAATGCTGTCTTCACCTGAATTATTTCATTCACTAAAGCTAGCAGTTAATTTTCTGATTTTCTTTTCTCATATCCAGGTCATTTTCCAAATAAGGCAATGCCCTCTGCAGGAACTCTGCCATGGCTACAAGGCATCTTCTGTAACATAAACAATCCTTGTTTCAGAAGTCCTACCCATGGAGAGTCTCCAGGAATTGTGTCCAACTACAATAATTCCATGTAAGCAGAGAGTTTCTTGTATCATGGACCAAGAAAATATATATTACAGATTGCTTTATGATATTTAAAGTGCCTACATTGTAATTAAATATGGTGTAGCTATGCAACTGTGCAATCAAAATGGTTGGCTATGGCTCAGTGGGAGAGCATGTGCTTAGCATGCAGAAGGTCCCAGGTAATCCCACAGCACTAGTTGATATGGAAGACCTTTACCAGAGATCCTAGTAAGCCTCTGCCTGTATGAGTAGACAATACTGACATAGAGACCTTGATGGACCAATGGTCTGAGTCAGTATAAGGCAGCTTCAGGTGTGTTCCTTGTTATTTTAAACAAGTCTTACATCCAGCTTTAAGGTAGCCTTGGTACACCGTGGTTAACACTGAAAAAGGATAGGGACAATTTGCATGGATATAAGCCAGAGAATACTTCTAAGTTCTTAACCATGGCTGAGAAAATTGGAAGTGTTACATCTATTCCATAGCTGTAACAGAACTTTCAGAATTTTCTATTTTGTGAAATCAAGGTCAAAATGCCACAGGCATTTTCCATGAACAGCAGCCAAGAAGCAGCTGTCCACTCTTCCTTTTCAGTTCCTTTATTTTTACATTTTAGTGATGAGCTCCTGAATTATTTAGTCACATTCTTTGAAGTCACTCATGCTCATCCTTGGAATATGGACAGAAAACTATGGTTCATTTACATTGCATTATGGAAACCTGGTGTATTCTTGTGGTGACATATTCATTTTTTCATGTTCTCATGCATATGTTCTGAGTGATTATAATTTATTCAGGCCTCCTCTTCCTTTGGAATGGAGAGTAAGAGTCAGGTGGGTAAGCCTCACAGAGTTAACCACATGAATGTGATAGCTTTACTAGGGGAGAGACCATAGGTCAGCGATAGAACATTTACTTAACATACAGAAGGTCTCTGGTTCAATTCCCAACATCTCCAGTTTTAAAAAAGACCAGGTAGTAGATGGAGTGAAAGACTTTAACTTGAGATCCTGGAAAACTACTACCATGACCAGACAGTGCTGACCTCGATAAACCAATAGTCTGATTCAGTTTAAGGCAGTTTAATGTGTTCACCCATCATGTATCTCCAAGGAAGTCAGATGGCACCATGGGAAACTAATTTCAACAAAATAGCTGTCAATGCTATGGAGCATTTTCTATCTTTCAGTTTAGCAAGAGTGTACCAAGATGCTCAACAGCTTTTACTGGAAGACCCTGAAATAGAACTGGACAGACTCTGGGAAGAATTGCGCACCTTAACCCAGTTTATGGAAACACTGAGGACTCATCCAGAAAGGTTTGCAGGTAATGTTCTTTTCTGCTTTCTTTCTTTCTTTTTGCAACAATTGATAATAATATCCTACCTCATAAGAAGAAATGTAGGATGTCACACCTACGTTTATTGAACAAACG
This sequence comes from Paroedura picta, assembly GCF_049243985.1. NCBI lineage: Eukaryota > Metazoa > Chordata > Lepidosauria > Squamata > Gekkonidae > Paroedura > Paroedura picta. The sequence goes on along the minus strand of NC_135372.1, from coordinate 55,790,304 downwards.
GCAAATGAAATTCCCTGTCTGCGGTCCTTGCCAGCTTCCCCATCTGTTTCCTTGCCCCTCTGCCTGCTGTCTGTCTGCATCCTTGTTACTGTGCCTCATTGGGTAGATGCAGACTCCTTGTGAAGTAGGTGAGGTTGAGAGAACTCTGAGGGAAATTGTGACTGGCCCAAGGTCACCCAGCTGGCTGCATGTGAAGGAGTGAGGAATCAAATCTTGTTTTCAATATTAGAGGCTGCTGCTCTTAATCACTACTCCAAGCTGCCTCTTGAGTAGCATTCAGAACTGTTCAAAGCACAGTTGACTGCAAAGGACTTAGAAGGGTGTAACTTGCTAGGTCCTCTCAATTCCTGTAATATAGATGGAGAATAAATGGAGGTAGTGACAGATTTTATTTTCCTGAGCTCCAAGATCACTACAGATGGGGACTGCAGCAAAGAAATTAAAAGACGCTTGCTTATGGGGAGGAAAGCTGTGGCAAATCTAGACAGTATCCTAAAAAGCAGAGACATCACCCTGCCAACAAAAATACTTCTAGTCAAGGCTATGGTATTCCCAGTTGCAATGTATGGCTGTGAAAGTTGGACCATAACGAAGGCTGAGCGTCAAAGAATTGAGGCTTTTGAACTCTGGTGCTGGAGAAGGCTCTTGCAAGTCCCTTGGACTGCAAGGCAAACAAACCTGTCAGTCCTAGAGGAGAGCAGCCCTGACTGCTCTTTAGAAGGCCAGATCCCGAAGATGAAACTCAAATACTCCTCATGAGAAGGAAGGACTCTCTGGAGAAGAGCCTAATGCTGGAAGCGATTGAGGGCAAAGGAAGAAGGGAATGACAGAGAATGAGGTGGCTGGATGGGTCACTGAAGCAGTTAGTGCAAGTTGAAATGGACTCCAGGGAATGGCAGAGGACAGGAAGGCCTGGAGGATCATTGTCCATGGGGCCACGATGGGTCAGACACGACTTTGCAACTAACAACAACTTGCTAGGACAGCAGCACTATTAACGGAGCACATAGCTAAAAAGGTAAAGATATCCCCTGTGCAGGCACTGAGTCATGTCTGACCCACACTGGCCTAAATGCTTGGGATAAAAAAAATATAGAATGTAATGGATTGTTCCTACTGCTTTTAGTAGTAGATAGAGTTAAATGTTACTCTGATGTTAAAAAACAACCACTGGGCAAATCCAGTTCTTGTCCATGTTCTCATCAGGATTTAAATTGATTGATATGTAAGGAATGCATATAGATTTAAATCTATTGAGTAATTAAGGGATAATTTATAGCCAGCTAGAAATGTTGGCAGGAACTATTTAGAGTCTCATTCCATAGTCATTTCTTCATATCCCTATAAATCTTTTCTAAATCACTGCATTTAGAATTGTATATGCCACCCCATTGTACTTTCAAGAAAGTTTACAAAATCCAACACGTTAAACTTCATTGCTACCAATAAAAACATGGACAAAGCAACAAAAATGTTGTTATCCAGCATAAAAACTTCCAACACATGCATTTATTCATTCTCGTATTTAAACCCTACTTGGTTACCTGCAGGGATCCAAAGTAATTTAGAACAGTGGTCCGCAACCTTTCTAGGGCTGCGGACTGGCGGTGGTGGGCAGGGCGATCGTGCAGCTGCGCATGCCGCGCATACGCAGCCATGCTTGTGCAAAAGCGGCCGATTTGCTTGTGGCCTGGGAAGTTTTTTACTGCAGGGGGGGAGGGGGGACCACTGATTTAGAAGACAAAAATTGCAATACAATAAAATGACAAAAATAAATGAAAACTACACCATTGGCTGGCTCATTTGAAGACACGGGCTGTGGGCCAAGGGGACAGGAGTTCTTTGGCTGTTGCCCTTTGGCTTGGGCCTAAAGTCTTCACCACTGGTCTTGTCCAACCATTCTAGACTGACTGAAACAGGAAGGGAAGAGCCAATCCTCAGCAAGGTCTAAAATTGGAGGCTCTCTAGACTTTAATGAATGAGAGTACAAACCCTTGGGCAGCTCCACAGTTTCAGTTCCAGTTTAGTCTCCCTTGCAAGGTTACCAACCTCAGGGTGAGGGGTGAAGTTCTGGAATTACAACTGATCTTAAGGCTACAGAGATCAGTTCTCATGGAGAAAATGGCATCTTCAGAGAGTGGGCCTTATGGCATCACATCCCAGCTCAGCTCCCCCAAACTCTATCCTTCCCAGGCTCTGCCCTCAAGTCTCCAAGCATTTCTCAGCCTGGAGCTGGTGGCCAAACTGCCATGGCTGCTTGTCTCATGCAAGCCATCACCTATGGTTGCCACCTTTGAGTTGGGAAATTCCTGGAGTTTTGAAGGTTGGATTTTGGGGAGGGCAGGGGCCTCATCAGGGTCCAATGTCACAGAACACACCCTCCAAAGCAGTCATTTTCTCCAGGGGGACTGATCTCTATTGTCTGGAGATCAGTTGTGATATGAGGAGATCTCCAAGCACTGAGTTATGTCTGACAATTGGGGTGACGCCCGCTAGCATTTTCATGGCAGACTCAATACAGGGTGGTTTGCCAGTGCCTTCCCCAGTCATTACCGTTTACCCCCCAGCAAGCTGGGTACTAATTTTACCAACCTTGGAAGGATGGAAGGCTGAGTCAACCTTGAGCAGGCTGCTGGGATCGAACTCCCAACCTCATGGGCAAACAGCTTCAGACAGCATTTCTGCTGCCTTACCACTCTGCGCCACAAGAGGCTCTTGCTGTTGCAGTTACAAAGAGGTTAATGTAAATCTGTGAAAATACATTCAGCGCTATTTCTATGGGGTGGGGAGAAGGAAATGACCACTCCTCTTTTGTCTAATGAGAGAGGTGCAACATGCTGCATGAACTCTGAAAGACTTTTAGGGGTCCCACACAGAAAATCTCTAAAACAGCTAGGCCAAGGTTTGATGGGGGGAAAGGGTCAATTCCAAAGAATACCCAGCATAATGATTAATCCAACCCTGGCCTTGAGAAATCAACAGAGGAAATGCAGGATTTTCTGAAAGTCTGCAACTATCTTGGAGAGATGAACTGAAGAAATGGCTTCTCAAACTATTTCTCTTTGAATGAGAGGGTGAAAGCTCTCTTTCTCTCTGCAGGCTTTGAAACATACCATTCCAGGGCCACACTCCAGGCCTTTGGAACTTATTCTCTGCTCCTTGAAATATCAGGTCTTCCCTTTATGAGCTTGCCAAGTCTATTCATCATTCAGAAACATAAACAAGTATGGCCTAAGTGCCGAGCCTGTTGTGTAATGTGTAATAGAACTGTCAGTCCACATTCAATTCCTTAAAAAAAAAAAACACCTCAATTGCTGTTTACACTTAAATGACTGTGTTAACCAGTTTTGCTCAAATGCCCCTCCTTTCCCAAAAGATCTAGCTCCTTCCCAGCCTTCCACTACCAATTCTATAGCAGAGTGTGCTGGGAGATCCTTGCACATGGTCATGTTCTATGAAAAGATCTGTATGTGGACAGAGATGTTCATTCAGCACCAGGGCTAGAAAGAAGGAAAGGACAAGGCATCTCTGACTCAGCTACCATCATGAGGGATGGGGGGAGGTTGTGGGACCTTAATGAATTGCAGCCAGAACAACGGCTGGCTAAGAACTGCCAAGTGAGCACGTGTTTCCAGCTCCGACTCTTAGCCTTGCTGCTCCACCAGATCATGATGGCCTTCTTGTCATTTCTGTCTTTATATAGGGAGAGGGATAAGAATCCTGGATATCTTAAAAGATGGAGAGACCCTAAGTGAGTTTCTGCTTGACGATATAGGCCTTTCTGAGACGGTGGTTTACCATCTGATAAATGCACAAGTGCGACCTGAACAGGTGGGTTGATGAAATGTTGCAGGAAACTGTGTGTACACAAGTGTGTTCCTATGACTTATAACCAGCAATCTTATATTAAAGGTCTAGAAAATACTAGCCCCTGTCCTAGCAGCCAGAAACAGGAAACAGTTAACCTACAACACAACCTACAGGTCCAGCTGCGTCAACAGTAGCAGTTGACTACTGATCAGACATCATGAAAGGCCTTCTGGAACACTGGCCCAAAAATGTTGCCAAGGAGACCACCTTAGAGGTCTCTGCTGAGAGTGAATTCTACAACTCAAGAAAGGCCATGCTTATTGCTCTCACTGTCCTCCAACTGGGGAAAAGGTGGTACATGGACCATTTTTAAGGGACAGAGAGAGATTTAGATGGAATGTTCTTATCTATACAGGGCATTTCTGCGCGTGATAAATATCGTGAAATGTTTGCTGAATGTAGGTGGCATATTCTGACCACTCCGCATGACGTCACCTACATCCAGTTTATGGGCAGCAGCCGGCTCGCTACATCCTCCATTTTAAAGCGCAAGTTCGGGTATCCCAAAAAGTGGATTCACCAACCCAAAAAGCGTGATCCACCAACAGGCAACCAGCAAAAGTAACACATGGAGGGTGAAATGTGCAATAGTCAGCTCTGCAAGGTCCCGCTCTCACTCCTGCCCTCCCCCCTCCACTTCCTGCTCAGCAAAGGAGGCAGGGCTGGGGTGATGTATGTGTGAACCACCCCTGATTAATTTGCCCGGATCAATTGGAAGGGTGGCTGGGAGCTTGTTGGGAGCCTTTTAGCTGTTTTAAATGACAGGGGGAGGATCTGCCTCCCTCCCCATGTCTTCTGCTGTCTAGCTGTGTTTTTTTGGGGGGGTGGGGGGCTTTAAATAATGTAGCAATGCATTTTCATAGAGGTGAATATGTATTGCTACATGTAAGTCTTAAGTAAAAAAGGGGGACAAGATGGGGTTTTATATGTTGTTACCCGCTACGAGCCTTAGGGGAGTGGCAGGCTATAAATCGAAGTAATAACAACAACAACAACAACAACAACAAACCACCAATTGGTTGGCCCCATTGACTGACAGGCCGAGGAGCGGTGAGTGAAATAGTGGGTCGCTCTCTCGTTTGTGGTTTGCGCAGGAAGGCATTGAAGTGTGGAGGGGATGAATAGCGTGATTTAATATCACGGTATTGTTGGTTGCAGGTGTTTTGCCATTTTGACTGTAGAAATGCCCACCGAATCTGCTCATTTTGGGGACTGTGATATCTCACTTTGTGGATTCCCTTAGGAATAAAACAATCCAGAGGTGGGATGATATTATAGCTGTAGAGGATATTTTGGAGAATATAGAACATCTTGTCCCCAAAGCTTCTTTTGAATAACTGCAGGTGTACTTTCAATGCAAATCATGGATTGTTGCCTCAATGTTGGTAAAAAAAAAAAAACAACCCAAAATTCCTGTTGTGTAGTGAACACCATGGCTTAGCTTGATGAACTACTAAACCCTTCTGGCTGAGGGTGCTTACATGGAGTAACCAATGAAATCCTTGCTAGCAGAAAGGCTGGCAAGGTGGACAAGCTACTTTAACCATGAGTTAGGTTAGTGCAGACCATGGTTAATGTAAACAATGGTTTGCAAACCAAACAGCAGCTTCACATCCTGGTCCCTAAGCAGGCATTCAGCTGTAACACTTAGCTGTGATTAAGAAAACAATCTATTCTTATGCCAGTATAAGGCCTAGTACTAGAAGTTGCCTTCTTTTATTTGAAGTTCTAAGGAGCCTACAGGAAGAAAAAAATGTCCTGTACCTTTATTAGAGACTTAATGTGTGAACATGCGTCATTAAAGCTTTTCCAGTTTGGAGGTAAATAACATCACCTTTCATTAACCCTTTGTTAAAAGGACGGGACGCTTTTCTACAGGTGGATGGCAATCCTAACAAGACAGGAGAACTAACTGCAGGGCATTGTTTGCCCATGACTGATCCTGGCTTGAGCTCCTTTTGTAGCTAGGTGTGAATAATTCTTGTTTCAGTGGAGGCAGAAAAGTTGTGCAGGAGGAATGCTGGACACTCCATCTTTTAACTCTGCAGAGGGACAGATGCAAAGGCATTGTCTGGGCTTCGTCAATCGTGGATAGATAGGTCTCCTGCCTTGTATTCTCATCAGATAGGATGCTTCTTTAATGGAAACCGAATTATAAAAGATGATGATTTGTGTGTGACTCAGTCCTGCCAGGCTGCCCTTGCCCCTTCTGTCCTTGTGGCTGGGGAGCTGGAAGAGGAATGCTTCACTTATGAATGAGGGGCTGCTGAATCAGATCTCTGGAATGAAAGCCTTTCTGACTGTGAGTACAGGAAGAGGAAGAAGGGAATAACTCTGGCTAGAGAACACAATTCCGCTGCCCCCCTCCCCTCTCACTACATAATGCCCCAATGTGGGAAATGCGTGTGGCTATTTGTGGCCAGCAGGAGATGGAATTAATGAGCTTGCTTTTCAGTCCTTTGAGATTTTGCAAATTGTAGGTGGTTTGCATGATCACGGATGGATTGTTCAGCCAGTTGGGTTCAAGCTGGAGCCATAGGAAGCTCTCTGGCAGCTCTTTGAATTGCACAGAACTTTTTTCCCCCCTGGCAGGGGAAAGAAAAATTTCCCTGCAGCTTGTAAACTAGCAATTTTGCCAGCACTACTTTGCCAATAAAATAAAATTATTTGTACCCTCTCTCCAAATGTCCAGTCCAGCTTGATTAGTCCACCTTGCAAAAAGGACGCAGTGTTCATGGTAACTGCAGGACTCCTCTATCTCCTTTCAGAAGTGCTGGAAACCATTCAGCTGCCAGAGTGTACAATGCCAAAGCAGTTCTAACACACCACTAAGAAAATCACACAAGTCCTACTTAGACGTTTGTGTGGGTCATGTGCACTTCATTGTACTTGCACTGCTGACTTAGATTTGGAAGTCTTTGTCTGGTAAGAACCAAATGGCTAAGCAAAACAGAGAGGAAGAGAATCCCTGGTGATTTCAGATACAGCAAAAATGTTTTGAGGGAAATTTTATTCCACCCACTGACTTGTCAAAATGGCCACGTACCTAAGTCAGGAAACTACACACTACCTGTGTCTCCTCTAGCCCATTTGCATGTGCGCTAAATTCATAGGAAGAGGCAGGTGGCATATATGTGTTGACTACACAAATTAATCTACTGTGCATCTGCATGGTGTGAACGCATGGAAGAACTGAGGGGCTTTTCGCAAGCCTTCAAAATCGCACAATGGTTGCCAATTGAAAACGCTATTGATTTGCCGTTATGCACAACGTCGTTGACAATCTGCCACACACCTGAAACCGATCCGCAAAAAGCGCTTCCTTGTAGCGCTTTCAGGGAAATCCCCAAAAGTGGATTCACCCTCCGGAAAGCGATACACTCCTGCAACCAATCTGCAACACTAGCGAAAAAGACCTGTGCGTTAACATTGTTGCGGTTTCTACAAAGTCCCTCCCCCTGGCTCTCTCCTCTGATCTTCCGGCGAAGTGATTGCCATTTTTTTTTTCTCTGAGCGAGCGGGGATAAACGCACCAGCGAGCCTCTTTCTGTTTAGAGGCTTCCCCGGCTTCAGTCCCTCCCCAGAGTCACTAAGCACAAACAACACTTTGGACACAAACAACAGAGAAGCCCGTTTGCTGATGTATTTTCCCTTTATTTTTTAAACTGTTTTCGGCCGAAAATCGGGCCCGTGAGAGGGGGGGGGATTTTTTTTTTCACTCGGAGGGAGCGTGGCAACGATCAAACGACAGCTCAAACACACCGGGCAGCTGGATGGGTCTCTCCGTTGCAACGGGTGTGTTTTTTTTTTTTAAAAAACTTTCTTAAAGGGAAAGGGGCTGTTTGGGAGCATGCTAACGGCTGCCCATTGGCTGCTTGACGGCCAGGGGCGGGACGAGTTAGGCAATAGCGCTTCCTTTCTAGCGATTTTTGCCTGTGGGAATTTTTGCCTGTTGGAAGCCTGTGGGAAACGCTACAAAACACAACTGGATTCCACTACAAAGGCAGGTATGCATAACGACGAATTCCACTATTTTAAATGGCGATTTTTCATTCAGCAACCAATTTGCTACAAAGATCCCGGTGCGGAAAGCCCCTGATCCTTCCCCATGATCAGCAACATTTGGATTGACACGGGGGAAGTCTAAGGGCAAGGGAGAAGAATGGTCATTAAAAAAAAACACTGAGGGAAAAGAGTGAAACATGATAAAACTGTGGTGGCAGTTGCCACTGAAACAATCTTAATCTCATCTGCCCCGCCAATTGGATTTCCAGTGGCCAGTCAGAAGCTCTGCCCGGCAGGTGCTCCACCTGGTCCCACTCACTTTCTAAAATGGTTGGTAGGCACCAGGAAAGATGTTGGCAGTTGCCATGGCACCCACAGCTACCATGTTGGGGATCCCAATCTGTAACTATTATAGAAGACCTAATGAGCTTTTGGCCCTTGCAATTTAAAGGCCAATGAATCCTGCAACAGATGGCGACCAGAGCTAATGAGAATGTGGGGAAAGGAGAGTCAGCCAATCATAGGGAGAGCCCTCTAAGGCCCGGCCTCCATGTGCTGTGGGAATTCTAAGGAGAAACCCCTCCATTTGGGGGTAATGGGAAGATTCCTTGCCACAGATTTTAATGTTGGACCTGTTTTGGCAGGACAAAACAGCTGAATGAGGCAGCAGAGCAACTTTAACGTTTGTCTTTGAGAGACATTGTAGGATAACATTTAAAGGACAGAGGCCTCTAACCTGGAAAGCCAGGTTTGATTTCCCCACAGGCAGCCAGCTGGGTGACCTTGGGACAGTCCAAGTTCTCTCAGAGCTCTCTCAGCCACACCTCCCTCATAGGGTGTCTGTTATGGTGAGAGGAAGGGAAGGCAATTGGAAACTGCTCTGAGACACCTGAGGCCTGCTGGGTGACTGCAGGCCATTCCCAGTTCTCTTAGACTTCACACAGCCCCACATCCCTCACAAGTTGTCTATTGTGGGGGGAAAGTGTTTGTAAAACACTTTGAGACTCTTTTGGGCAGTACAGGGTACAAACAGCAGGGTACAAAAATCCAGCTCTTCTTCTTCTAAGGGGCAACTGTGAAAGAAGCATGTGGGCACATAACATTTTATCAACAGTAAAAGAAATGGAGACAGAAGTTGCAGGGTAGATACTTGTGCATTGTGACTATCCATGTGGATTAAGGCAGGGGGACATTTCGGTGTCTGTGGCCTAATTCACACAAGAAGGGATCTGAGGTTGAACGCAGAATAGGGGGGAATTGGCTGCCATATAATCTCCCCTCTAAGAAGAGGAGACTTCATTCACATATCTGAAGACATGGCTCTTGAAAGCTCATTTGTAACAACTATGCTATAATTCCCAAAGGTCAGTCCTCTCCCACACTGCACAAACATTCCAAACCACAGCTTCTTGATACCCGTATCTCCACTCCCATGTCCTCATTTGTTACCACACCATCACAACCCCCCCCCCCACATACAACACACACATTCAACCCCATGCCCTTACAGACTGGACAACTCCTCCCCTTCCTCTTCCCACCGCCAAGCTGTAGCACCCGTTATTCTGAAACCTACAAAGTCTCCTGAGTGCCCGTCCGCGCCACAACCCTCTGCAATCACACACCCTTCACTGGCAGTCTTCAAGCAAAGGCTGGATACACACTTTTCTTGGATGCTTTGGGATGCTTTGGGCTGATCCTGCGTTGAGCAGGGGGTTGGACTAGATGGCCTGTATGGTCCCTTCCAACTCTATGATTCTATGATTCTGTGATTCTACCCTCATGCCGAGCCACACAACTACAACCCAAACAACACACCCATGCATCCACATGTCCTTCCAGAATCAATGACTCCTGACTTGTGCCCGATGTATTCCTGGATATAACGGGCTTTGCCCCTAGTTTTACATAAAAGAGTATTTAATCCCTCACCCACATTCTGAAGTCCAGGAGCGTTTCTGCCCTGTCAGTTGCGGTTTATTTATTAGGGTTTACTTGGAATAACTGTGATTAGGATCTACCCCCCTTTTTAAAAAGCAATCATGTGGAGGAAGGAAATTTAGTCAAATTAGAACCCTATTTCTGGGGGAGAGGAACTGACCCTTCCACCAATACCACTTTCTAGTTAATTGGCACTGCTCCTCCCCAGCTGCTCTTTGCCTCATGTGGAAAACATGCAGATCCTACATGGGGCATGAAAGCAGTTCCATAGAGGGTGTGGCAGTGTTGATGCACTGTGGGAAATAGATTAAGCGCTAGGACTGAATTCCCCTCTGCCCTCTGTTTTAAACAATATTCAAAAGATCTGATAGATCTCCAAGGTCTCATTTCCTTTGGACCTCCAACTGGTCCAGTAAATGTTGGGGCATCATCTGGGAATGCATATGTTTTAGGGAAACATCTCTCATTAGAAATAACATCCTCTTGCTGATTGCCACCAGTGCATGAATTATTTGCTACGTATAAACTAATGTTGCTACTGAAATGCCGCGAGATACTTTGCCCCTATTAGTCATATATCCCGTTTCCACCTTAAATGCTGTTCTGAAGACAGAATGTAAAGAGGATACCCGTCACGGAAAGACTCCCCATCAGAAGCATGAGAATCTTGCAAATAGCTGGACACAGCTGAAGGGCTGACCTCACAGTGCCCTGGGAGTGCAGGAAATGACACACAAATGAAAGCCAACACTAATCTAGAGGCCAGCTAAGTGAGAAACTATTTAATTCCTCAACTCAAAAGTCCTGCGTGAACAATAGCATGCTGATAAAATTACTGGAATTTGTTTCTCGGCCGCTGCTTTCAGGCTTCACAAAAGATAACACACACACTGCTGTTGACTCATAACAAAAGCTCAAGGAAGACTGGTTAAAAGTCAGAACCGCAAGAAACAAAAGACGTTGATGCCTACCCCTTACTCTTCAGAGGCATTCTGTACGTTGAGGCGCTGTTCTATCAAAGTTCCTCATGGTGATTAATGGCAGTGAGCCCTGTTTAAGTCCTACTTCCATAGCTTTCATCTAAGTAGATATCCTTTATTATATTGGCTTATGTTTCTCATTTATCATTTCCACATGAATATATGATGTACTGTATAGTATATGGAATTATATCACTGCACAGACTGTCAATCTTAGTCAAAACAACACATTGCAAAAATGTTATGTCTTGCCAAGGAAATGCCCCAGGAAACTTCCCTTCTACTTTCCAGCCAGGACACTGGTGCGCTGTGCAGATGCTAAGTGCAACCCCCTGGTACTCAAGGGTTGTGAAAGGAACAGTTCTGTGTAACTAATTGCAACAGTGCTTTGTAACTAATTGTCTTTACTACCTGGGATAGACTCCTAGATAACTCTTCCCTGCCCTGGGAACTGGCACAAGGAGAAGTTCAGAATGGATGTGAAACTTTTCTGGATATAGTTGACAACTGGCCTGGAGAAAAATGTCATAGAGGGACTGGACATTTTCCTCCAAGCCAGTTGGCCACCATATATCTGGGAACTACTGGCAATGTTCAGAAGTATTGCTGTTATGTTTTGCCTCAACCAGGGCCAGGACCTTCTTGGCCTGGTCTCTGTCTGGAGGAATTGCTCTTGGAATTGCTGTGGGCCCTTCAGAGCTGGCTCGGTTGAAAGGGCCTGCAAGACAGAGCTCTTTCACTAGAAATTGGAGTGGGACTAATAATTAGTGACATTATCTGAGCTGGCACCCTCCTGTAATGAGTTCCCTTGAGATGAATGAGATATTCATACAGGCAATTGCTTCAGATTCTGAAACAATTTGAGTGAGGTGTTTTAACTTGTTTTAACCATTTAAATTAGTGTTAGTTTTTCACTGTTACTTTTAATAACTATGTTCTATTTGTCATGTTACTAACTTCCCTGAGTTGGCTTGTCAGGAGGGACAGTCATAGAAATCCAAATAATCAAGCTAACAATCGATTGATCAAACAATCAATCAATAATATTACGGAAACTGCAGGCACAATTTGAGATGCCTCCATGCCTAACAATAATTAGTTGTTCACAAACCATACAAGCCCCAGAATGGTTCCATCAAGTCATTTTTTTAAGCTTTTCTTATGGTCTCATTTAGTCTGGAGTCCTTGTTGATGGAAACAGCTTACTGCAGGACTGCTGTAAAGCTGTCATAAAGTGCCTTGTTGAATGATGCAGCTTATCACCCACTGCTCAGCTGGTACAGAAGCATGCAAAATACTTGTCGCCTGATGCCATTAAATGTGCTGTAATGCTGATATTTCTCCTTCTGATGTCCAGGAGATGTCCAGGAATACCCTTGTCCAGGGTATTCTGGGGATGTCTTCTTATCCCTAAGTCATAGTCCTGCCATCAATACTGAGGGAATGGTTACTGAGATGTGCCATAGTAACACTTTGGCCCATTATGCACGGGTGGGGGGGATAGCACGCATTCGGGGTGGAATGGCGGTGACTAAAATCACAGATAACGCACAGCGCTGGCTGCAACCGGCCGCAGATTCGGTGCATGCCACCAAAAAAGCCATGTTAGCGAAACGCGGAAGAAAGCAGCGCGGCTTCCAGGTGACTGGGGCCCAACCAGAAACAGCGCCGGGGTCACCATGTGCATAATCGGTTACCCTGGGTTTTGCCACTGTTGCGTCCCGTCCCGTCCTGTGCGTAAGCGGTTTGCTTTGCTTCTTCCCCCTCTGCGTTTTCCATGTGACCCGAAATCGCCGTTTTGGCGGCCGTGCATAATGGGCCTTTCTGACAGTACACATGTTTTGAGTTCACTAGGAACCTTCAAGTCAGACACTGGAGACCAGCCATGCAGACTGTTTGCATGGGACTTGGTACAGGTTTGCAAGGCTTTCAATCTATATACTATTAGTGAAATGTGCAGATAGAAAAATCCACCGATTGGGGCCATGTGGAAGCTAAACAGATTTTTCAGCAAACTGGGGTGCTTTCCAGGTTTGCACAAAAATCTGAATTTTAAAAAAGGTTTTAAAAATACACAAATTCTTTGAAAAGTAAAGTAACACATTTACTTCAGGCAATCAGCAGCAGTGGCACCAGGGAACTATGCTGGGTCCAGCAGCAATGGCCATGCAGTCCAGAGCCCCATGCTAGATCTGCTGGTGGTCACGAAGCCCAGGAGTCATGCTGGGTCCTGGTAGTGATGGGATAGGAACAGAAAGAGAGAGGCTGAAGAGGTAGGAAGGCAGAAAAAGAAAGGGATTGATGAAGGGTGTCAGAAAGAGGCAGGAAGGAAAAGGGATGGCAGGAGGGAGAGAGTGTGAGGGAAGTAGAATTGAGAGGGGAGGATTTAAATGCTCTCCATCACCTTTTATAGGGTGTATTGAGGATATTTGTAGCTTAAAGCTGTAGGCATTCCATCTTTTTAAAATTAAGATTTCACGTTTTTATGGAAACCTTTTCAGGTTTGTAGAACAATTTGCCTTTCCATTTCACAGTTCCAATCATTAACTATCCTCATATTTGGCATATTTGGCTATTAGTATCTTGACAAGAGGAGATCCTAGAGGAGATCAGCCCTGACTGCTCCTTAGAAGGCCAGATCTTGAATATGAAACTCAAATACTTTGGTCACCTCATGAGAAGGAAGGACTCCCTGGAGAAGAGCCTAATGCTGGGAGCGATTGAGGGTAAAAGAAGAAGGGGACGACAGAGAATGAGGTGGCTGGATGGAGTCACTGAAGCAGTAGGTGCAAACTTAAATGGACTCCGGGGAATGGTAGAGGACAGGAAGGCCTGGAGGATCATTGTCCAGGGGTTGCAATGGGTTAGACATGACTTCGCAACTAACAACAACAATAATAACAATCATGACAAGTGATGACCCACAAGAAATTTGCAGGAGTGGTTATGAATCATTAGAGAATAGATGTTTTTAAAAATCCTTGAAATTTTGAGGAAGTTTGCATAAAAATCAGATTTTCAATTTCAACATCAGAGGTCTGTTACCTAATATCAGACAGAAATGGCAGACCATGTTCTCTTCAGGGAATCAGGGATGCTGGACCAGCTGGACCTCTGGTCTAATTCAGCAGGGCTCTTCTTATCATGTGGCTGTTTCTTTTATTATTCCATTAAAGAAATGATTAGGAGCACCATGACCAATGCTAATTTGTTACTGAGAACAAATGTTGATCAAAAGATGTGATTTGTGTTTTGCCTACAGTTTGCCTTTGGCATCCCAGACTTGGCTTTGAAAGATATTGCCTGCAGCTGGACCCTGCTGGACCGCTTCATTATATTAAGCAGTTTTAGGGGTTTCTATGCTGTACATAAGGAAATATGTACCCTTTCCCAACGCAGCTTACAAAGAGTGGAAGACTCTTTATATCAAAACGTAGACTTCTTTAAACTTTTTCGCGTGGTGAGTACCATCCAATTTGTCTTCTTACATGTTTGGTTTGTTTTTAAAAGACCTTCCAGCAGTGACTCCCTACATTGATCATATGGTAGAATGAGCTCCCGGAGGAGCTAAGGGCCCTGTCGGAATTACCATCTTTCCGCAGGGCCTGTAAGACAGAGCATATCCGCCAGGCATATGGTTGAGGCCAGGGCAGAGCCCGGGTTCCATCCAAGATCCCTAATCCATTAGCCAGTCTTTCTCTCCTCTCTCTCTTACAGGATTAACGCCCAACCTCTCTCTGAACAAGCGGGGACAGTGGGGAAAGTTATAGAATAGAATGCCATCTTTTATTGTAATAATGGGGTATTTATGGGATTTTATGTGATTTTACTTTGAGGCCGTGAGACCTTTTGGCGAACGGCGGTATATAAATCAAATTATAAATAAGTAAGTAAATAAATAAATAAATAAATATTTCCCCAGTTTTACATTAACTCCACTGGCTTCCAGTTTGCTCTGGGTCCAGTTCAAAGTCCTGATGATGATCTTTTAGGACCTAAACACCACTGGATCAGCAAATCTGATGAACCTATTTCACTCACATGAACTTGCCTGTAACTTATGAGCACTGCCCTGTTCTACGTAGTCGTTAGCTGACGCAAAGCAGGTAGGAGAGAGCTTTAGCTGTGGTCCTCAACCTCTGGAGTCCCCCATCCCAGAAGACTCAGCCAGTCCTCTTACTGTTGGTAAGGCAGCCAGTTCTAGATAGGGAAATTCCTGGAGATATGTAGGCAGTGCCTGAGGAGGGTGGAGTTAAGAAAAGATGCTCAGAGGGCCTGTGATACTATAAAGTTTGCTCTCCACAGCTGCCATTCCCTTTAGGGAGAAACTAATCTCCGGAGATTAGTTATAATTGCGAGAAAATTCTACAGGACACCTTGAAGTTGGTAACCCTAATTGTTGACATTCTGAAAGGTGGTGAAGAAGACAGATTTCCCCACCTAAAGAATCTCTGAAGGAAGCTGAACCCAATATGATTACTTTATTGCCAAGAATCTTTTAGAAAAAATTCCTGATGCTTATTGGATTTTATTGAATGATACCTCCTTTGCAGCACTTTTGGTTAACTGATTGGATCTTATTGCTATTTACTTCTGATTTTGTATGAGGCTTTGAAGTTGTTACCCATCCTGAGCTTTGGAAGGGAAGGATTTAAATAAAAATATTATAATATTATTATTATAGTTCTTTTTAGTTCGGTGTTGCTTTTCATATGCACTTTTGCTTTTCACACGCAGTTTTACTTTGGGTTATAATGTTTTACATTTATACACCATCCTGCTTATTCTGTAAAAGTATAAGATGTAAATAAAGTAAATATTTAAAGAAATGCTGATATAGTGCTGCTGCTGTGTTTGCCCCAGATGTAGAAGTGAAGCTCTTCGATAATTCTGGTATGCACAATAGTTGTGGTTCTTTTCTGAAAGAATAATACACAATGGCTGTGACCTAGAACCTCTCAAGAGTATTTTGTTGGATTTCTTTCTTTCTTTCTTTCTTTCTTTCTTTCTTTCTTTCTTTCTTTCTTTCTTTCTTTCTTTCTGTGAAGAAACAGAAATGGATGCATGTTGGCAGCATCTTATGCAATTGTTTAGTCAGATAAAGGTGCTCCAAGTTGACAGTTTATTGGCCAATTAGTGCAAAGACAATGAGATGACTGAAAATAGCTTTGGAACCTTTTCAGTTCATTATCATTTTATTTTCAATTATTTAGATATTTTAAATATTGGATTATTTATAATTAAGTTGTTGTTTTCTTCCATTAATTAATGTTACAAAAGGCTGCCGAAAAATAACACCAATCCAGGAAAAGTCTGCCATCACTTCCTGTCTGTAGTGAAGGTGTGAACATTCTGGCAGTCGCTGAGCCCCTGCTAAGGCCCAACCGCCTTGTGAGGAGGGGTCAGCAGGGTGGCTAGGGTGCTTCTAGCTTATATGATGCAAAATAGATTAAGTCAGAGGCATGGAATCTCCTTCCTGAAAGGAAGAAGGGCCAGAGGCTCTCTATGTTAAAGAGCTTGGACTGGCCTCTGAGCCATTGTAATCCGTAGTACTACTCCATCAATGATTGTCCCAGTCAATTAATGGACCAATTCAAACTGGATCATATTCTTCAGTCCTGTCTCTTCCACCACCAAGTATGGAACCTGCTCTAAACATCTAGATCCAGAACTGCAATTGAGGTTTCTTCTTAGTTTCCCTCCATGCCAGCATAAGTCATTCTGGTAAAATGTGAAGGTGTTTTGGAAGCACTTGGTGTTCCAAGCCAGATTTTTGTGCCCATATTGGATCTGAACACTTGAACTCTTTTTTTCAAAGTTGATTTAAAATAAAAAATATATAAAACATAGGGTGTAGTTTATACGTTACATTCCTATAGAGAGAATGAAAACATACCCCAGGGCAGGGGAGCATTTTGGCCTCCTTTCTAAAAACAAACAAGGAGTAGGTGGTTTCAAAGGTGGAGGAAGGAATATCTTTCACACTTCAGAAATCCAGGTTGGTGACTACAGCAACTGAAAGAGAGTTAAGAGGAGCAGGGATGAATTAAGACATGCTGTGGCCCTAGACAACCTGTTTTAAGAGGTTTTATATCAATTATGTAAAACTTGAAGTGTAGTAATTTTTAGTGTAAAAGCCTCTCATAATCTGACTCACTAATCTGTAGTTTACTTAGTTTTTCCCATAAATTTGTCTTTGAAGGGGATTCTGTAAAGACAGGTGAGAGTTGAACATTTTTAAAAACACTTTAATGAAACAGGCAGAGAATAAAGCAAGATGATGAAACACAGGTTAGGACTGAGAGATGCAACAATGAAACTAAGGTTGTTTTTGTTAGGTGCGAAGTCGTGTCCGACCCATCACAACCCTATGGACAATGATCCTCCAAGCCTTCCTGTCCTCTACCATTCCCTGGAGTCTCTACTAAGGTCGAGAAAGGAAAAGCCACATGGGGATCAGAATGGGGGTGGGTAAATTCACATTCTTGGGAAATAATGTAAGATCTTTGGCAATGAGAGACAAATAAAGGGAGGATTTGGGGTTAGAATGAAAAAGAAATGGACAAGTATCTAAACTCTGAAATCAGGGAAAGAATAGTTGAGTTTTGTCTGTCGAAGCAAAGAGTGCAGCAGAGAAAAGAAAGATTGGCTTTATAATCGTCAAAGTCAGCACATTCTTTAGATTTCTTCCAGAACTATTTAGCAGCCTTGTACCAGGGGCGGAAAAAGTAGGCAGAAGGGGCAGACAGAATGGGAGGAGTGCAGAGGAAGAGTATCTGTGGAAGAGGATTGCTACACTCTAGCCTGATTTTGTGCTTGTGCTAGAAGTCATTTGGTGTTAGAAAACTTTACAGATGAAGAGAAGGGATAACAGCCTCAAAGTGCCTCTTTTCTTATCCCTTCAGAGACAACATCAACAATAACTAGGGGTTCTTTGGGCTGCAGGCAGTCCTGTTCACTGTACATGACAGGTAATAAATACTGGTCTGTTTCCCATAAAGCTGTCAGTTTGTCAGCATTGTGACAGGACAGCCTATGAGTTACCTGTGCAGTGGAAGTTTGTTTCTGCTTTCACAATCAAGACTGCTATCTGGAAGGAATAATAGCTGATTGGTCAGTTCCACCGGAAACTTTTAAAAATCTGTCATCTGATATAAGGCTGTTTAATTTACCTCCCTGCCTAAGGATACGAAATCTGAACTCAAAGTGGATTCCCAATGAGCAAAAGAAAGCTAGAAAAAGACAGGGAAGAAAAACTTCCAGAGTAAAAGGCCCATTATGCATGAACATCTTATCGCACATTTTCAGAGCAGTAAGCCTTTATTCTTGACTTCAAATTCCGTGTCTACCTCATGCTCCATTCTTTTCCCTCAGGGTATTTATTCTGCAGCTACAATTTGAAAAACATGCTTTTCTAAATTGAGGTGGAACGCCACTTGTGACATGTGTGGGAGGATGTCCAAAGTTTTTAAAAAAATGCAATTGCCCTGTCACAGCTGCACAGTGGCATCCAGCAAGCAACTTCCATTTAAATCCTTGTGGTTCAGGCTTTGCCCGTGCATTTTAGTGTTCATTCATTGAATGAAAAGAAACAGAAAGAAACACATGCAGAAGGGGAAATCCAATGTGGACATTGAAAAGACTTTTTATGAAACTGCAAAGTCCTGTTTTCCATGTTGCCGAACACTAAGGGATTCTTTGCTGTGTTATCAGCCACTGTGAAAAATGGGAATGAATCACATGATCTCATAATATGGGGAAACTGGTTGAGTGTATGAAATGCATGGTGGAACCACTGGCACTGCAAACTGTGATTGGCAACACGTGTGTGTGTACATGCGCCTGTGCAAAAGTCAGTCACAACTCCATCAAACTTTGCACAGGGCTGCAATTTATTTGGGGCTAGGTGTCCTCTGGCAGAAACTCAGGAGAACTGTTTAGTCTTATGTCATTAAATTGAAAACAAAATAGGTGGTATTTTCTCTGATGTTCTAACACGGCTGGATAGTAACATTAATTTCCTGCCCTTCCTTACAAATTTGTGTAGTTTTCTCCTTGTGATTCTTTAATGTGATCATGATCTTGGCAGTTTTTAAAAAGCCTGTCCTGTGGATTGCACTCTTCCTCCAAATGAATTGGTCCCAAGCAATTCTAAAGTTTGGCAGTGTGCAGAAGGTCTATGTGCCATTTTAATGTTAGGATCCCAGAGATTGCCAGAATGGCTTCCTCCAAGAATCTTTGCTTGCTAAAGCATTAAAGGGAAAAATGTTTTCACAGATTTAGGCTCTCCATCTAGTCTCTCTCTATCTTTGTCTGTCTGTCTGAATGTCTGTCTGTCTGTCTGTCTCTCTCATCAATTTCATTCTGCACTGATGATCCCCCTTTATTTTGTTAGCATGCAGCACTGAAATCCTTTTTTTGTTTGTTTTTTGCACTGGATGCTCATCTCCTCTCCAGTCCCTTTTCAAGACAATACTGCTGAGAACTAAACCTCACTTGGCTCCTTTCAAACTTTCCCCATCATTTAAATTTTTATAGTGATCCAATAGCAATAATCTCATATTGCTAGCCTCATGCTGCTTGTAAAAATAATTTAATTTTTTTAATGAATGGGAAATGGAGCTTGTACACCAATGAAGGGGGGAGGAAGGCAGAAGGTGCAGAGTGGGCAGAACAATCTCGATGTAGGCAGGAAGTGACCTTTGAGAGGCAGCAAAAGGATGTGGAGGGGAATCTGTATGCTTTTGAATTGCCTTCAGCTTGGAAGCAAAACAATGTAAAATTCAGCCCAAAAGCACTCTCAGAAAATCCAGGGAAACAACAACCAGAATGTGAACTGACTACTATAGGGAGAAAAATCAATGCAGAACGACAAAACAACAACAAAAACCTACCCAACGGACATGCATGGTCAAAGCAAGGGAAAATACCCATGCATAATAGGCCAAAGTTACTCCATCCTGTACCCAAACAATTGTTTCAGTGTGTCAGGAAATGCATATTTACAGGCCTGGCACAGTTACCTTTCAACATAACTCTGGAACTGATTTCCTGTCTTTGCTACCGCTACAGCAGAGGGAAAGGGATGTTTTTAGAGCTACTGTGAAGACCGTACTCACAGATACTGGTAAGCCCCTGAATGAGCTCATACTTTGCTTGCCTCCACAATTAAGGTTGGTTAGGTATGTTTCACTCAGTCCCAGTTCATTAATTCAGAATTTTGCTGGCCAGAAGAGCTCTGTTGCAATCACATGGGACATAACAGCTAGGTTTTCAGAGTCAATGTTTGTTTAAACAGAGGCCCTCTTGCATAATTTCTTTTCTGTAAAACAAAGTGAGCAGGGAAAAATCAGATTAGCAGAGTCTCTAAATGATTGGCTGTAAGCATGGAGCTCTGGCCTCAAAGCATGCTTGCTCCACGCAGATGCAGTGCAGAATTTTTAATATATCATCTGGAGCTCTTGCAGCACTCTCTTTCTCTCTCTCCAGCACCTGAAAATCTACAATATAACTCTGAAAAGGGCTTGTTTGAAAGGAGGAGCTGGGAAACTACAGACCAAGGATTGATATTAGATCAGATTATAAAGTGGTCATTCTGTAAACAGCTAGAAAACAACACAGTGATTAAGAGAAGCCAGCATGGATTTGTCAGAATAAATCCTGCCAGACTAATCTTATCATGTTGTTTTGATCGGGTTACTTAGCCTAAAGGATGATAAGAGTACTATGGAAGAAATAGACCATGACTGGTATATTTGACAGAGTTTCTCTTGATATTTTTGCTGGGAAATGGATTAAAAGTGGGCTAGATGATTGTACCATCAGGTGGAGCCTCAGCTGGTTGGGGAACTGCAGTCAGGGTATTTATTGGGGCTCAACTAAATTTTTTGCATGATCTGAGTGGGTAGAGGGCTCTGATCTAACTTGCAATACATGAACTGCTGTAAACCAAAATGGAACCCTCAAGGGGAATTATTTATTTATTTGCTTGTTAGATTTTTATACCGCCCTTCCATACAGCTCAGGGCACTTTACATATAACATCGTGGGGGGATACATGGAATGACCTAACATATATCATAGTAATAACAACAACAATAATCCAACAGTGATTCTGAATCTTAATGACAATATAATGAGAACGATAACTTAGATTGGCCCCTAGAGAGGTGAGACTGGTTCAGGGCATGGATGTCTGAGGGGGAATCTATGGATGTTGTTGGGTTTGGTCAGTCTCAGGCAAATGCCTGGTGGAGGAGCTCCCTTTTGCAAGCCCTGTGAAATTATGGGAGTTCTGGCAGGGCGCTGACCTCTTCAGGGAACTTGTTCCACCAGGTGGAGGCCAGGATAAAAAAGCTCTGGCCCTTGTTGAAGACCAACGTGCTTGTTTGGGGCCAGGGATCACCAGCCAGTTGGCGGTGGTGGAGTGTAATGCTCTTTTGGTGGTATAGGCGGAGAGACGGTCTCTCGGGTACACTGGGCCCAGACCGCATATGGCTTTGAAGGTAAGAACCAAAACCTTAAGCCTGATCTGAAATTCAATTTGGAGCCAGCTGAGTTGTTGAAGTATAGGCCAGATATGGGATCCCCAAGGTGTATTAGTGAGAATCCTGGCCACAGCGTTCTGCACCTGTTGTAGTTTCTGGATCAAGGTTAAGGGTAGGCCTGCATAGAGCGAATTGCAGAAGTCCAGCCTAGAGGTGACCATCGCATCACTGTGGCTAGGTGTTCTGGTGCCAAGTAGGGTGCTAGTAACTTGGCTTGGTATAGATGATAGATACTGGTCCGCGCTTGGTACAGATGGCCCACGCTACTCTCATGACCTGTGCCACCATGGAGAGGGAGGCGTCTAAGATTATGGGGAATTTGAATATATTAGGAAGAGGTTGGATAACTGCCGGATCTTCTCACCAATATTCTTCCAGATAGAAACCCTTTTAAATAAAGATGACCTTTTAACTTGCACTCAAAAAGATTTATATGGGGAAAATACTGGGGTACATTCAGAACACACACAAAAGCAAAACATATAAGTTCCTAAGAAAATATAATAGAAGAAAATGGGGGAGTTTAAAGTATATGCACCTGTCCAGAAGAATTGAGGATCAGAGGGAGACCAACAGAATGACAGCTGGGGATGACAGCTGGAGCCAGTAAACAGCCCAACGTGGGCTGATCACTGAGCACACAAACAGGGCTGAAAAAGGCTATTTTTATAGCTAAAATGTAGCCTCCGGCCATGTGCTCATGCCGGAAGCCTAAACAATAACTTGATGGGATTACTAAAGAAAGATAAAAAGGTGGTTTGTCTGTCCACATTAGCATGATTTCGCCAGAGATTTCCCAGTCTGTGACCAGTATCAAGTGGCTAAGGAAGTCCTGAGGACTGATTTCCCAAGCAAAGACAAAAGGTGCTAATGATCTGCTGGAATAGATGCTTAATTGCAAATGAGTGCTTGACATTCCGTGGGTAGGCATGGATGGGAGTTGGGGGGGGGGTTTGCTTTGGGTGTAACAGAAAAGACATTTAATCATAGATGGGGTCTGGGACAGGACAGGCTTCTAAATAATGCATGGATGCTGTATTGGGAATGGTAAGAATTAGCAATCACAGGTTGGCAGCAAAATTACCTGCTGGACAAAATGGAGTCTGGTTGAAGTGTACCTTTTCCATGACTTCTTGCATGCAGATTTTGTGTTCAATGTATTGGGTTGAAACAGACACTTTTAAGTACATTTCCAATTTAGAGAGATGATCAGAATGAATATCTTCACTAATCCAAGTCACCGGTATGAGCTTGGGTGTGTGTGGCTGAGCAAGGAAATGAACACAAATAGGGATTAGATAAATTCTTTAAATTCCTTGTTTGCCCAGTAAAATCACCCAATTTCCTGGTTTGACTAGACATTCTTATAGGATGATGGACTTGAGTCCCCACTTATGGTATGCGTGATATGACAGAATTATCTGTTATGAAATAATTTTAGCAAACCTATGTCCAAAGGATAGATATAATTTTGAAAAGGCAATAGATCATCTTCATTTTTGGATTTTATGTGCCTGCAGTCTGGGAACCAGCTCATGTTGTAAAGTTTGTCACAAATTTTGGCTGATTCATCATTCACAAAGCAATGTTCATGGAAGGGCACCCAGCACAAACATTTCATGAACTTTGGTGCTGTTTGTGGCAGTTCGTGGTGGTTTGTGAATGGATACATTTCCAGACAGACTGTCTCCACTCAATTAAACTGTTAAAAAACACCAGTACCATAGGTGAGCAGAAATCTCTAGCTTTGGAAACACCAAAGACCCCTCCAAAGCTTCACATGCATTACTGGCTGCCAATACCAGAGTTCCTACTCTGCACTATGGGATCAGAATTCTATGTATAGGCTGGGCTCTACACTCTCCCTCCTCTGTCAGCTGTTGGCAGTTAAGCAGTGAGGCAGGGAATATGTTAAAAGCAGAGTAGCAGAACACATTCCCTCCGGATTGTGAACAATTCTCTCCTGCTGGGTTTAGGGGTGTTAAGTAGACTCAGAGCTCTGAGCAACTCTGTTTCTCTACTCCATGATTCTGCTCCATGCACAGGGGATGGGTGCAGAGCGCACGGAGCAAAACATTGCCACTGTGATGCACAATGGCCTGAGGTAGTGAGTGGGTGGTGGCAACATTGTCTGTGGTTACATGGTCATAGATGCCAACATGCCAGCAGTAGTGAGGGCTGTGTGCATCAAGAGCATCATCTGCCTGGCATGCATGCTTTACCTAATGGTGAAGGATGCTCTGGGGCTGGGGAACACTAGCAATTCTACCTGTGATGCTTCCACTCTCGAGACATGGTCCCTGCTGGAGACTTGCCTGGTTGCATAGTTGGTTGAGCAGAAGAGCTTTGTGCGTGATGTAATCTCTTCCATGACCATCCTGCATGGGGAAGAGGAGCTCAGCATCAGCATCAACAACTGACTGACCCTCTCCCAAATGCTGCATGTCCTCAAGCCCTTCCAGGGCTTGAATGTACTCTGCAGCCACATGGCCAATGTACTCTGTACATGTACAGAGCCATATGTACTCTGTACTCTGAGTACTCTGTAGCCACATGTACTCTGCAGCCACATGGCCAGGCTGGGATACGTCATCCCCCTGATATAAGAGCTGGATCAGGCACTGGCCTCTGCACTGGAGCCGGGCCCTGTGAGGACAGCTGCTCTCCCATGAATCAAAGCCTTGGCACCAAGGTTGTAGGTGGGCATCACCACCCAATTGCATCCTCTCTGCGAGGAAGGAGAGTGCAAGCTGACCTATATCTATGACCCCTAAATAAAAGGCAGCATTGCTTTCTGGAATGCAGCACTTGTACAATGGAAGCATGACCTCTGCAAAGAAGTGCAGAGGTTACAGGCCAGCAGAAGTGGACAGAGGGAACAGCAAATGTAAGAGGCTTGGGGAGGGGGGGGGAAGAGGAGGAGAAGGAGCTTCAGCCTGGCACCTCTGCCTCAATGAGCCCAACCAGGGAGAAGCCTAACTACTGGTTGTCTGTGGTGAACTGGGCGGTCCGCAGAGGTGAGGATGCCAGGAATGTGGTGGCAGAGGATTTGACACAAGTGATGGTGAGGGACTGCCTCGCTGAGTCCCCTGAGACCTGCTCTGGAGTACTGGTCATGGAAGGCTGCCATCTGGCCAAACCTCTCCTGCCCTTCCCGCCAGTGTCCAGAGCAAGTGTATGTTTTCCCACCTGGGAGACATTCTCAGTCCCCACTTCTCCTACTTGGACCTGGCCAGGGTGGACAAGTTTCTCAAGGCCCACTGCTGAGCTATCTCTCTCTGGACCTCTGTCTTTGCCTATTCAAGCAAGGCTCCCATTTGACTACCCATTTCAATTGCATTTCTACAGTTCAAAACAGGTGATCTCTATCTGTTCAATGTGTTCCGCTAATGTTGAATAAACAGAAATTTCACCTAGGGCAGTCTGTGACCAGAGGATCTAGGTCTTTGGGACTGAGGGAGCTTGGGAGCATTGTGATGACTCCTCGCTAGGTTCCAGTGCTTGCCAGGGGTGTCTGCCAAGCTGTCTTAGGGTTACTTTGGAGAGCCCCTATCGGAATTCTGGGAAAGTCATTTGATCAATCTGAACCGACATTTGAAGACTTTGGGACTGGCTGGTTTAACATGCATTTACAGCCTGACATGTGTTTACTTTCCTCTGCAGAGTAGAAAATTCACTGTGGTATGTTTCAGCTTTTTGTGGGGCTGTGAGAATTGTAGACACACTTCCCCTGCTTGTCTGGTGGGACCCACCAAGCTGTCATGTCTGCCTTTTTGTCATTCCGAATCTGCAGTAAGTTGGACCCCCATAAGTTCAATCATCACCAAACTTGGAGGGCAGGTAGAGGAGACTCAGCCAGAGATCCCTTGTAGGTTTAGTGTCTCTAGCACATGGGAGGGGGATTCTACCGAGTCATGAATCTCACAAACTGAACCAATTCATTTAGCACCAAAAAGTTCACAACAGCCATTGTTTGCAAACCAGACCACCACGAATCAAGTTTTCCCATTTCATATCCATCCCTAATAAGAGCCTAGAATTTGGGTAAACTTTCTCATATTATCTTTTGAATCCTCTTCATATCCTTTTCTGTAAGCTTAAAAACAAGAAGTATTTATCTTTTTAAAGCCTATCCAGGGACAGCTTTCTCCCAGCCAGGATCTCTCCCTCTCCCTCTCTTTTAACCCAAGCCTTTAAAAGCAATTCAGCCTTAAAGCCTCTTGCTAGAAGGTAAGCTTTTGTTTCCTCCCCTGTGAGGATCTTCTAGAGGGGTTGAGCAGCAGTGGGGAAGGCCCAGGCCCATGCAGCTGTTGACTGAATCTTGGCAATAGAGGGCATGGCAAGAGATGGGAATCTTATAACAGGGTGTGTGAAAAAAGATGTATGTATAAATTTAAAAGCTGCCTATTCCAATCAGCCAAAGTTCATTTTATCCAGAACTTCTGCCCCACTTCCCCTCAGGCCAGAAGAATACATCAGAGAGCCCTGATCCATGTAAAGGGAATAGCTTTCGAAATGCTGGGGGGATAGCAAGCATGTGGGTGTGTTTGAAAGTGACTTCCAAATTCCTACACTGAAAGTTTTCCTGCTTGCAAATCATCACGCATGCACTTGTATGTACTTGTGCTGGGAAGCAACAAATAAGAATTTAATCATCTTTGAAGGGGCCCTCAGGGTGTCTTCTCTCTGGCTCACGCAATACTGTCGCTTATCTTATGGTTCAGCTCAGAGTTTCTTGTTGGTGCTTGGTAGTCTCACCAGGGTAGTTTTCTATTGCCCTAACCCAGGAATTGATGGGCTCAAAACAATCCATGGGAGACACTTCAGGTCCAGTCCACTGGCACTTCCCAGCTGTTTTGCCATCCTTATCTTCTTGTTGTTTTCATCCCCAGCCTTTGACTGGCTGAGAAAATGAAGTCCAGCAAGTGGCTTCAGAGCACCTTCTAATACTCTCTGAATCTCAAAAGGTTGTCTGCAGTCTGATTGACCTTGACTTTTCTTCACTGACAGCTGCCTAAAGTTTTAGATGTTAATAGACGAGGTGTTGACCTGCGCTTGTGCGGCCGAATACTTTCTGATGTTTCTCAAGCAGTGCAACAGGTAAGAGTCTGGGGTACTGGGTGTAAACTGCATGGAGCTTTTATTCCAATCCCAGGTCGATTCAGTCCCTGCTGTCTACACAGAATGCGATTTCCGTTTTGATTTTTGGCGATTTAAATTTTCCTTCTGCAACAAGAAGGATTGATCTGGAGTGACCCTACCTCGATATCTTAGAGTGCTTTTAATGCTCAATATTTTAAGAATCGATTTGAGAAAGCAGGCTGTTTTGAATCTGGGCTTTGCTCCATGGTAGAGAACCTCTGATTGGCCAAAGCTGCTGATGTGACAAGCTTGCTTTAAAGGAGAAGCCCCTAATTTCTCTCAACTTCTGTCGGTCTTGGATTTCTTTCTCCCTCTTCTGCCTTCTTCAATCCTCTCTCTCCCCTCCCTCCAAGAAAAGAAATAGGCTCCTCTCCCCCCCCCCCTTCAAGAAAAGAAAGAAAGAGGCTTGGCTCCCCCCCCCCTTCTGAACTACTCTAACCATGTGCAGAACACTTTTCTGTTTCAATGGGGAGGGGGGAGGGAAATGGAAAGACCCGAGTTCAAATCGATCTGAATTCAACAGGATTGACACTGGAATAAACAAAGTAAGTGCAGACTCTGCCCGGGAGGGCTCAGCTGAAGCACAAACAGCATATTGCTCAGAGTTCCATGATCCTGACTTGTGATGCTGCAGGACCTTCTCTTTTTTAAAATCGAAAGACGTAGTCTGCAGCAGGTTGTGTCTGTGTGAAAAGGCAGGGAAAGGCAGAGGCTGATTAACTCTTTCTCCTCCTATCATATTCAGCTCAAAATAGCTCCCTGCAAATCTATCACCCTGCAGGTGAAAAAGCAGCTTGAGGAGACTAATTGTGAATGGCAAAAGGACCATAAAAGAGATAAGCAGCATATCTCCATTCCCCAGCCCAGAGAGGCAGCCAGCTCAGGACAGTTTTAAGCTTTAAAAATGTAGAGGAAAGAATACTGCAATGTCATCTGTGATCTGCAAGCTTTACTTTCTGCAAGAGTGTGGCCCAACCCCTGAATGCGGTGGGCACAAGTGGGAGCCTGCTAGCCTTCTTCTTGGGGTTCCCTAAGCCAGGCTGCCCCTGAAGCTCACCAGGTGACTTTAGGTCAGCCATTTTCTCTCTGATTAACCAGACTCACAAGGTTGTTCTCCTGATTAAATGCAGGAAGGAAGATCATAGTGTAAAGCTTATTAAAATATATATTATTAAAACTTGTGGTCTGGAACTACTGCCCTCTAAGGGAGAGGATTTCGACAATGAGGCTGAGAGAGTGGTTGCCTGGCAACAAGAAGGGAGCGGACTCTTAGGAGAAAGCGGAGAAGAAGCTGAACTGTTTTTCTCCTGACAGAGTGACTATCCCTGAAGTCCAAAAGGGGAAAAAAATTCTTTGGAGATGGAGAAAGGCAGTTGGCAGAAGTGTGGCCATCTGAGCCTCAGTGTTTGTACAATTTCTGATGTGACTGTGAGGAAAAATTACCTCTCCAGGCTTCTCAAGAAGAGAGACCTTACCAACCTATGCAGATGTGCAACCTATCTGCAGTCTGTGAATCAGAGACTAAAGAGACTTCCTTCTTTTATAACTTGACTTTGGGACTGCTCAGTAGAATTTCAGAAGGGTAGCCATGATGGTCTGCAATCTAGAAGAACTAGATTGGAGGCTAGTAGCTCCTTAGAGACCAAGCTTATATCCCCAAAATCTTGTTGGTCTCTACAATGCTACAGGGCTTGCACTTAGTTCAATGTAATTCATTACTGCCATTGGTTTGTTTAAAACTCCCAGTTGTTTCCCTACCTTAAAATAAAAGCTATATGTGTAAATGTTGTTAAGGTTTTGAATAAGACAACCACAGTTCTCTGACCCTTTAAGGATAAAAGGGTTACACATTCTGCTTTGAGCTCCTTGGAAGAAGGGTGGGATGGAATGGTAGCATTAAGAAAATAATAGAAATGAAATAAATAATGTAGAGGGCAGGGGAGCATAAGGACAAGATGCATTGGTAAGGTTTCCTTGCACTGGTATTTTCAGCAAGAGATTCTGATCTAAGAACCATTGTGTGGTATAATAGTGTTGGACTAAGATCTAGGAAATCCAGCTTTGAATTCCTACACAGTTTGCTTGGTGACCTTGGGCCAGTCACAACCTCTCAGTCTGACATAGTTCACAGGGTGTTTGTTATGAGGATAAAATAGAGAAGAAGCAAATGATAGAAATCACTTTGGGTCTCCATTGGGGAGAAAAAAGGGGGGCTATAAATCAAGTAAGCAATAAATGAATTTATACTCCACATAGGTGTGTCCTTTTGTCTAGTATAACTGCTCATAAAGATGCTTTGTTTCACTACAGCTCATGAATAGATCAAGTGTTCAGGATCTTTTGTCTGTTCTGCAACCAATTCTGCAAAATGGAGAGCCAGAATCCTTATGGCAGCTGATGAGTATTTTATCTGATCTTCTTTGTGGCTATCCAGAGAGAGGTGGCTCCAGAATACTCTCTTTCAACTGGTATGAAGATAATAACTACAAGGCCTTTCTTGGGGTTGATTCTACAAAGAAGACACCTGTTTATTTGTATGATAACACAACCAGTAAGTATCTCCTTAGTCTGGGACAATGCATTAAATCTATGGGATTGGATGAAGGTTGATTAGATTGCCATTTACACATGTAGATATGTTGGGTACTTGACTTAAACAATTAGAGTTTCAGCATGTCATAATGTGGCTGGAGTCATTAGAGCAGGAATCTGGAATGATGTACAGACTCCAAGCACAGAGCATTGAAGCTCTTGATTATGTTAATACCTCTGGCCGAAGCAAGATAATGGTTTACCATCCGGCTAGATGATACCCACAGTCATAGAATCATAGAATCATAGAGTTGGAAGGGACAATACAGGTCATCTAGTCCAACCCCCTGCTCAACACAGGATCAGCCCAAAGCATCCTAAAGCAGAACAAAGAATAAACTAAGAAGTAAACTATAGTAATTTTAAACTACTGCAGTTTCAAGAAATACTAGTGAGTGCTATTTAAACATCCTTTAGGACCAGTTCCATATGTAGGGAAAGGGGACTTTGCGTTTTAACCTTTTTTATGTACCATTGCTCAATCTGAGTGCTTGAATATATTTGTATTTTTTCATTCATTTATTAAACTTTCTTATAGAATGATCTCAGCCTGATCTCTGATAGCATACCTATTTGGTCTTCTTATTTGCAGTGTGGTAATAGAGGGGGCAGTGGATTAAAATAAAAAACTGTATAATGCTGTACTTCTAATGATGGGGCTGGATGCATGGCTGTGGCATTAACATTTTACTCAGTCTGCTATTTTCCAAGAAGTTGGTATGGCTGCAATTTTATATGGACTAAATGGAGAGAACTGAACAAAGAAATTAGATTAAGGTTATGATGTATTCTGTCCTCAATCCCAACAGCACCCTTCTGTAATGCATGGATACAAAGCATGGAATCAAATACTGTCACCAAAATTGCTTGGAATGCTGTGAAACCACTTTTGATGGGGAAAATCCTGTATGCGCCTGATTCACCAGCTGTGCGGAACATACTGATGAATGTAAGAGAGATGCTCTTTTTCCTGCAACATATATGTAAGACGTTTTAACTATGCATGAGAGATCCCCTGAAAAGCATGCAGGAACCATGCTTTGATTTGGTGGTTGCCATAAAAAAAGCACAGGATCCAAAGTTGCTCAGTACTCCTGAGGAGAGGGAGAAAGGACCCAGCAACTTGAGTCAGGTTATTGCTGCCCAAAATTCTGAGATTTAAAAATTCTGTTTGTTTGTACCCTGCCTTTCTCCCCAGCGAGGACTCAAAGCAGCTTATATCGTTCTCCTACACTCAGGAAAAGAGCCTCTTGTGGCGCAGAGTGGTAAGGCAGCTGCCTGAAAGCTTTGCCCATGAGGTTGGGAGTTCGATCCCAGCAGCCGGCTCAAGGTTGACTCAGCCTTCCATCCTTCCGAGGTCGGTAAAATGAGTACCCAGCTTGCTGCTGGGGGGTAAATGGTCATGACTGGGGAAGGCACTGGCAAACCACCCCGTATTGAGTCTGCCATGAAAACGCTAGAGGGCGTCACCCCAAGGGTCAGACATGACTCGGTGCTTGCACAGGGGATACCTTTACCTTTACCTTTTACACTCAGTTTATCCTCACAACAACCCTGTGAGGTAATTATGCTGACAGAATAAGACATTTTTAAAAACTTTCAGTTGATTGTCTAGGATTCCAATCTCTGACACACGTGAACATGGACAGCCAAGGTGGCAAGGAATTGGAAAGAGACTGTGAGCTGCATTCCCAAGCCCCATAGAGGGCAAAGACAGCAAAGGCAGATGAGCCTCGCTCCCAGGCCCAATAGAAAGTAAAAACAGCAGAGGTAGCAGCTGCTCAAAAAGCAGAGCAGGTAAAACTGTTGGTTCAATCAGAAGTGGGGTTAAAGCTTTGGGGAAGAGGAATCAGCTGGGCAGGACATGCCTCAGAGTTAGCAATAGAGAAGGAAGTTCCTATAAAGAGTTTGGAGGCAGTACTTCTGGGGAGGGTGAAGAGAATAAAAGAAAGATCAGGCAGGGAGAGAGATATGTTGTGTCAAATGTAGGTCAGAATGGCTGTCAGGGCAAGTCATCCTCATTCCTGAGACCTGGGCCTATTTGGTGCACAATAGATAATGCACTTTCAATGCACTTTAAAAGTAGATTTTCCTGTTCTGCAGAGGAAAATCTGGCTGCCAAAGCACATTGAAAGCGCATTATCCTATGTGTGCAGAATTGGCCCCAGTTGGTTACAAAATTATAGAAGTTGAGGTCATTCTGGATGGAGTGACACTGATATATCATAGTGATTATATTAGTTTTTTATTCATTTATGTGCTACAGAGGGTCATCATAGTTACACTGAAATAACAAAGCAACATTCTGTCATTGTATTGCTTTTCTAGCAACATGCTGTTCCATCCTCATAGCCTTGACTAATTTTTCCTTCTTCAGTCTGCGGTTTTTATCTACAGTAAAGATTCCCTGTCTATTTCTGTTAGGGGAAAATGTTTGCTGTCTGGGATAGCTCAACAGAACTTAAAAGCTCCATTTTGTTTTTCTTTCCTCTGTTTTTTTTTTAACTAGGTAGGGCCCCAATGTAACCTAGGCCTATTCCACACACATTGAATAATACACTTTCAAAGTGCATTATTCTCCTGGATTCTCCTGGAGCTTCTCTGCATGACTAATAGAGCATCTGAGACAGACAGGAGAGAAATGAATTGGTGAAAAGCCTCTTTCAGAAGCAACGCTTAAAAGACGCTTAAAGCAGCGAAGAGGCAGTTCACCATGCAGAGCAAAATCAGTTTTGCGGAGTAAATCCACTCTTCTGTGCAGAGATCAGAAAAACAATGATGTATTTAGTGAGTTTTCATCAGCTTATCCATCATGCAGAAGAGGACCTGTATGGAACAGGAAAAACACTTCTAAAGCGCATTGAGAGTACATTATCCAACATGTGCCGAATGGGATCTAGTTTCATTAATCAGTGTGCTGAATGTGAGAATTGTTTGCAGCAGAATTCCAGAGTATCCTCAATTTCTGGTGTTGATATTTTTTTCCTATAACAGTAGAGTATTTAAGATATGCACATGCTCTTCATACCATGCACAAGCTTTTCCTGGTTCTCTCTCTTGCAACTTCTCACTGTCCCAGGCAAATTCCACATTTGAAGAACTTGAGCGCCTGAGACTGATCACTGAAGCCTGGAAAGAAGTGGAGCCTCAGGTGTGGAACTTCTTTCAAGGCAGTGTACAAATGAACATGATTCGGGTAGGTAGAAATGCCTTTTTAAGTATACTTGTATAGTATGGGAAGTTAACACTCAAGGATGAATGAAAATTCAATTTTTGAAAATGAATAAACCTGAAGATTCTCAAGAACATTAAAAGTACTTGGGGAGATCAGATGAAGCACCAATCTTATGTTCTTCTGTCCAATACTCTGGGCCTTTTCGCACAGGGATCTTTGTTGCAAATTGTTTGCGGAATGAAAAATCGCCATTTAAAATAGTGGAATTCGTCGTTATGCATACCTGCCTTTGTAGTGGAATCAGTTGCGTTTTTTAGCGTTTCCCACAGGCTTCCGGTCTCGGCAGAAATCGCTAGAAAGGAAGCGCTATTGCCAAGCTCGTCCCGCCCCTGGCCGTCAAGCAGCCAATGGGCAGCCGTTAGCATGCTCCCAAACAGCCCCTTTCCCTTTAAGAAAGGTTTTTAAAAAAAAAAAAAAACGACCCATAGCAATGAATCTAGGTAGATTCGTTGCTATGGAGAGACCCATCCAGCTGCCTAATGTGAGCTGTCATTTGATTGTATGATCGTTTGCACGCTGCCTCGAGTGATAAAAAAAAAAATCCCCCCCCCTCTCACGGGCACGATTTTCGGCTGAATTTATTTGTAAAAAATAAAGGGACTTTATTTCAGCAAACAGGCTTTTCAGTTGTTTGTGCTTAGTGACTAAAGGTGAAGGACTGAAGCCAGGGAAGCCTCTAAACAGAAAGAGGCTCGCCGGTGCGTTTATCCCCGCTCGCTCGGAGAAAAAAAAATGGCGATCGCTTCGCCGGAAGTTTGGAGGAGAGAGCCAGGGGGAGGGACTTTGAAGAACCAGCAACAATGGTAACGCACAGGTCTTTAGCGCTACTGTTGCAGATTGGTTGCAGGAGTGTATCGCTATCCGGAGGGTGAATCCACTTTTCTGGATTCCCCTGAAAGCGCCACAACGAAGCGCTTTTTGCTGATTGGTTTCAGGATTGTTGCAGATTGTCTACGACGTCGTGGGTTATGTCAAATTAGTAGCGTTTCCAAATAGCAACCATTCTGCTACTTTGAAGCCGTGCG
Organism: Paroedura picta; assembly: GCF_049243985.1. Classification (NCBI taxonomy): domain Eukaryota; kingdom Metazoa; phylum Chordata; class Lepidosauria; order Squamata; family Gekkonidae; genus Paroedura; species Paroedura picta. The sequence continues at coordinate 55,756,967 of NC_135372.1, read as the reverse complement.
AAATGGCCCGAGGAGCTGTAATCCACTCTTCCCTTGCCATTTTCTTGTTAGAAAAACATTCTCTGCAGCCTGCTACTTTTTTTTTTAGGTACCTTAATACAGTTGCATTTGAGGCTGCATTTGCAAAGAAAAAATGTTTTAAAAAACCACTGAAGAAGAAATCATAATCTTCTGTAATTTACCTTGAATCACAATGAGAAAGGTATACACATTAACTCAGGGGTAGTCAAACTGTGGCTTCCAGATATCCATGGACTACAATTCCCATGAGCCCCTGCCAGCAAATTAGCATTTGCTGGCAGGGGCTCATGTGAATTGTAGTCCATGGATATCTGGAGGGCCGCAGTTTGACTATCCCTGACTTAAGTAAATAAAGGAAGGGTCAAGATCATACATTTGTCAGATAACTTGTAAGTCAGGATACATTCAGGTATTTCCCACCTGGACTGAAACAATATTATTTAAAGACATGTGAAATTAAACTTTTTTAAAACTATAGGATACTCTGCAGAATCCTACAGTGAAAGATTTCTTAAATGAGCAACTGAGTTCTGAAGGTGTAACTGCAGAAGATGTGATCAGTTTTCTGCACAATGGACCACTAGAGAGTGAAAGGGGAGGCATGCTGAATTTTGATTGGAGGAATGTCTTTAATGTCATCAACCGGACTCTCAGTACAATTCACCAGTATCTTGAGGTGAGTGAGACTTTCCCAATTTGGAACATTTCCATTTCTATTGTCATCACAACAGCATCTCTCCCTAGCAAAAGCAAAGAATATTCTATACTATGTTTAGAAGGTCACCATCCTACATGAAAACAGCAAGTTGCAAACCAGCAACACAGTTATTTCTGGTTCAATAATTTGCACATATTAAGTAGTTGACCTGTTGTGTGGGAGCAGCCCTTGCACAGCCACAAGTGCTTCTCTTAGATTTAAATAAAGACTGGCTTCTCATCAGCACATGAGTCCTAGCTTCTGCTTCCTAAGAGATAATTATGCATTTTAAATAATGCAGTTTGTTTATATACAACAGATACAAATCAATGATTTATTTACACATGTGTTTACTCAGAAGAAAACAATATTATTGATTGGTGGAATATAAATAAGCAAGGTACATGTTCAGAACAAACTTCGAAATGTTGGGCTTTGAGAAATAAATGGATTAATGGCTTCTATGAAACCAAACAGAGGAGGTTCTTAGTTGCATCCATGCATGTTTTATTGTTAAGGTCTTTCTCATCTCTTTGTAGATTCAGGTGAGTAGCCATGTTAATCTGAAGCAACAGAACAAAGTTTGAGTCATGAGTTTAAAATAAGTTGCAACATTTTTGTATTAATAAATGAACAATCCATTCACACCCAATGTAATGATGCAGAGGAATTACTGACACTCTGATAACGCTAATTAAAAAGAGATAAAAGTTTGAGTCCAGAGGCACCTTTAAGACCAACAAAGTTTAATTCTGGGTATAAGCTTTTGTATGCATGTGCACCTAAACTTTTTTTTTCATTCATGCTGTTTGCATACAGAAAATTGCCATGCCATCCTTCACAAGAATTGTGGAGGAGTAAGGGTGGCCATACCCTCAGGCCACCAACAGGGGATGGGAGGGTAGGGTTACCAAATCCAGGCGGGGAAACTCCTGGAGATTTGGGGATGAAGCCTGGGGAGGACAAGGTCCACTGTGGAGTCCAATGCCACAGAGTCCACTCTCCAACTCATCAGTTTTTCCAGGGAAACTGATCTCTGGAGATGAACTATAATTCTTTAAGATCTCAAAGTCCTACCTGGAGACTGGCATTACTATGTGTAATGTGTAATTCTTTCCAGCCAGGTAAGAGTTAATTTAAATTTAATTTTGGGAATATTCTGCTTATAGGTTTTCCTTGGGACATTTTGAAGTTGTACCTTTTTGCTGCTAGAAATAGTGTGTGTTTCCAAAGTCTTAAGTAAAGTTAGCACCAAATGCTGTTTCAACTGTGGTCATTGCTAATGGTTGGGTTTTCACACTGGGGGTTTTAGCTGAGCAAAAGACATGAGACAAAGGTGAATTCTATGGGTGGGACAGGATGTCTAAAACAGTGGACTGATTATTTCTGCAGGGGATTTAAGGAGTGGTCTTGGCAGGCATTAATTATAGGCCTATGTCTTTCTGACTGATGGCTATGGGAGGGGCAGACTACATGAATAATGGTGGAAGGGAACTCAGTACAAGCAGTTGCTTGCAAACTTCTGTTCATTTGGCAAATCTGAAAGATCAACAGTTGTATGATTATTTTAATTTGTTTTGTAGGATTTGTAGGAAGTTTGCATGGTGGAAAGATGGATAGATCTTTCCTTGAAGAGTTACATTGGAGTCCAGTAGCCCCTAACAGACCAACATGAATTCAGGCTATATGCTTTGAAGAGTCAAAGCTCCTGTGTCTGACAAAGGGAGTTCTGACGCTCGAAACCTTATTCCCTGAACCTATCATTCATCTGTAAGGTGGCACTGGACTCAAATGGAGATGGACACAACCCAACCCACAGGTCTCCATGAACGCATGAAATTGGGTAGTCTGTGGTTCGGAAACCGTGCTCGTATGGCCATGACCCCAACAACCATGCACAGCTCCATACAGGTCTTACCCCTCTGTGTGCGTTCATGGGCATTTTGGTGTCAAAGCATAATTTGTGAGGCGCTTGAGAAAGGATCTTGTTTGCCACTTTCTCTTCCCGTCCAGGTTCATTTACCTGACTAATCACACTTTTTGGTTTTCCCATGCCTTGGGGCTTTCCCTTGTTTCACATCCAATGACAATTGAGGCATCCCCTAGTTAAGTGGATTTCAAGCTTCCTAATGCCGCGACCCTTTAATACAGCCTTTAATACAGTTCCTCGTGTTGGGGAGACCCCCAACCATAAGACTATGCAAGTGTTTTTTCACAGAAATTTAAACCAAAACTGGGGTCTTTATTGGGGTCTTAATGTATTGAATCTTAATGTATTGAAGCCACCACAAGTCTTTGGAGAAGCGGTGGGATATAAATCTTAAAATAAATAAATAACATGCTACATGTAATAAGCATGTAGCTTATATAATAATAAAGGCAAAGTAAATATATTTCATAACTAATGCATCCTTTTAAAAACAGTTATACAGGCTAGCATATCCTTCTAAAGGTCAAGGTATTGTTTGAAATATTATCATTTCAGGACTCCATAGGAATCAGAATTCTTTTCAAAGACGCCCCCTTGACCTCCCCCCCTTAAAAACAAAACGGAGAAAGTTTCTGCAGATGACAAGGATGAACAAAGAAGTTTTCTGTCTGTTAAATAACAAGTTGCCTGTGAACACTTTGAAGTATAGTAATTATTGGTTATTGGCCTGAAAGAGACCATCAAGAAGATAAGATCAAACAAGTTAGCTTTGTGGCAATCTGTGAAGTGTGGTAATTAAATACATTTCTTCCCAGTCAGTTTGGGAGCTGAATACTGTCTCCTCACATTCCAAGATGAGAACTGGGTAATGATTCTCTAATTTCAGAGGTATGAACTAAAGATACAAACTTGTATGTGTGTGTTTTAATGTTCCATTTATGCAGTTTCCAGTTGATACTGTATTTACTCAAGTATAATATGTCTAGGTTTATTCCCAGATATGCTACCAAGAAACAATTTAACCCACCCCCAATGTATTTTAAGGAGTTTAGGTATTTTGGCAAAGCTGAAGTATCCTCTGAGTTCACAGAAACCTCTATTCTGAGTCAGTGTGGTCCGATCGACTGATTTAGTTATCAATAGATGTGGATCATACTTGAGAAATTATATATAGATTTTGTTGATATACTACTGCAACTATGTCCTGACCTAGATAGCCCAGGCTAGGTTGACATCATCAGATCTCAGAAGTTAAGCAGGATTGGGCCTGGCTAGTATTTGAATGGGGGACCTCCAAGTAATACCAAAGTTGTGATCTGAAGGCAAGCAATGGCAAATCACTTCTGAATATCTCTTGCCCTAAGTTGCCATAAATCAGTTTTGATTTGATGGGAAGGGGGTTGTAACTGTAGGTGTGAGTCTGTAGCCCTAATCCTTGTGAATGTGTGTTCCCCTCCCCATAAGAATATAAGAAGAGCCCCGGCTGGATCAGAGAAGTGGTCCATCTAGTCTCATACAGTAGCCAACCAGTTCCTATGGAGGATTCCTTCCATATCCTCAAGAGAAGGGGTTAGCGGCTTATGTTTTTTTTTAAAAAAAGAATGAAAGCTGAGAATTCAGAGAATTCACTCCAGTTATTGTTACAATGGTATATTGGTATAATAATAAAAAGCCTTCTAGTTCTGGTGGGAGGAAATGGTTATTATGGGCCCAGGATCAGGGAAAATAGCCAGTTTTATCTAATCCTAAAATGTCACTTGGGAGAGGAGGTCAACAATAAATGCTCCTTCCAGTTAATTCCCCTTTGTTTCTAAAAGTGGGTGTGTATTTGTTTATTCTTGTATTTTTATATCACCTTTCCCCAGTTGCTGAGGAAAGCATTATATAGCCTCATTAAGCAGATCACAGCAACATGACTTATGGCATTATAGATTCAGGTGGGTAGACTTGTTGGTCTGAAGCAGTAGAACAAAGTTTGAGTCCAGTGGCCAACAAAGACCAACAAAGTTTAAGACCAACAAAGTTTTATTCACGGTATAAGCTTTTGTGTACATAGACCTTGAATAAAACTTGGTTGGTCTTAAAGGTGCCACTGGACTAAAACTTTGTTTCTCTGTCATAGTTACAGCTATTATTCTTCCTACAAGTGACTTCCAGATACTCTAGTTGTTTGCTTTATAGGGTCAAAAGTGACCTGCCTAGGATATATAAGAAAGAGCAAAACAGATATGCTAATGCTACCTACTACACATGATTTTGTGGTAGCCTTTTCTTGTCAGAGATTTCTGTGACAATGGAGAAGCCAAAAAAGCTGGTAAGCTGTTGTCCATACTGTCAAATACTTAAGGTTTCAATGAACAGAACATTCTGGTTTATAGCTAGAAAATTAATTAAACAGATTGGACTAGGATTACCCACTCCCCTGTGGGAGTTGGGGATTCCCTGCCCCCATCTCCTGTTTCATTCTAAGCAGCAGTAGAAGAAAAACCAAATTAAAAATTGCTGTTTAATTTATGGGTTTTCCATAGACTTTCTGGCAATTCCTAAAGGCTACTGATGTCACTTCCAGAAAGAAAGGAAGAACATGGGTGTTGCCACGCTGTTGCTGAGACACACACACATCTCCTATACATACCTTCAATTTTCAAATCTGAGCCAGCATGGTGTAGTCAGAAGTCTCCAGCTAGGATTATGGAGTTCTAAGTTTAAATAGAAAAAATAGGGAAAGGAGTGTGCCAAGGTTGTATTCTTTCTTCCTTCCTGTGTAACTTGTATGCTGAGATCATTATGAGAGAGACTGAAGTCAAAGAATCACACTGGATTTAAGATTGGAGGAGGGAATATAAATAATCTTCACTGTGCTACTGACACTACTCTCCTGTCAGAAACTAAGGAAGGCCTGGAACAGCTGATTACAAAGTTCAATGAAGTAAGTAGGAAATTTGGCCTTTTCTTAAATACTAAAAAGGCAAAAATAATGACCACTGAAAAAAATGACCACAATAATAATTGATGGTGATCGAATGCGTTCAAGATTTCATTTTTCTTGGATCACAAATTGATGTAAGTGGTGATTGCAGCATGGAAATAAAACGTTAAATTGCTCTGGGTCATTCAGACATGATGAGCTTAAACCAAACATGGAAAAGCAAGGATATAAGCCTGACTACCAAATGTAGATTAGTTATCACAGAATCATAGAAGCATAGAGTTGGAAGGGGCCATACAGGCCATCTAGTCCAACCGCCTGCTCAACGCAGGATCAGCCCTAAGCATACTAAAGCATCCAAGAAAAGTGTGTATCCAACCTTTGCTTGAAGACTGCCAGTGAGGGGGAGCTCACCACCTCCTTAGGCAGCCTATTCCACTCCTGAACTACTCTGTGAAATTTTTTTTCCTGATATCTAGCCTATATCGTTGTACTTGTAGTTTAAACCCATTACTGCGTGTCCTCTCCTCTGCAGCCAATGGGAACAGCATCCTGCCCTCCTCCAAATGACAACCTTTCAAATACTTAAAGAGGGCTATTATGTCCCCTCTCAACCTCCTTTTCTCCATGCTGAACATTCCCTAGTCCCTCAACCTATCTTCATAGGGCTTGGTCCCTTGGCCCCAGATCATCCTTGTCGCTCTCCTCTGTACCCTTTCAATTTTATCTACGTCCTTCTTGAAGTGAGGCCTCCAGAACTGCACACAGTACTCCAGTTAGATCTATCACATTTCAAAGAGCCACTTATGGCTGTGAAAGTTGGACGATGAAAAAATCGGACAAGAGAATAATTGAACTCTGGTGTTGGAGAAGGCTTCTGCAGGTTCCATGGACAGCAAAAGTCAAAAACAAAGAAATACTACAGCACATAAAGTCTGATATATCAGACTTTGGTAGGCAAAATCATGATACTTACTTACTTTGGCTGTATCATGCGATTCAACTCAATGGAGAAAGAAATTATGCTAAGATTGGTCAGTGGGAAAAAGAAACCAGGGGGGGGGGGAAGCACGGAGCTTTTATTCCAGTCCCAGGTTGATTCAGTCCCTGCTGATTACACAGAATGTGATTTCCGTTTTGATTTTGGGCGATTTAAATTTTCCTTCTGCAGCAAGAAGGTTTGATCCGGAGTGACCCTACCTTTATTGTGCAATATCTTAGAGTGCTTTTAATGCTCAATATTTCAAGATTCGGATTAGAGAAAGCAGGCTGTCTTGAAACTCCATGGTAGAGACGCCTTGATTGGCCGAAGGTGGCTATGTGACAAGCTTGCCTTAAAGGAAAAGTCCCTAATTTCTCTCAACTTCTGTCGGTCTTGGATTTTTTCTCCCTCCTCTGCCTTCTTTGATCCTCTCTCCTCCTCCCCCCCTCCAAGAAAAGAAAGAGGCTCCCTGCTTGGCTCCTCTCCCCACTCTTCAAGAAAAGAAAGAAAGAGGCTTGGCTCCCCCTCCCCTTCTGAACTACCCTAACCATGTTCAGAACACTCTTCTGTTTCAATGGGGGGGGAGAGGAAGACCCGAGTTCAAATTGATCTGAATTCAACAGGATTGACAATGGAATAAACAAAGTAAGTGCAGACTCTGCCCAGGATGACAAAGAACACAAGGTTAGACAAGATCAAGATGGACACCAGCCAGAACATTGTAAAGCTGAGGGAGATAGTATGGGATTGGGGCAACAGCTGTGCCATGGGATCGTCAAGAGTTGGACATGAATGGCTCAAAACAATAAAAGTTTAAATCCTCGCTCTGTCATGGAAGCTCGCTCGGGATTGCTTGGGCTTCACTTTCTTAGACTAACTTACCTCATAGTTATTGTCATTAAGATAAAATAGAGGAAGAGAAAATGATGTGGTAAATTGGTTGGGGTCCTTATCAGGCAGAAAAGTGGACTATAAATATCTATATACCTAAATAAATGGAGTTATGCATTCCCTGTAGTGAATTGTGTCTCTGGTACCTGATCAGTTTTCAGTGTTCTCCTGCCTGCTTGTATATTGAAGCACCAGTTTGGCTGGTTCATGTTCACGTCCTTCCATGTGGTTTCAGTTTATGTGTTCTTTGCTTGTTATCTTTGCTGGCAAGGTGCCTCTTTAATGAAAAGCTTTCCAAAGTTATTATTACTGTGTTTAGTTTCTGCAATATGGGGTGGTGTTATTTATAGGGTGCAGAATCTTAGGATGACTTTTGGTTGTGTATGTTTTAATCCCAGCTTTGTTTCACTTCACTTGCACATGAGAACAGGTCCATGGCTCGTTTCAAGCATATTTAATTTGTGTGGCTCCCAACCCAGGATCACTTGGAACTAGAATTCTGTGAGAGGACAAGGAACTTTGACATGTTCAGATGTTATTCCATTCTGCCTTTCTTCTGTCCCTTCAGCATGGGGAGAAATTACCATTTGATTAAAGGAGCACTATAGTTATTTCAGCACAGTAACTTTGTTTCTCATCAACTAGAAATCTTCCCCAACTCTACTTTTTCCCATGAGTGGATGATGGAAGGGTCAAAGATATTCGTGTCTTCTTTGCTCAAAAATTTTGAGAGATGTGCCAGAGATTCTTACCAAGTTTGCATTCCCCCCCCCTGGGAAATAATGTCTGAATGGGCTTATAACCAACAGCTTCTTCTTCATGAGACCATTGTTTGAGGGAAACTATGGCAGTTAATACACTTCTGTATGTAATGCTGATATATCAGAGTAAGAAAAAATATAATGATATTGAACCTGTTTTCCTAATTTCCTTTGTGTAAATAAAATCTTTGTTTGAAAAAACACCTCAGTGCCATTCTGACAAAGGAGTTTTTAAGTAAAGACAGCTATGCACCCTTTCAGAAGCAACCAGGACTGAATAAAGACAAAGAGATCAAACAGTGACTGGATGGGACAGTGACCATTTTGGAGGTTACCTCAGTGTGGGGAAGGGTGTAGCGAGGTATCTGTCATAGATACCTGGATCATATTAAGGGGGCTGACATTTTATATTCCCAATGTATGTGTCTGGCTGGTTTATTCCAATAAGTCTTTAACCTTTTTGACTTTCCACAGTGCTTGAATCTTGATAAATTTGAAGGCTATGATGATGAAGCTCAGATCTCTCATCGTGCTGCCCACCTCCTGGAGGAAAACAAATTTTGGGCTGCTGTTGTCTTTCCTTACCTGGACAAAAAAACCAAGCAGTTGCCACCTCATGTGACATACAAAATACGTATGGATATAGATGCTGTGCAGAAAACAAATAAAATCAAAGACAGGTGATAGCCTCCTTTCATCTCTTAGTGTGTGTATGATTCAAGTCTTTGCTTACAGTGTGACCCTAAGAACAAAGTGCTAAGAGTCAGAGAGCAAAAAAACAACAACAGAGCAATGATGGCTCAATACAACTGAATCCCGAGGCAGAACATCCACATAGGATGCTAGTGCTACCCCTGGCATCAGGGAAACAATATAGTGATATACAGAATAACTGACATTTCAAAAACCTCTGCTGAATGATAGAGATGCTCCTGAAAGCTTATATCCTGAAAGAGGCTTTCAGACAGATAGGGACATGCTGATACCATACAATCTTGCCTTACGTATTGATACAGAGTTGAATTTATTTCTAGTCCCAGCCTTGTGGAATAGTAGAACAAGAGAAGCTTTGGTGAGTGAGTTAGAGCAGTGGGACACAGCAAGGTAATGTTGCCACTTTTGAGTTCTACATTTTCAAACTGTAAATAACTTTTAAAAACTCTCACTTGTCAGAACCACATCCTCCCACCAGGTTCCTGGCTAAGTATCTGTTTTTTCTTTCATAGGTACTGGGATCCCGGTCCAAGAGCGGACCCAGTCGATGATTTACGTTACATCTGGGGAGGGTTTGCCTACTTACAAGATATGATTGAGCATGGCATTATCAAAACCCAAACCAGTGCTGAAGTGCCTTCAGGGATTTACCTGCAGCAAATGCCCTATCCATGCTTTGTCAATGATGTGTAAGTAAATGCAGCCCTGGTGACTCTCTCTTTCATTGAACTAACTAGGTGGCCAGCTGGGTGGCACCTCCAAGTTTCCAGGAGGCTCAGAAGTTTTTCCTTTGATCTTGCTCGAGAAACCCCAGAAGGAAAGTATTAGGCAAATTCTCCCCCAAGGAGTCAGGGATTGTGCTGCCCTCATTAAGCCTGTGATAAGGAGGCTTGAACAAAAAACAAAGCTCAGTGGGGTGTTTTCTTTAAATACCTAAAAGACAGAGCAACATAGAAGCCTGTGATTTCGACTGAAATAAAAACCTTCAGTTGATTAATTAACAGCAGGAGAATGCAGAGAAGCTGCGGAGTTTACAGCTGGGATTCTTTTTCTCCCCTTGAAATGAAAATGGGGGGGAAGCACTAATGTAGAAAACAAAATCCACTTTTGGCTTTTTAAAGGAACCCAAGAGAACTGACCCAACTGTCCAGGAACATGAAAGAATTTTGTATGTTCATGTCATGCGAGCAGTTGAGCCCCAGCGAGCTATACATCCAGGGCTGCTGTTGGAACTTCTCCATTTTTAGCCAGGAGATTTTTAAGTTCTGGCAGGAGGCACACATCTGCAGCAATTAAGTTCCCAGTTTTGCATCTCATTGGTTGGGTCTCAGCTGTGTGCAAAGCGCTGCAGGACTCACATTGTGTAATCACAGCACCCCTAACTGAAACCAGATGGGCTCACTGCTGCAGCTTTTCACTCTTGATGTATCTAAACCCCTGAGGTTGGCCAGAGCAGATTTAGTCACGTTAAAGAGGGAAAGACTAGGGAGGATAGAGCGTTCTCTAAAGGTTTTAATTGCATGGCAATCCACCCTAGGTCCTCTCTCTGTTGCACAGAATGAGGGGTTCTGAATACCTGTAACTGGATTTGCAAAATGACATCTCTTTAAGTAGCATATTATGAGGGGAGATCCTACTTCTTTAACAGTTCTTAATTCCATTGTGAAAGTTGTTTCAAGGCTATTCTTTGGTCTTTTAAACTCAACTGTAGTGGACAGGAAGCCAGAACTGCAACACTATGGTCTTGTGTTTTTGTGAAGAAAGATGCACTTCTGGAGGCAGGGAGCCCTCTGGTGGTCAGTGACACCACAACAAAACAAAATAGCACCTTTAAGACCAACAAAGATTTATTCAAGGTGTGAGCTTTCAAGTGCAAGCACTCTTCCTCAGACTTTGTTGGTCTTAAAGGTGCCACTGGACTCTGATTTTGTTTTGTTCTGCTGCTTCAGACCAACACAACCCACTTGAATCTATCTTTATGGAAGTGACACCAGAGTTACCCTGAAGAAAAATCAAACCACATGTACTGACTTTAATTAAGGCCAACCAAAATAACTCCCAACATCTTGCTTGTAGTGTGTGAAATCTTAGTTTAAAAAAATTAAGGCAGCGTTCAACCCAGAAGGGTGTTTCATATATGACATATTGCCTGCCTAGCGGGAAACTCCATTTGGAAGCAATGTTCATATATAACTTATCTGCTATGTATTTTGCTATACTATGTTGTAGTAAAATAGACTTTTGCAGGTTTTTCACACATAGTAGTATACATCAATGTTTCCATGGAGCAGCTCTGAGATGTCCTAAGGTAAAATTACATATACGGTATTTGAGCATCCTGTTGATTTTCATACCCCCACAATACAGTTTACATTTTTGATAAAGTATGTGGTTACAAATATATTATAAATCAGAAACAATTCTCCCAGGCTGTCATTTCAGTCATAAGATATACTATTAAATGTCATGCAGCTCAGTGTTTTGAAAATGGAATTTAGCAGAGTAGCTTTACCTCAAAGTAATAGCATAACAGTCCCTGGAGTTGCCTTTTTTTTTTTTTTGCCCTCAAACCTCTACTTGTCATTTTATAAAGTTTTCTAAGGAGTACGATATTGACTGGAAAAATATATTCATTTTCCCCATTACAAAACCTAGGCTAAGTTTCAAGATCTTCCTTCTTTTTTATTTAGTAACTCTGGCCTGGGGCAACAAATCTTCTACTTCTGCCCTTTCCTCTCTGCTCCTTCATTATCTGGATGATGCCATCCAGCTACAATCTTACCTTTGGCTTTGTCTCTCCCTCCCTGGTGATAAACACATGTCGGTTAATTCTTGTCCCTCTTCAATTACATCTCCATGTTCAAATATGATTTTATCCGCTCACAGTTGCGTAGGGGAAGAATCTGTCTCTAGATCTGGTATTTGAGAATGGCAATACGTAAGAGAGATCTGACATTGGTTGCCTGATGAGCCTGAGAATAAGACTTGGGACCTGTGAGAAGTGGTAAAAGAAAAGTCAGCACTATTTTAAAGATATCCATAGCACCATTTTAAAGATATACTGGAATTCTTAGGTGCTAGCATTGATTTGATAAAGGGAAAGGCATTCTTACCTTTATTGAGAAATACTCATATTAGATCACAGGCTCAGAGATTCTTAGCTTGCAGATTTTAGTCTACCAGAAACATTCAAAGACTAGATTTAAAGCCCGTTGTATGTTTAAATACAACGGGCGCTAGAAAGGGTGGAGTGTCCTTGGTGGCTGGGTGTTTGTCTCCTTTCTGCATCTTTCTTTCTTTCTCTGTTTCTATCTCTGTATCTCTCTGCCTCTCTCTTTGTCTTGCTGTCTTCATTCCCTCTATCCTTCTATTCCTCTATCCTTATATCATGCCCCCCATCCATCCATCCCTTAATCTCCTTTCGTCTGTCATGCATCCCTGTATTTTCTAACCTGCTGACTTTCTGTCTGCGTTTCTGTCTGGCATCCGTTAATTTCCGTTTCTCTCCTGCCTTCCTTCCTTGGTACTGTTGTGTCTCTCCTTTCTTTCTCTTTCTCTCTGCCTGTATGTCTCCAGCTCTCCTTCTGTCTCTCTGTCTTGCTATCTTCCTTCCTTGTATGGCTCCACCTAACTACCCATGCATCCCTATTTCTCCCATTGAAATAGTGTGCTTCTAGAAGTGCCAGTCACAAATTTTACCTTGGAATAGGCACTTTTAGAAGCCGGGAGATCTTCGGAGGTGGGCGGGAGCGGCTTCTGTCGGGCCGGGCGCTCCTTCGCCACGGCGAAACAATATATAAATTTGTTTATGAAAATGTCAAGCACAGTTTAGTCAAATCATATGGCAAAGAAGGCACCTGAACATTTATCTTCTTTACACATGGAATGTATCTGTAATAATGCATTGTTGCCACTAAGCTTGGTGCTGCCACCCGTGCATGATCACGTCACTGGTGCTTTTTCCTTCCTTTCCCCAAACTGAATCAAAGCTCTGAGTGGCTGAAATTCACTTTAAAACATGTTGGGAATATTCAGGTGCAACTTTCCTAGAGCCTCCCTCCCCCCATTTTACCTTCATGTCACTTAACTGCTAGCATTAGTCCCTATGAAAAATCCACCAATGTTTTTTTGCAGTAGATGCATTGGAAGGGGGGGTTGGGGGAGGAACTGACATACAAACATGTGAAACTTTAGCAGACAGTGAAACTTGCTTATCACAAACTATCTGTACATTTTTCAGCCATGCATGAAGTGATCATATTTTTGCCTTGCTGGAGTCTAAAAGCATTTAAGAATTCAGTTCATACAGCCCAAGACATATCTCCTTTCTGAGCTGATGCTTTTCATCAACTTGGTTTCCTGCATACTCATGGGAAAGTGATGATCTGAGCACTCTTATCACAAACCAAGATTTACAACAACAGCACTCAATCCACTTATGCCTGTTGCTGACTCACAGTTATGTTGACTCCGTTCTCTGGTAGCTCTGCAGCACACTTGAGCTATTACAGGTGCTCCATTTCTTCTTTTGCAGGATGCTTTAGGAAACCAGATGTATCAGTGTCTGATGGGCTCCAATCTAGAAGATGAGCTGGGAGTCAGAGTGAATGGCTTAAATATGATCTTGGCAACTGGATTTTTTGCCCTGGCGAAGGAGCGCCTGGCCGGGCAGAAGCTGCCGCCTCTCACGTCCGACATTCTCCAGGCTTCTGTCGGGCCAGACGCTCCCTCGTCGCGCCGAGGCAGCGCCCGGCCGGGCAGAAGCCTGGAGAAGGTGAGGGGTGGGCGGGACGGGCTTCTGGCTTGCCGGGCGCTCCCTCGCCGCAGCGAGGCAGCGCCCGGCCGGGCAGAAGCCTGGAGAAGGTGAGGGGTGGGCGGGACGGGCTTCTGGCGTGCCGGGCGCTCCCTAGCCGCGGCAAGGGAGCGCCCGGCCGAGCAGAAGCCTGGAGAAGGTGAGGGATGGGCGGGACGGGCTTCTGGCGTGCCGGGCGCTCCCTAGCCGCGGCAAGGGAGCGCCCGGCCGAGCAGAAGCCTGGAGAAGGTGAGGGGTGGGCGGGACGGGCTTCTGGCGTGCCGGGCGCTCCCTAGCCGCGGCAAGGGAGCGCCCGGCCGAGCAGAAGCCTGGAGAAGGTGAGGGGTGGGCGGGACGGGCTTCTGGCGTGCCGGGCGCTCCCTAGCCGCGGCAAGGGAGCGCCCGGCCGAGCAGAAGCCTGGAGAAGGTGAGGGGTGGGCGGGACGGGCTTCTGGCGTGCCGGGCGCTCCCTAGCCGCGGCAAGGGAGCGCCCGGCCGAGCAGAAGCCTGGAGAAGGTGAGGGGTGGGCGGGACGGGCTTCTGGCGTGCCGGGCGCTCCCTAGCCGCGGCAAGGGAGCGCCCGGCCGAGCAGAAGCCTGGAGAAGGTGAGGGGTGGGCGGGACGGGCTTCTGGCGTGCCGGGCGCTCCCTAGCCGCGGCAAGGGAGCGCCCGGCCGAGCAGAAGCCTGGAGAAGGTGAGGGGTGGGCGGGACGGGCTCCTGGCGTGCCGGGCGCTCCGTAGCCGCGGCAAGGGAGCGCCCGGCCGAGCAGAAGCCTGGAGAAGGTGAGGGGTGGGCGGGACGGGCTCCTGGCGTGCCGGGCGCTCCCTAGCCGCGGCAAGGAAGCGCCCGGCCGAGCAGAAGCCTGGAGAAGGTGAGGGGTGGGCGGGACGGGCTCCTGGCGTGCCGGGCGCTCCCTAGCCGCGGCAAGGGAGCGCCCGGCCGAGCAGAAGCCTGGAGAAGGTGAGGGGTGGGCGGGACGGGCTTCTGGCGTGCCGGGCGCTCCCTAGCCGCGGCAAGGGAGCGCCCGGCCGAGCAGAAGCCTGGAGAAGGTGAGGGGTGGGCGGGACGGGCTTCTGGCGTGCCGGGCGCTCCCTAGCCGCGGCAAGGGAGCGCCCGGCCGAGCAGACGCCTGGAGAAGGTGAGGGGTGGGCGGGACGGGCTTCTGGCGTGCCGGGCGCTCCCTAGCCGCGGCAAGGGAGCGCCCGGCCGAGCAGAAGCCTGGAGAAGGTGAGGGGTGGGCGGGACGGGCTTCTGCCATGCCGGGCGCTCCCTCACCGCGCCGAGGGAGCACCCGGGCGGGCAGAAGCCTGGAGACTTCTGCCGGGGCCAGGCCGAGAGTAGGCTTCCCGGCCCACCCCCCACCCAAGGCTCTCTGGAGCGTTCTCTCGACCGGCGGAGAGGCCTCGCAGCGTCTACGACGCTGCGAGGCCGCTCCGCCATATTCCCTGGGCGGGTGAAGCAGCCAATGGGGAGCCGCGCTTCGCGCGGCTCCCCATTTGCTGCTTGGTGCGGGATTGACACTCGGAGGGGCCAATCAGGAGCCGCTTCGCGGCTCCTGATTGGCCCCTCCGAGTTTTTATCCCGGACCGGTCCCGCCCTAACTCCTCCCAACTACCCCTTACTCCTTTATTCAGTCCGTGGCGCCCGTGGCGCCACGGGCTGTTTACAGATAAGTGGGATATATAGCATCCATTACAGCAATAACACCCCCCCACACACACACACACACACACACACAGAGCTCTTCATAAGATTGCTCCAGAACTGGGTTCTCCCAGTATTCCAGTCTCAGACTCCAGAAGACCACTCGATGAACAATGGTTACTGGTAAGTGCAACCCTGTTTTCCATCAGCATGAATGGAGTTATCTATGAGACGTGTAGGCTCTATTGCTTTCCCTTGCTTTATAGGCCTCAAAAAAGACAGCAGGAAAGAGCTGGAGCTGTTGATCGCCTCTGCTTCTAAAGCATGCCATTTGTTCCTCTGCTACATACCCACTGCACTTGACTATCATAGTAACTACACCCTGGGATTTTCAAATTAATGCTGAGGACAAAATCCCATTCGGCTTTAAAACTGGAGTTGGGCTACCTCCTCTTCTGGAAGCTTCTAAAATTTTTAGCTAGGAAGTAGCATCTTATGAGGGCTAGATCTACTACAAACTTTTTTTATACCAACTAAAAATTTCATGGGTACTTCCAAAAAAGCCCAGAAATTTTATTGCAGGAAGTTGTGTGAGCCAGCCCTCACACAACTACAATTCCCAGGATTTTCTGAGAGAAGGGAATGGCAGATATTTAGTGTATCTGTGTCCTTCCTCTTCTATTGCTTCTCAACAACAATTAATTTTATCTGTGTTTTGTTTGTTTCCCTGGGCAGCTTCATGATAACTCTGAACCGTTCCTTCCCCATCTTCATGGTATTGGCTTGGATCTATTCTGTCTCCATGATAGTGAAGAGCATCGTGCTAGAGAAAGAAATGAAGCTAAAGGAAGCCATGAAGAACAGGGGGGTCACCAATATGGTGATCTGGTTCACATGGTTCCTTGACAGCTTTATCATGATGGCTGTGAGCACGTTTCTCCTGACAGCACTCATTATGGTAAGCATCACCTGGGGTGGGTGGTTTTTCCTTTGGGAAAGGCCTAGGCGTGCCATTTGACACTTGTGAGGCAGGTATTAGGTTGCTAGCAAGAAACAATAGGAGCTATACATAAGAAGAGGAGACGCTCTGGAGACCTGGATTGTTTTGAGTACGTAGAATCAGTCACAAGCCTCTAAGAAGCCCCCAAAGGCAGCATCAACACTTGACAAGAGACAGAGATAAATTCACTTGAAACTCCAAAGACTGCCTTCATGACAAGTGCCTCAGGTTGGATTAGGCTGACAGGTCACGTTCTAAACATTACAGAGAAGTCCAAGCCCAGGTGTTTTAATAATAAAACCTTCAGCGTGAGGAATCTTTACCCCTCTGACTCATTTATCATGACTCCATATTTGCTTGGGTTGAAATAAGTTGTTTCTTAAGGGTGCATATGGATGTTGTACTTAAGTGCCCCTGTCAGCTGGGACATTATTTGAGTTTATTTTTTCATGCTGTCCTACCTTCAGCTGTTGCATTTGCCAAGTCTTGCCTTATCTTTTGACTGCTTAGACTTCCCAATATCTCTCTGCTTCTCAACACATGATGAACAGGCAGGCTTTTGCAAAATGTAGAATAGCCCTCACACTGAAAATGACTACAAAGATGAGGCGTCAGGGGGAGCCAAACTCCATCTTTCACCCCTATCTCTCAAAGAAAAAATATTTTGACAATGGATTCTGTTGAGCCTCACAGACACAAAGACATGGGATAAAGGAGAAAATGTGGAACTGGGAGGTTCAAAATCCTACTCTGACCAAATGACATACTTTACTCATGTCCTCCCTGTGTCCTGCAATTAGATAGGCACTGTACGTTCTGTGCTCAGAACCCAATTACCAAGTATGTGTGGGATGACTGGGTCAGGACTGTGGCAAGTAGGAAGAAACTGCTTTAAGCCTTCCCTCTCTGTTATTTTTCCATCTCCTGAATGGAACCCTATTTGCTCCGACACACACAGCCCATTGTATGTGAGATTTTCCACCGTAGGACAAATAATTACCAATACCTTAAGTTCTTAACCCACATACATGTGACCAAGGTAAGAGAATAGAACTGACAGAAGAAGAAGAGTTGGATCTTATAGGCTGCTTTTCTCCCCCCAAAGGAGTCTCAAAGCGGCTTACAGTCGCCTTCCCTTTCCTCTCCTCACAACAGAGGCCCTGTGAGGTGGGTGAGGCTGAGAGAGCCCTAATATCACTGCTCAGTTAGAGCAGCTTTATCAGGGCTGTGGTGAGCCCAAGGTCACTCAGCTGGTTGCCTGTGGGGGAGCACAGAATCAAACCCGGCTCGCCAGATTAGATGTCCGCACTCCTAACCACTACACCAGGACTTAATTACCTCACAGGAATAAATCCAGAGAGCTGGAACTCCACCTAACATGCAAGCAAACTACAAGATTATCACTGGCAGTAGACCACTGGCATTATAATCACAGGCAAGCAGGCTGGATTCATTTCCCCGTGCTGTCCAATCCTCTACATAAAGTTGTGGCCAGTTTAATGTCAAAAAGTTGTATCAGTGTTCTTCGTGGCACAGGAGGTGCTCTCCTGCAAAGCAATGCAATCTAACACATTAGAAGTGATATAACAGCTGTTGTCCTTGGTGGTTTATGTGATGCTATAATTGCCATGCTGGTGCAACAGACCTCCTTGTGCAAGTACCCTGCACACTCTGTCTCCCATCTGCCTATTTTCAGTCCACTCCCCATCAGTAGTTATGATGCCTCCAGATTACCCTCCAAAACCTTCTGTTTCACATTGATTTGTTTTGGGTTAATGATAGCAATATTCTCTGATTCAAATGGCTAACTAGGAGGAATAGTTAGCCACTGATCAGCAGGTTAATTCTGGTGGGATTTGAAGGCCCCAAATATATGCATGGGTGTTCTAGGAAGCCCTCTGCTCTTAACTAGAGACCGTGATTAACCTGACCTCTTCTTGTTTGATTTGTCTCCCCCCTCAGTATGGCAAAGTGCTCCACTATAGCAATCCCCGCCTCCTCTTCCTGTTCCTGCTGACCTTCACTACAGCCAGCATCATGCAATGCTTCTTGCTCAGCACCTTCTTCTCCAAGGCTAATCTGGCAGCTGCCTGCAGTGGAGTCATCTACTTCACGCTCTACTTGCCCCACATTGTCTGCATTGCCTGGCAGGACCGGCTGACTGTTCAGCTCAAGATTATTGCGGTGAGAAAACTAACCCCCACCTTCTTGGAAGCCCATAACCTAAGGCATCTTCTCTCCCTCTCCAGCTGTGTCAGTCCCTAGCTATTTATTGTTTTGACGTTTTCTCATGCCCTTGCAGTATTCCCAGATTTTTTCCTCTCGATGTGTAAGCATCTGCTGAAGATGCTTGACACCTGGCAAAGAAAAGTTGATCCAAGGCTTAATTCTTCCCTTGCTTGTAATCTTCATAATCCTACTGGCACCACAAGATCACTAAGGCAGCACTGGCACTGCACTTTTTATAAAGATAAAATTCTGTGCCCAGGCAATCCAGATAACGTGCCAGGAGTGACCAATATGAAATTGGCATGATTTATATTATTTTTTCATAAACTCCTTTATTGCTGTGCATCCATAGGCCGAAGGCACGTAGAGTTTTCTTGTGTTCCTCTCTGTTGCTGCAGCACCTGGAAAGATCATTCCCAGGCTTGTGGAATCCATGCTGAGCAGAGGAATAGCCGTCTGGGTCGGTGGGCTGGCATGAGGAGGGACAGTCAGATGAATTTGACCTGTGCTGTTGTACTTTCAGAAGATGAGGATGAGCAATTTCACTTTCCTGTCCTCCTTCACCACACACACAGAGCTATTCCTCCAAGTAGTTCCTGTGAATGTTCTTCAGGGGGCACGCTAGCAGGGGCTCATGGGAATTGTAGTCCATGGACATCTGGAGGTCCACAGTTTGACTACCACTGGGCTACAGGAACAGAAAGGAGTACGGGAAGACTCTATACTTCATGCTAGGATGCAATCACTGTTTTTGGACAAGAATGGCCCTGTAGTTCATTTTGTGAATGAACAATAAACATTTCCAGGCAATTATTGTTGTGGTATTTTTTGCCTTTTATTTAACCATGCAGTTGTGCACGTGATTGCATCAGCTTTTTTTTAGCTATTGTATTTGATAGTTTAGATGGAAACTTTGTTTACCTGGAATGAACAGATGAGTGTACCTGGATATTTAACAAGTTGAGTTAAACAGAGCCTATAGCCAATCTATCAAGCATCTGGTCCGATAATTAAATGAAATGGAAAAACTGCTTAGGAATTTTACCCACCCAGGTACAGAGAACATTTTATCTCCCACATTGTTTGAGGCTTTTAAAAACAGATTAATAGATATGTAAATCATTTTCAGTAGTGTTACAAGTGAGTCTTGCTGGGACTGGATAGACAGCTTTTTATGGACCTTTGGATACACTAAAGAAAAAACTGCTAAGTTGGATTGTCTTTTCCTGGCATTAATTACTCTGCTATCTAGGCAGTCTTATTTTACACATCTGCATTTTGTAGCAAAGAATTTTGAAGAATGGTGTAGAGCTGGAATTTCTGTGCATTCTGTTATCTAAAATATATGTTAATATTAACAGTTGTTCAAACACATGGCTTATCTGAAAGTGTGTGTGTGAGGGGGAGGGAGATTAATATGAATTAATGCAAGCAGCTGAGCATGGTGAAGTCCAAAATTAATTATAGAAATTCTCAAAACAAATTTTAAGGCAAGTAGAATGCAATGTTTGTAGAAGAATGATGAAACAGAAAAAGAGACATCCACCCCTAGTTGATTAGTTTCCCCCCTTTTAATGAATGAATAAATGATTCATTTAGAGGCTATGTTCAATACTCAGTTTTTTTCCTTCTGATTTCATGATGATTTTTTACATTGTAAATTCATAGCATTTCCCTATTTCTTCCAGAGCTTGCTTTCCCCTGTGGCTTTTGGGTTCGGTACAGAATATTTATCGCGTTATGAAGAACAAGGTCTTGGGCTACAGTGGGATAACATTCAAACCAGCCCACTGGAGGGCGATCAGTACAGTTTCTTGCTCTCTATACAGATGATGCTTTTTGATGCTTTTATCTATGGATTGCTTGCCTGGTACCTGGATAATGTATTTCCAGGTATGGTATTCCCTCTGCCATTTTAAATGACAGTCACAGTATTGTAACTATTGCTATTATTCAAGGGAATCTTAGAATCATAGAATCATAGAGTATGAAGGGAACTCCAGGGTCATCTAGTCCAAGTCCATGCACAATGCAGTAATTTAGCAGAAATGGTGGAGAACTGGGTTTAAAATACCATGGCTTCTATTTAGTAGTAACTACATGTAAAGTTAGAGCCTCTTGTGGCGCAGGGTGGTTAGGCAGCCGACATGCTGTCTGCAGCTCTGACGATGAGGCTGGGAGTTCGATCCCAGCAGCCAGCTCAAGGTTGACAGCCTTCCATCCTTCCAAGGTCGGTAAAATGAGTACCCAGCTTGCTGGGGGGGGGGGGGTAAAACGGTAATGACTGAGGAAGGGAATGGCAAACCACCCTGTACTGAGTCTGCCAGAAAACACTAGAGGGCGTCACCCCAAGGGTCAGACATGACTCGATGCTTGCACAGGGGATACCTTTACCTTTACATGTAAAGTTAGAGCTTGCCAAATCATACATTCCACCTCCTAATTAAAAAAAAAACAGTGCATACTTTTTGGGGTTCAATCACACAAACATTACTATGCCTGGAGAGTGTAATTGTGCAGATAAATTTGTAGTGGAATCCTATGCATTTGTAGAATATCCCCCCTTCCCTAACAAGCTGCTATAAAATGCAGAGTATTCCCTAGTACTCTGGAACAATGCTATAAAGGGGCATAGCCTGACTGACTAGGCAGAGTTCCTTTCCCACTAATTCTGGGCGCCCCTGACCCTATGTTGTGATGCAGTGTAAAAGAACAAAAAATGGAGCTTCAGGGGTCACTTTATTCCAATCTATGTGTCTGTTTGAAGGAGATAAACTAGTATTTCCATTCATTTCAAGAAACCAGTCTGGCCACATATTATGTGTATTCAAAAGTCAAAACAAGGCACCGTGAAAGATCTAATCTGTAGAACTAAAGATTACATGTTACTATTGATTTTCAGTTTAGATAGGTTTTTAAAAATGATGCAGCTTAGCACTGAGATGTATATATGTGCAACACAAGAAAGATTTGTCTTTGTTTTCACTAAAAACCTGTTCCAGCTCAGAAAAGTTGATATAATCTCTTTCCCACACTTAAAATTTTCAGTAGAAACAGGTATAGCCATCTTGATATCAGAACATGTCCCAATTATGCTGTATTACCCTTACCTTGATAGCCCAGGATAACCCTATCTTGTCAGATCTCAAAAGCTAAACAGAGTCAACTCTGGTCAATATTTGGATGGGAGACCACCAAGGGGTACCAGTGCTGCTACACAGAGGCAAGCAATGGTAAACCACCTCTGAATATTACTTGCCTGAAATCCCTATGGGATCACCATAAGTCAGTTGTGACTTGACAGCAAAACCCCCTATATATCAAAGCACATTATTAGACTGCCCATTAAATAGTAACAAATAATAGTCACCTAATTGGGTATTCAAACTGCTAATATAAATTAGAGTCCTCATTTCACTCATAAGTAGCATTTACAAGGTGTGTGAGAAAGAGTTTTACAATATTGATTTTGCATATCACATAATAATTAAAGCCATTCATGCAAAATTTGGAACCAGATAGTTCAATAATATTCAGTGGCTTGGGAGCCACAGGTGGGACCTGGGAACCCCGTGGAACTATAGATCATCTCCAAACTAAAGAGATAAATTCCCCTGGAAAAAAATGGCTGTTTCGGAGGGTGGACCCCGTAGCATTGTATGACACTGAGGTTCATCCCCACCCAAAATCCCACCCATGTCTAGCTCCACCCCAAAGTCTCTGTGTATTTCCCAAGTCAGAACTGGCAACCCTAGCCACATGTTGCTCTTTGATATACCACTTGTGGCTTTTGTTGGCAAGGTTTAAATATGCAAGAGTCTTAAGCACCAGGATCCTTACAAGATTAAAACAGTTTTATTAAGAAGAGAAACAACTTAGTCCTACCGATCTGTCTAACTGTTCTTTATCTGAAGGCAAACCGAGAGGAAGTGTGCTCAAAGGAGCAGGAAGTCTCCAGTAGAGCCAATCAGGAGGAGATTATTTGAAAATTCTAGGAAGTCCCTATCTAAATATACCCCTGTAGGATATTCTTCATATCCTCTTGAATCATGTACACTACAGCTCATGCATATTCCAGCAGTTTTTTGGAACACTGCTTCTCAATGTGACATTAGCTCCATGTTTCAAAAAACTGGCAAAGGCCTTTGCCTGGTAGGCATTGTGGTTGGTAGTTGTTAACCACCATCAAATGGCCACCATCAGAGCAGCTTCCCAGAGCTGGAGGCCTCATTTCAGGGGCATAATATGTATCTTTTGGTTGAGATTAATTGTGGATGTGGCTGTGTGGAGTGATTGCCACTGGGACAGATGTTCCCAGAGCCATCCTGGAGGAAGGAATAGATGGAGACTGAACTGTATCAGTGAGAGGAGAGATCCTGCTTTGTCCTGTTCTATTCTGTCCTCTTTATTTTCTGTCTTCCAGGCAGTGCTGGAGGTGCCAGGGCTCAACCCTACCAAGAAATCCTAGTCTCTGACCAGGCTGACATTCTTCTAGTGACAGGCTGTAATTTGGTTAGGGGCAAAAGCAGCCAGGTCCCATACATAGAAGCACACATGTCACAACAAGGGAAAATGTATGTGCTTCTGCAACTAGGACAAGACCATAAGGGCTTAACTAAATGCAATGTGGGAGTTCTGTAACCAAAACTTTCCCTTTTTAAAGTAAAAAACTATTACAAATTACCTAAATCAGGTCAGGGTAGCAGTGCCAAAAGAGGAGAAAGGGTGTTTAACCTGTTTCTTCAGTCTAAATTTTCTTCCCCTCAAACCTGATATATATGTACCTAATTGGAAAAACATACAACAACCTGTACATTTCCTTGAGCGGAAATAGCTTTTAGGAGGAAGACAATTTAGGCCAAGAAAATATTGGAACAAAACATACCCAAACTGCCTTCTGAGTCTGATTTGTCTTACGTGATGGCTCCTTTGAGTTGTCTTTTAAAAAAGGCATATCCTGATCACAACACCCCTGAACCATGCTCAGGCTTTTCTCCATCCATGAAATGCAATATTTTTCCTCCCCTGATGGTGCAGCCCAAATTCATCTAGAAATATTGCATGGGGGATGGGGGGGGCTGCAGCAGAACAGGGAGACTCCATGTACTCTTATTTATTTATTTTAAAATTTGTATCACTCCTCTCTTGACAGATGTCACCATGAGGCGGCTTACAGCATAAAAACATAAAACAAGATAGCCCATAAAACCCATTAAAACATTTGGAAATACAATTATAAGAAGGTGGTCTAATTCAACAATAACTCTCCATCCCAACTCAGCTAATCCCAACTGGGACCAATAAAGGTAAAGGTATCCCCGGTGCAAGCACCGGGTCTTGTCTGACCCTTGGGGTGATGCCCTCGAGCGTTTTCATGGCAGACTCAATACGGGGTGGTTTGCCAGTGCCTTCCCCAGTCATTACCATTTACCACCCAGCAAGCTGGGTACTCATTTTACCGACCCAGGAAGGATGGAAGGCTGAGTCAACCTTGAGCCAGCTGCTGGGATCTAACTCCCAACCTCATGGACAGACAGCTTCAGACAGCATTTCTGCTGCCTTGCCACTCTGCGCCACAAGAGGCTCTTTGGGACCAATAATATGGTCCTAATGATGTACAATTGGGCCATGGTCTTCCGCGTTCAATACGTGAACACATAGGATAGGGTGGGATCCCCTGACCCCCTCTGCACAAAGAAATCCTTCTGTTAGTGAAAATGTTGATCCCAACTCCTCATCTGGCCATAAGACTTTTTTCAACTCTGACTAAATTTTATCGTACCGATAGGAATAAACTGGCACAAAGAAAGGAGGTGACTGTTGAGGTTCCCCAAGAATCTGTATTGGCACCCATACTATTAATTAATTTATAAATAATCTGAAGTCAGTGATAAGCAGTAAGGTACTTTAATTTGTGAAAGATACCGAATTATTCGGGATAACAAAAACCCAAGCATATTATTATTTCCAGTAGGGTATCTCCAAATGAGATGAATCATCAACAAAATGACAAATGAGATGAAATGCAAGTAGATGCTTAGTGGCAAAATAAAAAATCTCACATACCAGTTGTTGACAATCCAACGAGTAAGCCATTGGCTTCATGCCGTGTTTGTGGGCTCTGTGGAAACACCTGACTCTTGTATCAAGACGCTGGATTCCGTGTGCTCTTTGTCTGTTCTATCAGGGCTCTTCTTATGTTCCTAATCCTAATGAACATCTATACTCATAACATTATCTCAGAATTCATAATATAAAAAAAATGTTTAGAAAACCACCAGGAAGAAATAAACAGTTGAGATCACCTGGGATTAAACTGTGTAGAAAAGGAGGGGAAACCAAAATATAGATAAGATTCAAAAAGGGACAAGTTCTCACGGTAGTACTTTTTACCTAAATATATGCCAAGAAAAATACCCAACTGTTCATTTAAATGATTATTTTATGCAAGGAACAAAATATATCTGTATTCATGTTCCCTGAGAGGTGAGGAACCCAGGAGCAGTATCAAAATATTTTATTTCCTTTGGTCAACAGAGTACTGAAAATGTATTATGTCTTTGTAATATCTGTTTATTTACAAGTACGCAAACAACATGCTGGAATGAAACAGAGCACACACTTCAGGAGATAGTGGTTCCACATCAGATTCCCAGAGGGCTTGAAACTCCACGGGATGTTCTCCTGTGGCAAGTTCAAAGCTCTTTTCCCACTCTCTGTATCCAATTTCAAGCTGCCCAAGCTCCTCCTGATTATCTCTGTCATTGTTCATAAATTATGTTAGGTTAGTGGTTTTATGCTCTCAAGGAAATTTTCCATAAATATTCTTACAAGGCATCCATGAGGATTGCAAAAGATTCCAGGGCCATGGGGCTCAAAAACTGAAATTAGGGTTGCCAGCTCTGGGTTAGGAAATTTGTAGAGCTTTTGGAAGTGGAGCCTCTAGAGCAGCCTTTCTCAACCTCTTTACCCTTGAGGAACCCTTGAAACGTTCTTCAGGCTTTGAGAAACTCCAGAAGTGGCACAATGGTGCAGAATATAGTTGGGAAGCCTAGCTGTGTACATGCCGACTTGGGGCCCCTCCCCTTCCCACCCCCTCCAGGTCCATCTTTGGCCATTTTTGGGAGGGGTGGGTGGGTCAACATGACCATATATGGTCATATCACCCAATAAGTGCTTAACCAATTTAAAAACATACATTAAGATTTAATTAACTCACATCCATTCAGGAAACCCTTCCAGGGCTGCCAAGAAACCCCAGGGTTTCATGATACCCTGACTGAGAAAGCCTGCTCTAGAGGGTTTGGTGTGGGGAGGGGCGGAATCTCAGAGGAGTATAATGCTATAGAATCTACCCTCCAAAGCAGCCATTTTCTCCAGGGAAATTGGCGCTTGTAATCTGGAGAGCAGCTGTAATTCCAGGAAGCTGGGTACCGTATTTGAAATCCTGGTTTCACATCTTAGACCTGATAGAAAAGTAAATGTTTCTTCTTTGCCTGGGCTCAGCATCTTGTTTTATACTATGCAGCAATCCTTGCAAAGCCATTCTGGGTACTTTGTTTGCAAATGAGAGATCCAGGGAGTTCTGGTGGGTTAACTAAGCACACATGGGTTGCAGCACAGTTTAGATGAGATGCTGAATTCATGCAAAGCTGACCAGGAAAACACTTTGCCTCACTAGGAATATGTTTGATAGGATCCCTCTTAGCCTTAACTGTGGCTGTCATTGCTGTCATGCAATGGTTAACCCATCTGGAGTGTTTTGTCTTCAGTCTCCCTTTTTGTCTGCAGAAGTTTGAAATAAAAGTTACAGTTAGGATTCTCAGCCTGGAACCCAGGCTCTTTGTTGGGCGATGCAATATAATATGGTGAATGGGACAATGGATGCTGTAGTAGTTAATAATGCATACTAGGAATTTCCCCATTCATTGTTCGCCTCAGGCAGACACTTTGAGGCATATCCTGCAGATTATTAAAGCCTGAAACCATCTCTAGGCCGAGGAGAGGTTAATTCTTTAATGAAATTCAGTTTTGAAAACAAAAGACGTTTCAAAGGAGCCATAGATAATGTATATATTCTTTTCTCCTTTTAAGACTGATTTTTTTTTAAACCAAGGCTGGTCTGTGGTGGGTAGTGTAGTGCTTTGTTAGAGCACCTAATGTGCAGCTACATTTCTTGCTAATGAAACGGCAAGTAATTGTTAGCAGCGTAAGATTTGCATAGATGGGTTCTTCCCCGTAGCATAATACAAAGGAGCTTGTGCACCCTACCAACTTGCTTTTGTTTTAGGAGACTACGGGATACCACGGCCATGGCATTTCCCTTTGCAGCCATCTTACTGGTGTGGATCTAGACGAAAGGCTGAGAAAACGACAACCGCTGAGGGTGAGTTGTTTGGGAAAATGGATGGTCGGAAATAACTTCAGAACCATTGATCCGTTTAGAGGTGAATGCACTCTTGCATTCATTATGGGAGCCATTGAAGAGATTAGATGCAGACATACAGTGGGAATCTTAGCAGGTGGCTTTGAACTCTGAGTGGCCCTCTATTATTAAATTGTTGTTGGAGAGTGAGTCAGTGTTCTGTCTGAAATCCTCTTAAATTATGCTTAAGTATCAGCTTGTGAATCATGTCTCTCCCTTCTGATGTGTCTGGAGATAGTAAACAAAGGCTTTTTGGATGTAATGTGGCTCACCTCTGAATCAATGAGCATGATTCCGAACTTAACTGTTCTTTTACGAGAGATCAATAACACACAATATTTCACTAGCCACTGTGATAAGGTGATAAGAGTTTTGTATTAGTGCCAGTAAGACACAAGTTCAAATCCCTGCTCCACTATGCTCATTGGGTCACTCTTTTTCAGCTTAACATGCCTCATGGGATTGTTGGTGAGGGAAGAGGGAGGAAGGGAGACATACAATCCCATGAGCTTCTTGCAGGAAGGGCAGACCAGAAATATTATAGATGGATCGTACTAGAATCATTATATTTTCTCCACCTGCCCTGAGATTCTTCTGATATCTCCATGCTATGTTGGCCCGTTGCAGTTATTCTACTGATTGGGCAAGTGATGTCTTTGCTTCAAGCCTGTTGCTCATAGGTGGACCATGCTGGGATAAATACACAGGGAGGTGCTATTCTAGCTCTTGTTTTCATCTTGTAGTCAAAGCACATTAGCAGAGTTCTGCAGGAAGTAGAAAGACTATTTTTCCACCCGCCCTGTAGTGTAGACCTGAACTGAAACAGGGAAGGAATATTCTTCAGTTTCACTCAAGTTTGCCTGCCCATTGAATATGAAAGAAGTGACGCACATATCCCATCATGACACTAAATAGTAAAGCCAGCTGTTTCCTGCTTTTTCAAATAAGTTCTTGGCAGCATCCTGGATTCCTTTGCCAGTTTTGTTCAGCCACTTGTCCAGCAACTGTCAGCCGTCTTACCTTCTGTTTGCTGATTTGACACATCTAGTAACTGACTGACAAGAGCCCTTCATAATGTGCTTTCAGAAAGAGACAGTTTTGTTTAAAAAAGGGGGGGGGACCTAGAATTCTATTGATTTTATCTTAGCAGCAGCTGTTCCATTTGGAGTTGTACTCAGGGCAAATGTAAAAGTTAGGAACCATGTTTTCTCACATAAAAAGACTCATCTCCCGCCCCCAGCTGTGCCATTCACGTATAAATTATCCATAATAAATTGTATTTATGTAAAAAAACCTAGATGGATTGTATCACATCTTCTATTTGGATAAATACAGCATTTTGTATATGGAAAAACATAAAACTGGAGGCAAATAATCACATCAGTCTATATAACTTCAGGGAAGACAGAGTCAAGTATGAATTCCCAACAGGTGCAGTTTTCATGTGTTTTCCCCTCCTTCCTTACATAGAAACAGATTGATGTTTGGTACCTTACAGTTTGAATCAGCCCCTGCTTTCCACTGAAACTCACTGCTACATACTGCAGTTCTTGTATGTGCCTCTGCAAGGTATTTGCAAGTCCATTAACTTTTCATCAGGTAGCTGAGACACTCTTAAGCTCTCTTGATGAGGCAGTTTAAGCCGTTCTCAGACTCTTAGGCCCACAATTACATGGAGGGCTTGGTGAAGTCAGGTTATTATAGTTGTCACTTCCTGCAGTGATTTCAGCAGTCAAGGCAAAGTCTCCTCGAGGAGCTGTGCAACGACTGCTAAGACGTCACAGATGCATCCACAGATACATCAACCCGGTCTGCATTATGTCCTCCACTGGCAATGGATTCTGGGGACAGGCAGAACATGTCATGCGGAAGGTACCTTGGATGGATGACCTGACCTTACTGCGCATGTGTGCAAGTGTGGAACTTTACAAACGAGTTTTGATTAAGGAAATCCTCCGGGCAGACAGCCCTATTGTATTTTCAAAAGTTTTAAACCAATTTAATTTGGTGGTTTCGATATCTGGAAGAGATGCAGAAGCAAACTGCCCTTTGGAGGTGGTCTGTTTATCAAAAATCCACAAACTCACCATAACCAGCGGCTGCTACACCACCGAGATGGAGAAGAAAGAGAACCTGCTATTTGCACAGCCATTTTACTCATCACTACTATAAAGCTTCATCATCCCTGGCAGGCAGTTTGCATCTGGTTCTCAGCAGATGAAGGTACTTCTAGGCCAGCAGGGAGCTAATCCCCTCTGCAAACACTGTGAAACTTCTCCCACCAGCCCCATGACGGGTCTTTACACATGCTAGGGTCAGAGAGAAAAGAGGCGGCCACACTGTTTCAACTGAAAAGGCTTTAGGTTTTGTTACGTTCTCAGCTGAAAGTACATTTTCCCCACTGGACACACTGTGAGAGGAATTCAGAATGAGGGCGGTTGGTTATTACTCCTGACGTGTTTCCATTCTTCCTTTTTTTCCCTTGCTTCTATCACAGAGGTGCTACAGGCTATAAATTCCTGAGAAGGACTTAGGCAAATCTTTGTGAAAATTGGAGGGATATGATAGATGACACAAACACTTTTCTTAGTGAATGGGTAGGCAATGTCTTTGGTCCAAATGTCTCCAAAGCTGCAGTTTGTGATTATGTTGCTGTGTTGGCAACCCATGGGGGGGTGGAAATTATCGTAAGCCAGTTATAGTATTATAAGAAGAACACTGGGAACATTGCCTGTGCCACAGGGGTTCCTCCCAGCCCCTTCAGGTGAGAACTGGCTCTGAAGGCCAAACAAAACAGGGCACTGGATTTGGGCACGTGTGCTGGGGATCAACTACACTTGAATTGATGGTGTGCTATAGACGCATTTCAGCTGTTGAACCTCAGGGATTCATCTAATCCAGATTGCAAAAAAGTCAGACCTCGAAGCCTGATGAAAAATCGTACGAACTTCCATTTTTAACAGTGATTTCATCCCATACAATATACCAGCTTACTTGATTCATGTTGTTCCAGTAGCCGTCTGGCTGACAGTCTTCTGATTAGTTTAGTTTTCCAGTGCCTGAGCAGCTGATCGTGAAACCAGAGAATAAAACAGTCATTTTGGGGGGCCCTTCTCACAATGATCCAAAAAGAAGTCCTGTGATAGCTAGTGACCTAACTTTGATCTGTTAGGGAGAAAACAAGGCACCTGAGGAGTCCAGGAGCTTCCCTCACCAAAGTTCCCTGGGACAGCCATGGTCACCAAACTCTCATTGGTGGTGACAGACATTCAGATTTGTTTCCTTCTTCACGCATGTAGAAGCCATGGAGCAACAATCAGGAGCAGGGATAGGTATTCTTAACAGCAGAAAAAGTAGGCAAACTTATTTTCAGGAAAGACTTTAATAAAATAGTAAAAGGAAAGCTTGGTTCATTGCAGCCAAAGGGAGCTGCCTCTTTTCACGATCTTTTGTGGTAAACGGAAGGGCTTAATAGGAATGCAAAACTCACGTTGGTCACTGAAGCAGTAAGTACACCATGAAGGCAATATTCTGCCAAATAGGAAACAATTTTGTAAAGTCACCCAAGCCTTACTTACGATCATTGGAATTTAGAAACAAATCTTTCTTTTGACCCTAGCCCTCTGGAAGAAAGTCTCATAATGCATTTAAATCTTATTTTATCTCTTTATTCCTTAGAGTTTTAGACTGCCCTCCCAGCTAGCTGGCTCATATCCCCCTTGGGGACACATCCCTACATACTCTTAGACAAATAGGAAGTAAAAAGTTCTCTACATTTTGTAGTTCAATAATGAATCTTGTATTATAGGAAGAGATAGCAAGTCGTCTACTATTAAAAACAAGACTTACCAGTCAAGCAAATCTTTAAATGTAAAGTGCATGCATTTTTGATAGCCCATTTTCCCCCATCACTACTGCCTCCAAGGAAATATTACTATTTAAACCCTACCAGTATGCCAGATGGTTTGTTTTTCCAACAGAGGAACAATTTTAATAGAACTTTTTAATACAACTAATTATAGTTATAGAGAAAAGTAAATAAAGAGACAAAGATAATGTTGTGTCCCACTTGGGGACAAAAGTGAGATATAAATATCTACAAAAATAAGTTTGGGTTAGTGGTTGATCATAGCAACCAGGAAAATAAGATATTTTCCCATGTAACTGGGCAGAAGATATATGTTTCAGGAACCAAACTACAACTCCTACTTCTAAATTATATTAAACTTCTAAGCACTAGAAATCCCCAGTAAAGCTCTCAAAGGGAAGCAGGTAATTTTTATCTTTATTATAAGTTTTCTTTTTTTAGGCTGAAGATTCTACTAGGATAGTATCTTAAAACAGGCCCGCGGCGCCGCAGACTAAATAAAAGAGTAAGGGCCCCGAAGGCGGGCCCTGTCCGGGATGAGGAAGGGTGCCGATAGGCCCCTTCTCCTGGACTGACCAGCGGAGGGCCCAATCGGGAAGCGCGAAGCGCATCCTGATTGGCCCCTCTGCTGGTCAGTCCACCCCCAAGTTGCCAATCAGCAGCTGTGTGCAGAGCGGCTGCTGATTGGCTGCTTGCCCAGCCAACAACCAATTGGGAGGCGCAAAGCGCTTCCCAACCCGCCCCACCCCCCACCAGAGCTTTCCTTCGCTCCACGGCGGCCATTACTTTGCTGGCACCGCGGATTGCCTTCCTCGGGGCTTGGAGAGCGTTTTAAAACCTGCGTGCCTCCTTAAAACGCTCCCCAAGCCCCGGGGAAGGCGATCCGTGGCTCAGGGAGCTGCGGATCACCTTCCATGGGGCTTGGAGAGCGTTTTAAAACCTGCAGGCTGCCTAAAAATGCTCCCCAAGCCCCGGGGCCTGGAGATCGTTTTGCTACATGGGGGGGGGGAGGGGAAGCAAATCCTCCCCTAGGGCCCACTGTATTTTTTGGACAGCGGGCTCTATTGCTAGTCTTTTAAAATAAAACAACTGCCCTTTTAATGCTTGGTATTGTTCAGCCACTGTTTTGTCTAACTAAGTGGATGGTGGTTTTCAAAAGTTCATGCTCCCAAGAAGTCTAAGTTAGGGTTAATTCATTTCTTACAAAGCTGGTAGACACAAGGACTGTCACCATGCAGGATCTGAGAATTTCTGAGAATTCTCTGGCACACGTGACCCAATTAATATTGAGACCATAGCACTGAGGGAGCTGGGCCTTAAGCTTTCCCTTTTGTGCCATTTTCCAAATCTGAAATGGCCCCTATGCACTGATATAGGAAACTTATGTGTAGCTATCAGTACATGGACATTTCCTCAGCAGTACCAATGGCAGGTCCTGGTGAGCATTCAGGTCAAGGAAACAGTGTGGAAGGCGAAGGCTTAAACGTGCTATGTGCTTATGCCCCAGTCCATCTGTGAATAAAGTCTTTGTAGTGTGTGAACCTGTCCTTTAGTTTGCTATGAAAACCATAATGTAATGATAAGGGCTTATCTTTACAGGCAGCAAAGATTGACTTTAAAGTAACTTATCTTTTGATTAACCTAGACAAATGTTCAGAGAAGCAAAGCAGTGCCCATACAAAGTCTGCAGAAGAAGAGGGGAGAAAAAACGTACCAGATCAATCTGCCAGCGGGGATCACAGTCAGAGGAAGAAGAACGGTAAGCATATATGTAAACACAAAAGAACAAAAGAATCCAACAAACAGGAGACCCCTACATCAGAGACAAAAGACAAAGCTGAAATTAATAGTAAGGAGAGAGGAAAGAGACATTATTGTGGCTCATGTGCTATACATTTGAACTGCAAACTTCCTGTTCATTGTCAATTCAAGTCTGTCTACATGGTGTCTACCTGTCAGCAGACAGCCCGCACCATATGCCGCTGTGTGGTCTGAGGCAGATCTCTCCCAGTCTGAGTTCAGATGCCTGAAATTCATTACGCTTCAAACAACAGAGTACAGTGAAGTAAAGTGAAGGCAAGAGCAGGGTCTAGCGACCAAAACATGTTCTCTCATGTGTTTAAAAATGCTCCCACCGTTGCTTTATAGATGAAAAAGGGAGGATGTGAACTAATATTCTTGCATCCCCTTCTCAATCTAGTTTGACCCTAATCCTGTCAACTGGAACTCAAAGTAGTAGCAATCCACCAGTCATTTTCTTTCTCAATGACTGCTCAAAAACAAAATAATCTCTTATTGCAGATCCAAGGCTTCAGAAGCCCTCAAGTCATCACATTGATTTCCACATATATATGAGGGGAAATGAACGAGTACAGTGTAGAGGTATATTTTTCTGGCTCCATTATACCCTGCGGAGATCAAATTGAGCTGGGGGTTTCCAAAGATCTGGGGTTTTTTAGTAGAGGCATCATATTAGCAGTATAGCTTCTAGTGACACTTCTCAAAATAGCTCCCATGTTTCAAAAAGATTGGACTAGGAAGTCCAATTCTATGGCCCATCAAAGAAGGTACCCCATCCCCCATTGTTTCCAATGGAGTGGGAAGGCAGTTTAAAAGATCACGGTTCCTTTAAATGCCTTCTGTGAGCTGCACATTCACCCCATAGGTTCTTAATGGACTTGCAGTTCCTTTAAGCCCGTTCTCCAAGCTATACCTGGAAGGCGTTTAAAACGACTGTGATCCCTTTAAACACCTTTGCACTGTAGTTATTTAGTGGTCCTGAAAAATCCCTGCATATTTTCAGCTATGTTGGATAACTGAAAGAATTTAATTGAAAGAATCCCAATAAGTTATTTTTCAGCTATATTTTTAGCTCAGTTGTACCTGAATGCATACCCCTAGTACATTGTGTCCCTCGTCACACATAGAATTCATCAGTCTTTACAATTTTGGTGCTCCTATCTGCTTGTAAGTGGAGATTTCACCACAGGCAATCATCAGTTTGTGTGAAGAGGGCAATGGACATGTGTTTGATACATGCAAACATGTACCCTCAAACATCTGTGTTTCCAGGCATGTGTGCTCAAACTAAAAAATACCTGTTACTCTGTTCACAAAAAAATGTCAACCGCAGACATTAAGAGGATCATGCATCTTATCTTACTTGCAGTTTAATTGCCAAAATCCTAACAATAGAACAGGGTTATTGGGCATAGGAAGTATACATGCCCTTTCCTATGCATGTCAACTCCATTCTCATGAGCTTGCAATTGTGCATAGGTGAGGGCAGGGGTAGTGAGCTCATGCCTGCCTCCCCCTCTATGTACATGGAGGGCTAAACTGAGTGATCAAGAAAATCCAGAGTGAGAAGTTAAGAGGATTAACTGGTATTTAAATTACCAATGGATTGAAGGACAGTTATTTTGGTGTCTACATCATGTGTAATTTTGGCTAAGGAGTGGCCATTCTTTAAGCTTAACTAGTAGGTGGTCTCCTTGGGGTTCAGGTGCCACTCTTTTTTGCAGAATTGGAGTTTCTGTTTTTGACAGCAAACTATGCACTTTGTTTTAAAAGTCCTTTGGTTTGAGGCAAATCCAAAATCATTGGGGCTCATCTTGACTCAGATGTTGATGCATGTGTTCTGGAATGAATAAAAGCAGGGCAGCCCTTCAAAAAAGAACTAGCCCACCAAGAACCAAAGGTCACATTAACAAATGTCTTCTTAACACCTTGTTATCATGCCTTATTTCACTTTTCATCTCCCAGTTCTTGCAAACTCTGAAAATGCTACTAGGAAAAATACCTGACATTCTCTTTTCTAACCTATAACCTTTAGGCTGCTCAGTTAACTGAACTGTATGTACTTTTGAAAGGCCAGATTCAAAAATAGCATAATTAGCAGCCAAACTAAACTTGACAAAGGCAGATTAAGTGGGGTACCCACATTGGTCTGAAGCAGTGAAACAAAGTTTGAGTCCAGTGTCTGAGGAAATGTGCATGCACACAAAAGCTTACACCTTGAATAAAATTGTGCTGCTTAAAGGTGCCACTGGACTCATACTTTGACAGAGGCAGTTTTGATTCACTTGTCTGTCCTTTTCAAACAGTGAGTTCAAGTCTGCACCAAAAGGGGCATGGTAGTCTCCAGGCTTCTGCCCACCATACCAACAGGCTGGTGGGAAGTGTTAGAGAATGTTTTCAGACTGACTACTTTTTGCCTTGACACAGTCCCTGTGTAAAAAAAAAAATTAAGGTCAAATCAGAAATGAGTTTGCTGTAAATTTGAATATTAAGTTGGGAGACTTCTAGATTGCCCTGCCAGTCTACCAAGAGCTCATATCAGAAAATGGAGTCACCGCTGTTTTGCATTATCATTTGAGAACTGAGTACAAGCTTGGGGCTAGTTTCTCAGGGCTCTACTGGCAGTTCTTGATAGCCAACAGGGGTCTTTGTTACACAAGAGCCATAAAACTGGTCATTTGTCAAACCGTAACTGTTCCTTCACATATACTGCTGTGAGCTGAGATGTAGCTCAGCCAAGTCCAGTGATCCTTCGCCTCTTGGGGTCTTCACTTCAAAGAACAGAATGGAAGGGTCACAGCCTCTTCTAGCCAAGGGCCCAGCAGTGGAATGGGCCACACTCTGATAGAGTTGGCTTCTCTCAAGCACAGCTCTTCTGGGTGCACAAACAATTACATAAACAGTCATCATGGAAAACGTTCCAAGCACATCTTGAGATAATTTTAAAAACACAAATCAACAGTCCATGTACTTTTGGGGTATATTTTCAAAAATATTCAAGGAGGATTGTTTACTTCAGAGGGAGCCCAGAATTAAGAAAAATAAGCAGTTTCTTCAGTGACATTCAAAATAGCTCTGTATAACTGTATCAGTATAATATTATAACATTACTAGAAATAAAGCCCATTTTATTACTGAATAAAATGGGTGCTAGAAGCCGGTCTTCTCTCAGCTCCGGGAGCAGGCTCACCGCAGCGAGGCAGCTCCTGGAGCTGAGAGAAGGCTGGGTCGGGCCCCCTTCTCCCCAAAGACAGAAATGGCGTTCTGTCAGCCCCGGGAGAGTCCAACGGCGTCCAACGGCTCCCGCCCCCCCCCCCTCCCAGAAGACAGAAGAGCAGCCTCGAGCTTACCGGTGGAGGGCGGCCATGTCGATGCGGAGGCAATGGCGGCCAAGGAGGCAAAGGGGAGGCGCGCAAAGCGCGCCTCCCCATTGCCTCCTTGGTGCAGGATTGACACTCGGAGGAGCAAATCAGGAGCCGCTTCGCGGCTCCTGATTCGCTCCTCCGAGTTTTTATCCCAGACAAAGCCCACCCTAACTCCTCCCCCCATGGCCTTACTGCTTTATTTACTCCAACGGCATTCTGTCGGTGTTCTGTCAGCCCCTTACTCCAACAGCGTTCTGTCGGCCCCGGGAGCGGCCTCGCCAGGTGAGGCTGCTCCCGGGGCCGACAGAAGGCCGGCTCCCGCCTCCCCCACCCTCCCGAAAGAGTCCAACGGCGTTCTGTCGGCCCCGGGATCGGCCTCACTGGGCGAGGCTGCTCCCGGGGCCGACAGAAGGCCAGTTCCCACACCTCCACCCTCCTGAAAGAGTCCAACGGCGTCCAATGGCTCCCGCCCCCCCACCCTCCGCAAAGACTCAACAGGGCGCTGGCTCTGGCCCACCCCACCCTCCCCAAAGACAGAAGAGCAGCCTCGAGCTTACCGGCAGAGGGCGGCCATGTCGATGGGGAGGCAATGGCAGCCAAGGAGGCAATGGGGAGGCGCGCTTTGCGCGCCTCCCCATTACCTCCTTGGTGCAGGATTGACACTCGGAGGAGCTCCTCCGAGTTTTTATCCCAGACAGAGCCCACCCTAACTCCTCCCCCCATGGCCTTACTGTTTTATTTAGTCCGCGGCGCCGCAGGCGGTTTTAAAATAGCTACTACTAATTTTTTAAGCCAGCAGAAGCTCTCCGGGGGTGGGGATAGGGGGACGGGTTAACAAAAGCATAGGGAAGAAATAATGGAGAATTGTCTCATGTGGGTGTCCCATGTAGGTGCTCCATTGCTGTTTTGAGTCTA
The DNA here is from genome assembly GCF_049243985.1 of Paroedura picta. Classification (NCBI taxonomy): domain Eukaryota; kingdom Metazoa; phylum Chordata; class Lepidosauria; order Squamata; family Gekkonidae; genus Paroedura; species Paroedura picta. The sequence goes on along the minus strand of NC_135372.1, from coordinate 55,720,003 downwards.
CCATGGAGTCTTGTTGGCATCCTGAAACACCACAGGGCTTAGTAATAGAAACACATACTTATTTCACTGCATAAATGGGTGTGAGACTGCAAAGCTCCCTCCTATGCTTATCCCATTTTAAATGTTTTTGTCTTTCAAGAAAACCTCTTCTTTGAAGCAGAGCCTTCTGGTCTGGTCCCCGGTGTGCACATCCAGAACCTAGTAAAGATCTTCCCTGGTTGCTCTAGGCCTGCAGTGGATGGCATGAGCATTACCTTTTATGAAGGTCAGATCACAGCTTTCCTTGGCCAAAACGGAGCTGGAAAGACTACAACAATGTGAGCGGCTCTTGGATCAGATTAACTATTACTAACAATCATGACTGCCTTTGTTTATTATTCCGAAGTGTATTTGTTTGTTAGTTACCGCTTAGAACCTGGAAGCATCATTGTTTCCAGACTGACTATACATGAGTACATCTGATTGAGAACAACTATCTGTTTCTGAATTGGTTTATCATATTTTTATCCCACTGTTCCCCAAAGAACTCAGTACCCAGCTCAAAAATCTCATCTCCTCTAATTTACAGAGAGAGAGAGAGGAAGTGACTAGCCCAAGGTCCCACAGTCAGTTTGTGGGAGGGAGGAATTTGAAGACATGGGTTCAAATCCAGTTCCTCCTAGTCCAATATTCTAATCTCTACATCACCCTGTGAAAGATGCATGTGTTTGTTTGGTTTAGTGGTTGCTTTCTTTTTTTGATACATTTTACTTTACATTATACATAAACAAGCAATGTCATGAGAGTCCTTTGAACTGAGCTCAGGTCTGTTCATCCACATTTTTGCATAGAATGACCAGCTGGCTTTGAGATTTGTCTTGTTTCACAGCCAAGTCTCAGGGCCTTTCCGCACAGGGACCAATGTTGCCAATTGGTTCCACAAAGCAGAAACGCTATTTTAAATAGTGGAATCTCAGCGTTCCGCATACCTGCACTTGTAGTGGAATCCGCTCCCGGGGCCGACAGAAGGCCAGTTCCCACACCTCCACCCTCCTGAAAGAGTCCAACGGCGTCCAATGGCTCCCGCCCCCCCACCCTCCGCAAAGACTCAACAGGGCGCTGGCTCTGGCCCACCCCACCCTCCCCAAAGACAGAAGAGCAGCCTCGAGCTTACCGGCAGAGGGCGGCTATGTCGATGGGGAGGCAATGGCAGCCAAGGAGGCAATGGGGAGCATTTCATTCGTTCCCCACAGGTTTACAGTCTCGCAGGAATCGCTAGAAAGGAAGTGTTTTTTTCTGTGCTTGTTCCCACCCCTGGCCGTCAATCAAACGAACAGCTAATGGGTAGTTGTTATCATGCTCCGGAAAAGCCCCTTTCCCGTTAAGCACAGTTTTAAAAAACACACACACATATACACAGACTTTGCAACGAATATGCGTTGATTCGTTGAAACGGAGAGACCCATCTAGCTGGCATGAGAGCTGGCGATTCATCGTTACCACGCTCCCCCGAGTGAAAAAAAAATCCCCCCCCCGCACGGGTGCGATTTTCTGCTGAAAATAAAAAGAACTTGCAAACAGGGGGTTGTGTTGTGCTTGGGGACTTAGGGGAGCTTTAATGCACTTCTGTAGAGGGACTGTAGCCGGAGAAGCCTCGCTGGTTCGTTGCTTTCCCCGCTTACTCCAAGGGGAAAAAAATGGCGATCGCTTCACCGGAAGTTCACTGGAAGTTCGGAGGAGAGAGCCAGCCGCCACATTAAGAATGCACAGGTCTTTTTCGCTAGTGCTGCAGGTTGCTGGAAGGAGTGTAGCGATTTTCTGAGGGTGAATCCACTTTTCTGGATTCACCCGAAATCGTTACAACGAAGCGATTTTAGCGCTAGCGTAGCAGGACTGTTGCAGATTGTGTGTGACGTCATGTGGAACGGCAAATTAGTAGCGTTTACCATTTGTAAGCCTTCTGCTACTTTGAACTCATGCGGAATGGCCCTCAGTATCAGGCATGTGTTATAAAATGTAGACAGCTATATATTTTGTTCTCTGGAACTATTCTAATCTGGGATGCCGTAATGAATGGGCACAGATTATTGTCTTGTTTCCCCATTTCTTATTCTTACTCTCCTACCCAAACTAGTGTGAAATTTTAAAAAGTTTGATCACTCCCATCTGTGATTACACAGGCTTCAGAGAACATTAACAAAGAGTCTTCTAATACAGGGAAAATGTTAGAAAGAAGGAAATAATTTTCTTATAGAAGTGGAAGTAAAAGGAGAAACAAAAGCAGATGTCTCTGGAAAAGAAGCACTTTCCTGGGGTCAGTCTTCTTAATCATGCTGAGAGAGATGGGTAGTCTTTTCTATGAAAGAGCTAAAAAACGCCGTGGTCAGCAAAGCTGATATGCCCCTTGGGCCACTGAGAGTTGCAGGTGCATTATTTCACAGGGGGTTGGACAAACATTTCCTTGGCTTTCAGTTCCTGTTGCCCCTAGGTTTCTTCCTGAGTCACTTGGTTTCTGATGCCAGATGATTTCAAATATTTCAAAAATTGCAGGTCTGTGTCTTTTTTTAAGCTTTCCATGAACTTAGGGGATTCTGAAACAAAGGTCATCCATTATGGGTTTCTTGTGCTGTGTTTCCTAGGGCAAACCAGATGTCATTTGTGTAAACATGTGGTCTAACCCTCACATTTATTGAGATAGCAGGGAGGGGGGGTTTGCAGGGGAAGAATGTATGGAAGAGACAGATGCTTAATTCCTGCTGCATGTCAGTACTGTTCTGTAAATGATGTGCTTGTCCTTCCTCCACCCCAGCTTTTTTTCACCTAGTAAATTTAATTTCCAGTTTTGGAGGCCGTTTGCAGTGGGGGTGCATTTAAAATGACCAAGCAGAGACATTTGTGTCATCTTTCCCGCATTAAACATCATAAAAGACAGCTAGGGTTGGGCTAGCCTTAAAAGGGTTTTGGTTACTAGTTTGTTCCTCCAAGACAGCATTTCATCAAACCTTTTGATTTTATACCCTTTTTTCCTCCATGCAACCATTGCTTGCATAATCCAGCCTGCATAATGAAAGATTTCTATTCTGCCTGCACACTGTGTAATTAGAACTTAAGAACAGCCACTCTGTATCCAACCACTGGTCCATCTAGTCCATCACAGTATTGGTTTCCAACAATGGTCAATCAGGTGCCACTGGGGAGCCACCTTATTACCGCTCGCTAGCATCTGTCAATGGAAGTATTCTTCCTCTGAACCTGGAAGTTCCATTTGGATAGCCAAACCATAGACCAAGGTTTCAGGAAATCCTGGAGTTTCCTGATGGCCCCAGAAGTATTTCTTGAAAGGGCATTTATTTAAGTGGTATGACTATATATGGTCATGTCAACCCATCCACCCTCTCCCAAAATGGCCAAAGACGTGCCTGGAGGAGGTGGAGAGGGGATTTTTATAACACTCTTTGAGATCTCCAAAACTAGATCCTGTCTGTATAGCCATACATTTATATTGCATGTGCATTTCTCCAAAAGCATATATAAGCCTCAAGCACCACCTAGTGGCACCCCAAAAACTTTATATGAAATTGATCTGACACCCTTTTCCCCTTCATTTAAAATGACAGCTTAATAATAATTTATTAAAATATTATTTTTTTCCAGACAATCTTGTGTGTGTGTACATATATAATCAATAAATATTAACTAATTATAATATATATATATATATATATTATTTTTTTCCTTCTGCACTTTGTCTAGGTCAGTCCTCACTGGTCTGTTCCCACCTACATCTGGGACAGTACTAGTTGGTGGAAAGGATATCCAGACACACATAGACTCCATCCGGCAGAGCCTAGGCATGTGCCCTCAGTACAACATCTTGTTCAACCAGTAAGTCTCATCAGAACCGTGCCCCAAAGTAATGAATTCCCTACCCAAAAGATTGTCGCTGTCCCCATTCCTTGTGATGAGTCTCTGGTCTCATACCTGATTAAACAGCTTCATTTCTCCTTGAAATCTTTATAAAGGGTGGGAGAGCCATTTTCTCTTTTGTATAATTATTCATTCTTTTATTAGGACAAAAGTTACCACTCTCGGACAGTTGATATGTTGGTGTGGAGATTATGTGCATCAAGGGTGTTGTGGTTTGGACAGAATTTCAACAATGGCATTCAAAATTATCATAAATTTGAGTCTTCAGGTTCTGCTATGTGACAATTGATGATCCACCATTCTGAATGGCAGAGAAGTAATGAACTGCATACCACAAATAGCCAGTACCTTTAGAGCCAGCAAGAAGATTCCTCTGTATGTGCATTTAATCTGTACTCCTTTGTGACTCTTTCCTTTCATTTTACAGTATCTTAGGTTGGAGACAGGCAAGAGTTTTATGAAGAGTTGTGAGGCTAAGACTTTGCTTTCCATGGTGTACACAGAGTTCTTTGGTTCCATGGTCACCTCTAGTCAAATGGGTTTTGTATGGGTTTAAAATAATACCAAATAGTGTGGACATCCATCTTACTTCTGATTCTGTTAGAATGGTGATCCCTCTTCCTACTTTTCTTTCTGAAAACATTTTTTTAAAAAACTTGTATTGTTCATTGTTTCTGCATTACAGTATTACTAATATCTCTTGTAGTAAAAAAATTGAGTTTCTTTCTGGAAATTTTCAACAGCCTTACTGTTGCAGAACACATCCTGTTTTATGCACAGCTGAAAGGAAGGTCCAGACAGCAGGCTGAAATAGAAGTAGAGATGATGCTGGAAGATACAGGCCTCTCTCATAAAAGGAACGAAGAGTCTCAGAACCTGTCAGGTACCCAAGAGCTCAACTTCAGTTTTTCCTTAGGGTTAAGACTTTGCTGCTGACTTTGGAATGAGCGTAGGTGACATTTTCAGCCCACCAACCTCCCCGCAGCTCACAATAACCTGTGGTTGATCTATGGGCAAACAAAAGGAATAGGGGAGAGAGAACATTTGTGCTTGGCCAATGGGAAAGAAGTTGAGTTTCAGAGTTGCCAGGATCTGAGAGTCGTGCCTTGCACTCTAGACTAGAGAATAAGCCCTCCATGTTGAGAAATATGTTCTGATGCACCACTGTTTAGCATTCATGCAGATGGCTGCCTCTGTACTAGATATCGAATGGAAAATGTGGGGCCTAGAAGTAGCCATGAGGGAGTCCAGAAAAGGCTTCCAAACAGTGGGGAAGCACATTTATTTGCAAGGAAGGAGTGGTGGGCAGTGTCCTTGTCTTCTATGACTACTTCCACAGCTACTATTTCCTTGGCCAGAGTTGCCATGCACGTTTGCTTCTTTTCGGAGAAAGGAAGAAGGTAGGATTAAGCATTTCCCACCGTGCATCTCCACTGAAAATTCTTTCTCTCTTCCATTTTGCTGTTGTTAAGTGATCTAATTGCCTTCTCCTGCATATTGTAGAACTCAGTGTATCATTCTATTTTCGGTTCATGTTAGCAAAATATGAAAAATAATATATTGACTAAAGTTTTTTATTTGATGAGATATTTCCCCTTCAGAAACGAGTCCATATTTGTCCCAGTAAGGTTTGTGTGCACCACTGGCAAAGTATGAGATATCCTTAAACTGGCTGTAGGCACTGTAACCCAGCACATTATTCATTTTTGGAAAGGGGATCCAATTAATGAACAAAAGGAAAAAATCTAGTATTTCATGACTAAACATGTAAAAAAAATCACAAGCTGCTCAACGTTTTCTGACTTGTTTGGAAAGGATTAAAGGTATTCGTTTACCAGATTTTATATTTCTTATTTTAAAGTTCTTGTTTATGAAACAGCTTGTAGCTTCTAGTGTAGGTTTGGTCTAGCATGTTTTGGCAATTGAGATGAGGAGTCTGACTGACTCCCTCCCTGCGCTTTACTTTAAGGTATGGAGTTCACCCACGGTGAGCCATTCACTGAGGTAGGACTATCCTGCATCCATGTACCATACAGGAACTGTCCATATCCAAACATCCATGTTCATACAGGAACAGTACAGCTAAGATTTTGAAGGGTTGATGGGATAAATTTGATGGGGCTATCACTTGCACCTAAAACAGTACCCTGAAGAATAGAAAAAATTGTGGCATAAGTTTTCATGGGCCAGAACCTTCTTCGTCAAGCATTTAAATTGTTTGCTTTTGGTACATGTGTCAGTTAGCCACTGGTGCCTGCCATGATTTACTTGACCGAAGTCCCAGAACTCTCTGTGTGGACTTGTCCTGAAGTTGCCTTACTCAACCGCCCACCCTTCTGTTCCCACACTCTGGGCCAGCTGACTCCCTAACGTGTGCTCAGTTCTTGTGACTGTTTTCTCCCCATCTGGAGGTATCAACTCTAAACTGTACTACCCATGTAATCGGGAATCTGTTTGCCTCTCATGACTGTCCTTTCAATAGTGCAGACATCCATCTCCCTTCTGATTCTGTTAGAATGGTGATCCCTCTTCCCTTTCATTTTATTCCCTTGCTCTTTAGGGGGTATGCAGCGAAAGCTGTCGGTTGCTGTTGCCTTTGTAGGAGAAGCAAAGGTGATTGTGCTGGATGAGCCCACATCTGGAATTGATCCTTACTCCCGACGATCTATTTGGGATCTGCTACTTAAATATCGTCAAGGTATTTTGGCATCGGGAAGGATTTTTAAAAATGATTCACATAGATGACAGTCTTTTGCTTCAGAGCTTCTCATTTATTACATACAACAGTGTGTTGTAGATTTGCTTCAAGTGAAGCAAATGTCTAAACCTGTAACATTTATTTATTTATTACATTTCTACACCACCCTCCCCTGATGCTCAGGGCGGTTTACATAAAACTTAGTGGAATGGGAACAGTGCAGAAAAATCAGTAGCTATCAATGGTAAAAGTACAGTAAATAACAATGGAACAATATAATGGAACAGTAGAACAATGATGAGAACAGTAATTCAAACTGATGACCCCGTGGACGAGTTAGGTGATGATTTTCATTGGAGGGAGGCTCTGGGGCCAGGGGAAGTTGCTGGTTCTGGTCAACCTCAACCAAATGCCTGGTGGAGGAGCTCCCTTTTGCAGGCCCTGCAGATTTATTCAAATTTTGTTAGGGCCATGATTTCCAGGACAGAGAAAGCTCTGGCCCTGGTTGAGGTCAAGCAAGTTTCCTTGGGGCCAGACATCATCAGGCAGTTGGAGGTGTGTAGGCAGAAAGGCAGTCCTTCAGGTACACTGAGCTCAAACTGCATATGGCCTTAAAGGTGATTACCAGAACTTTAAGTCTGATCTGGAATTCTACTGGAAGTCTACTTAGTCTACCTGTTAAGCATTACACTTTTATGGCCACTTGAAGGCCATTCCTTTGCTTGACATACCTTGGGATTCAAGGTTTCTCTTAGAATCTGACAGGAGCTCATGTCTGTAAGAAAATCCTCCTTGCCTCCACCTGTGCTTTTCTGGTATGCTTTAATATACCATAGGGGGATCCAAAAGAACTCACCTGTGAGTAAGGATCCCACCTCCCACATCCTCCTCTTCCCCCTTTGTTCTAGTTTGCTTCCAATCTTTGTTTCCTCTTGTCCCCTGTTGCTCATCAGATTTTTCCGCTCTTATTTTTAGTTATTTACTGAATTTGTTTATGCCCCACCCTTTTCTGCAGTGGGTACCTTGAGTGCCTTTTATCATTCTCCTCTCCTCCATGTCTCCTCCTGACAATCCTGGGAGGTAGGTTAGTGTGTGGGAGCGCAAATGGCCCAAAGTCACCCAACGAGCTTCTATGGCACAAGTCTCCCAGATAGAATCATAGAGTTGGAAGGTACCTCCAGGGTCATCTAGTCCAACCCCCTGCAGGAATTCACAACTACCTGCCTACCCACAGTGACCCCAGTTTCATGACCAAGTGAACCCCCCATCAAAAATCTCCAGAATTTGGCCTGGCCTGGAAGGAATCCTGGTCTGACACTCTTAACCACTACACTATACTGGCTCTCATTACTATTCTAGCCATTCACCTGTACTTCCCCCTACTTTCAATTCTCCAGTCACGCTAATGGGGGGGGGGGAGAGATAGGTGGCTGAGGGAGGCAAGATGCAGCTGATTCAAGCTTTTCCTCGTCACCTGCCAGAGGTGGTTTTTGCACAAGGGCTGACTGCCCATTTAGGTTGTGGGATGCTGCCCTCAAGGTGGCCAGGAGGAAGCAGAACCAAATCTCGCTAGATTTGTTTGTACTGCAGGAGCCACTTGGCAACAATAATCCTTGCTGACTTGGCAAGTGGTGTCTGTTGTGGGCACTGCACAAGAGGCATAACTGACCCCACTGGCTGCAACTGAGCTGAACAGCCCCTGCAGGGCTGACTTGCAGCACCACAGGGTCCACACAGCTGGGCTTGCTCCTGGCCGGCATTAATTTCCAGATTAACCCTTTCTGTTGCAGTATTTTGGGTTACTATGGCAATCCAGTGTGCTGAATAAACCGCAGGGGAGGAGGTCATGATGTCTCTGATCACTTAAACTGGAAGTTTAAAACTGACTACTCCCCATTTTTTTTCCTCAAGAATTATTATATTTTATACAAACTTGGGGGTTTCCACCCCTCCCCTCTGGGTTTGCAGAAACATATATCCTACCCTTAGCTGTCCCCACTGGATGTAAATAAAGAAAGTCTTGTAAAGGTATTTTGCGTACTCTCACACCCACAGCAATGCAAGCCTGAGAAGTGCTGCACCTGGAGCATCTCCCTGCTTAGGAATGTGCAAGAGTGTTAAGAAAAAAGCTCTTTCTGGAAGTAGGAGTATTAAGCTTCCCATTACACTGAAAAGGCGGTTTATGGACTACTGTACACATGAGAGTGTACCCACACACACACACACACACACACACACAAATACACACCCTGACGAGCTCTGTTGGCTTTAGCAGATTAGTGCTTGATGATAAGCAGAGATGACAAAACCAGATGCATTTCTCACTTGAGGGCAGAGAACTTGTTCGGACTCTGCTTTACATAGCTTGTCCCACTTTATAGGCTTTTGCATGTTAAACCTCCAAAGACGTTGTGAGGTAAGATCTAATTATATGTTAAGTGAGAGGCTTACAGCCAACTGGTTTTAGTTGGTAAAATCCTGCATGCTCAGTCTTTCTTCTAACCGGACCCATCAACTAGCTACCCAATTAGTGAACCACAGAAGTGTCATCTTCTTACCCCTCTCTTGGATTTTGCCCACCTTCTTTCTATCTTTGTATGGGAGTCTATATCTGGCTTATCATCTCATCACCACTTTTCTCCCCCCACTTTCTCTCCTGCCCCTTTCCAACTCCCATCTTATTTGTGATGCAGGTGTTGTCTGGCAAGTCTTACAACCGCAAACACAACAAATGGATAACACAGCTGCATTATACAGGGGGAGGGACATTGTATATAATGAGGTGGGTGGATAAACAGGAATGCTTATCAAATTTTCAGACAAGTGATATGTATCTGTTCTGGCTTCTGGAGTATGCATTTATTGCTTTCTCTATTCTACAATTCACTAATTTAGAAGAAGCCTGACTAGAACTGGAACTGGCAGACATCAGGGGGATTTTGTAACTCTGTAAGAGGCTTAAGGAGTAAGGCAAAGCAATGCATGGTTGGTTGAAGCACTGGGGAAGGCCAGATGACATAACCAGCAGCCAGAAGCAGGAGTCAGTTGAGTCTATTGTGTCAGTCTGATCAAAGCCTAATCTTATTATGGGTCAGGCTTTGTTACATGGCCTACTGTAGCCTTTTACATGTTTAGGTGACTCTTGTAGAGAGTCTCTCTAGTTCTAACAGTCTCTTCTGACCAGAGCTCAGGGGTTTTACATAGCCTGAATTTTTGTCTGACAGCTGCGAGATCACAGGTTACTGAATCCTTTCAGGGCCCAAGTTTGTTTAAGCAAAGCTGTCCAGTAATCTTTTTGAGATCCACATTTCAGGAAATGCTATGCTAATCCTCATGCCCTGTGTACCGTCAGTGTGTTGTTAGAGACTCTGTATCTTCCTTTTAGGTAGGACCATCATCTTGTCTACCCACCACATGGATGAGGCTGACATCCTTGGAGACCGGGTTGCTATCATTTCCCAGGGGAAGCTGCACTGCTCAGGATCTCCTGTTTTCCTAAAGAATTCCTTCGGGTCAGGCTTTTATCTCACCTTGGTCCGCAAGATGAAAAACAGTCAGGAGTGTGGAGGGAAAGATGCAGTAAGTGTTTGGCACTGTGGCAGAATGTCCAAACAGAATTACAAATACCAGCTCTTGTGAGGAGGCTTCTCATTGTCCAAGTTTTGATTAAAAGGAAAAGGGATCAGTTGGCATTTCGAACAAGCTGAATTCAACTGTCAGGCAGCAACCTCTGCCTGTTCAAAATTCCATTCATTCCCTTGGAAATCTCCCCACCCTGTTGAAAATTGTATGCAGCTGCCCCCTCCCATAGAATGTATGCAAATGAGACACTGTACAAACATCAGGAATGCATGTCATGCAAACTCACCCATTATTATTCAAATGTTATCCATTCTAAAGCTACCCTTCCCTCATTTTACATAAGGTGGATTACAATTACATGGAATATGCAGTCATAAAATTCAAAATGCAGATATACAGTTAAAACTACTCCCCCCCCCCCACACACACACACACACACACACAAACACCCACGGTCCATTCCCAGAAATTCTGTAGAAACCATTCAGAAATCACTAAATATCTAAAGAACTTTCCAACCACAGGTTGAAGAGAAGTGCTGTTCATTTTTTTCCCAAAGGCTGATAAAATATTTACTTCTGATAAGAGTCCTGTACTCAAAATGTATTATGAGCATGTTAAATGTGGTAGTATTACCTCTCTGTGCACCCTTTCTGTTTCTTATCTGCTCGTAGACCATGTGCAGCGTGGGATCCAAATGTTCTTGTTCCTGCTACAGTTGCGTACCAGCAAACAGAACTGAAATTCTAGAACAGGAATTGGATGGTGAGAACAAAGATTGTGCCACTGCTTGTACAGTGTTACGAAATGTGATCAGGTTACTTTCAGTGCCATCCTAAACAGAGTTTCACCCTTCTAGCCCATTGAAGTCAGTGGACTTAGAACTGTGTAACTCTGTTTAGGATGACACTGTTAGTCTCATAAAGAACATGTCTGTCAGTGTGGCTGCTAACCATGTTCAGAGGCAAACTGAGATGGCCTCAGGGGCTAATATATGGGTATCATACCGGTATGCCCCCAACATGGCTCATGTTTGATTTTTAAAACTAAGGAACTCTGTTCATGCAATGCCCAGCATTTGATATAGCACTTAGTTACAGCAGATAGACCCACACACACACACACATACACACAATAATGCAGAATTTACAGCCCTGCACCATGTAAATCCCATTGCACTGAATGTGTAGGACTGAGTTGGATCGTAGTTTCTAGAACGAGGGAAGCCATTCTATGCCTTCTCTGTATGTATACCATTGGAATGCACTCTCAGACGATGCTTTGTTGCTTCATAGGTGATCTGAATGAACTGAATGAACTGATCCGCCATCATGTTCCAGAAGCAAAGCTAATAGAAAGCATTGGCCAAGAGATTGTTTACCTTCTGCCCAGTAAGGATTTCAACCATCGAGCCTACGCCAGTCTTTTCAGAGAATTGGAAGAAAGCCTGGCTGATGTTGGATTCAGCAGTTTTGGTATTTCGGACACGCCACTTGAAGAGGTCATTAACCTTTAGACATCCCCTCCCTGGTCCTTTTTCCTTTATAATTTTGGTTGGATATTTATACCCAAATGGTGTAATGCTCATGAAGCCTGTACTGGAATTGTCAAAGAGTCCTAGTCCTTTGGGTAGATTCCAGCGAGTCCAATAGCAGCCTTGAGGCCAACAAAGATTTATTCAAGGCATGAGCTTTCGTGTGCAGGCACACTTCCTCAGACTATGGAACAGGGATCATAGGAGTGCAGATATAAGGAGAAAGTAAATTAGTAGCAAATTAGTAAACAGAAGAAAGGTAAAAGCAGCAGCAACTCTGCTTCCTCCCGTCTGCTGTTGCTTGCTGCCTTGGCAGGGCCAGCAGCTGAGGAAGGAAGGGCAGCAATGCTATCCATCAGACACCACCACCATTAACCATTGACATTTTGGAAGTCACTCCCCTGCCATATGATTAATGAGGGCAGCTGAGCACTGGGGCAGTGTTTGGGCTATGAGGGTGCTGCTGGCTGCCCAGGCTCTTTCCAATCCTAAGCAAGCTGTGAGTGCTTGGAGCCTATTGCTTTCTTTTCTCAGCTGTCTTCATAGTATTCCTAATAATGCATGGGGAAGGGGGGGGTAGGCAATCTCTAGGATGGCAGCTGAGATCTCATGGTCGAGCATCACCAAATCGCAGTTTGCTTCACTATTTAAGGATTTTAAATTCCCTTTGCCTGCCTTCTAAAACAATCTGCATATTTTTCTGCAAATCCGGGAGATCTGTAGAAAAATCTCTTCTATATGAACATGCTCTCATTTTATAGATTTATTGATCTGTATTTTTTGTCTGTGTTCAGAAAAAGATAAATTCATGAATATTGTTGGCAGACAAAAAAGAGTCAAACACCAAGTTGCTTTTAAAAATAGTTTTATTTAGATGAGAAACTGTTTTGTAGAGGAAGAGTGACAGTCTATTCTTCATTCAGTTAGTCTGTCCCGAGAGCAAGCTGGGGGGTAGTATGCTCAAAGGAGCAGGAAGTCTATCAGGACATTAGAAGAGACTATCCGAAAAATATGTCAGGAAGTGTCTGAACTAACTATGCAAATTACATATCTCCCCTGATGCCCCCTGTTGGATATCCTTCATATCCTCTTGTATCATGCACATTACAGATCTTGTATATTCTACAACAGGAGTAGTCAACCTGTGGTCCTCCAGATGTTCATGGACTACAATTCCCATGATCCCCTGCCAGCAACCGTTGACAGGGGCTCGTGGGAATTGTAGTCCATGAACATCTGGAGGACCACAGGCTGACTATCCCTGTTCTACAATATATATGATACCAGGTACTTCTGGTAGGTTAAAGAGTAAGAGACCCACCAGCACAATTTCTTTCCCTTTATTTGTTCTCCTTTCTTTCTGTCTCTTCCCTCTAGTGAATCTGATTTGTGTTAATTGGTAATCAATAAATGAGCAATACTCTTTGTCAGTGTTATATCTAGGTAGAGAGAAATTATATATTGAGGGTCTCCTTAGTGCCCCATCAATATTCAAATGCATTTCTCTTGCAGGTTTTCTTGAAGGTTACAGCTGAAACACATAATGCAGGTAAATGCTCCATGACCTAATGCTCCATGACCTAATGACCAAACTAAATATCATGCTCATCATCTGCCTCTGAAAGTAATGCTCAGTCATTACAGTTTCTCCCTTCCTTGTATAGCATCTAATAGGATTCTCCCATATCCTGACATAATAATGTCTGTACTCCATGTTATTGGCTGCCAGTGACTGAGGTGTGACTAAGGAACCATGGGACATTGCATCTTCCCATTGGGATCGGAGATAGCAACCATCAATACTAGGCAGTCTTCATGTGGGCAGGCGCAGGTCACTGAATCAGAGCATTGGTCTATGAAGGTCAGTACTGCCTACTCACATCAGCAATAAGCTGTCCAGGGTCTCAGATGGAGATCTTTCCTATTACCTACTACTTGATTATTTTCACTGGAGATGTCAGGGATTAAACATAGATTTTCTGCATGCAACACAGATGGCCTACCACTGATGGTCTTCACTTCCTGGGGACTGTGCACAGAGAAGCCAGCCAGCTGTTCTAACTGTGGCCTCATGCTGTAATGAAAACCCAGAATCATGGTAGCTGTGGAGAGAAAGCTCACTGGCCAGTCAGAAATGGGGAGCCTGGCCAAATTAGGAAGTGTCTGCTTTCTACTAGATCGGCAACTATTCCTTGATATGTCTCATTGTTGTTATACGTTGTTTAGGGGAAAGATGCATTTGCTAGAATTCTAAGTCCTAAAGACACATGTAATATGAGGAGAAGCATTATAGGAAGTAGCATTCAGTCAGCCCTGAAAGGAGCTAATTAGCTTGGTCCTTCTGCTTCCCAGGCCTAGGAGCCACACATGAGAACAATTCCACAGGTGAAAAAGTAAATGCTGGACGAGAAGAGGAAGCCCACCAAGCTCCTCTGGCAAGCAATGGTACTTCTCGAACCCTTGTGATTCCAAAACAAGACAGGAGTGAAGGCAAAGGATCCAGGAAAAATAAAGGTTGCCAGCTTATCCTTCAGCAGATGAAAGCACTTCTCGTCAAACGATTTCACCATAGTACTCGTAGCCTTAAAGACTTCTTTGCTCAGGTATATACTTATTAGAGTCACTGACTTTCCTTTTTCATGATGTTCACATATTTCCCCCCACGTTTGAGATGCAATGATGTCCAATTTTTCTGGGTAAGTATCCCTGTGTCATTGATCCAATTGTCCCTGTTATATGCCTGAATCATCTGATGAACCACTCCCCACATTCAAGTTGTTTTTCCTTATAGTCAGTGTAGGCAGCCTTCTTGCTGAGTTCCAGAAAACCCTGCAGTGCCTAGCTGTGATCACCCTGGTTGTGCTGAAAAACAAATGGAAAGGGGAAGGGTGAGGGTTGGACTTGATCAGATGCACTGGTTGGCAGCAAGATCAGCCCCACTGGCACTATCAGCATCTCCAGAACTCACCTTAGTTCCCTTGGTTGGAGAACTGGCCCAGCATGACAAGCAAAAATGCTCATCAGGTGTGCTAGGGGTCACTTATCCTAATCTGAGATTAACCCATAAGATCTTGGGCCCAAACTAGACTTAACATCTATCACGTGACTTCACTTTGCAGACCCCAGTGGGACAAATAAACCATTCCCTGGGATCATTTTAAGTCACGAAAACAGCATGAGGTAGGGGAAAGACTGAAGCCTCTCCTGTGTAGGAGTCCTGGTCAGAATTAAGCCCTTTCAGTCACTTGGTAGATGTCACATCTATTTCAGACCTTAGTACATAATCACCCAGTCAGTTCTGTACATGGTATACCTTATTATCAAGGACTGCAGTCCCCTGCAATTAAGAAAGCAGTACATTATGATAGCAGAGAGGAAATCCTAATTCTGAAGCGTATTATGGTTGTGGAATGAGGAGCAAAATGGTACATTAAGTTTTACTCCTCAAACACTTGAAATTCCATACAGATTACCTGTGGCTTTTGACCATTAGGAGACACTGTCCTCCTTTTAATTTTCTCCTTGGGAATATGCCTCTTTTTAGTATAAAATCTGAAGTTCTAAGGATTTTGAATTAATAGCAGATTTGACACTAAAGGCCTGTCCCCTTTGATGTATGACCAGAGTAGATTTCCAGCCCTACTGACCCACCGTGTGTGTGTGTGTGTGTAAGATCTGAATGTACACATGGATTCTGTGCTGCAGTTAGCTGATATTTTTCACATTGCCTGCAGATTGTTCTCCCTGCTGGCTTTGTGTTGCTGGCTCTGGTCCTTACGGTCCTCATTCCACCATTTGGGGAATACCCCAGTTTAACTCTCCATCCCTGGATCTATGGACACCAGTTCATGTTCTTCAGGTCAGAACATGTAGAGATTCAAAGTAGAGATTCTTCTTACATGGCATTTTGTGATGACATCGCTGAGTGGGCTTTAGTTTTTTCTTGCTTTACTCTGATATAAATCAAGTGTGGCTGATCTCAGTTAGTGCCTGTAGTTCCCATTTTTTCCTAAACTGTGAGGCTACTCCATACCCTGCTGAATGTTTGCATTTTCTTTCTGCCTTAAGTAGTATTGTAGCCATGTTCTGGAAATATCATACTATTGATGCTAGCAAACAGTGAAGATCCTTCAGCTCTAGTGTATAAGAAAAATGATTTAAGCCAAATTATTCAGCTTCAGCATCTCCCCCCCCCCAGTGTGCCAATCCAGATGTTCTGGAAGGCTCACAGCAGGAGCAGAAAGTCTCTCCTCATTCTGCATGCATTGGATAATGCACTTTCAATGCACTTTAGAAGCAGATGTTCCCCTTTTGCAAAAGTGCATTGCCAGTGCATTATCCAACATGTGCAGAATGAGCCCTTGTTGCCCTTATCAGCATTGGTCAGATTTGTACTGCCATCATGGCTGATATCCATCAAGGGACCTGTTGTCTATTATATGTCCGATCTGACCTAGTAGCCATTACTACACCCTGTGGCATTGAGTCCCACAAGTGGGCATCATTGATACAGCATTTCCAGAGTTGAAATTGTGTGAACCAGACCTTGATAGAGAACTACTTGACAAGACGTAGGCAACTGGATAAAAAGAAAGAGGGATTGCCAAAATTTTTACAAAGGAATTCTGTTTAGATGTATTTGACAGTTTAGATGTATTTGACATTTTAAAAACCTCAGCAGCAAATAAATATACATGTCTGTATCTGCATGAGGCGGGTACTTGCTTCCTTTGGATGCTGACATTCTGGGGTTCTTTTGTTATTGTATTATTATGGGCAGTGGATGCTTATCTTCCCCTATGACTGCACCCTATCTGTGCAATCCATTCATTTTGCCCCTGTGCTGCTTCTGTAGTTTAACATCTCTTTAGAGCCTAAATCTCATGCAATCTCATTAGCAATGAGCGGCCTGGAAGTGAGCAGATGGCTTCTCTTGCTGATGCCTTCTTGAAAAAGCCAGGGTTTGGAAATCGCTGCTTGAAGACCCAACCCCTCCGGTGAGTCGCTTTGTTTCCTTTTTAGGGGAGCATCACAGAGGGAGGGGGGAGCTGTGGTTCATTGGTAGAGATCTGCTTGGCATGCAGAAGCTATCAAGTTCAGTCCCCACCATCTCCTGTAAAAAGGAACAGGCACTAGACAATGTGAAAGACCTCTGCCTGAGACTCTGAAGAGCCACGGCCAAGTCAGAGTGGGCAATACTGATTTTGAATAACCAGTGATCTGGCTCAGTGTAAGGCAGTTTCATGTGTTCATTGATAGGTCTTGAAACAAGAGTGGATTGTCTTTCCCAGCAGATGTGAACCTTGAACAATTATTTTTCCAGTATCATATAGCAAGCCAAGGGCAAAACAGGAATATGGAATACTAGCAGTAGAGCCCGCTGTCCAAAAAATACAGCGGGCCCTAGGGGAGGGTTTGCTTCCCCTCCCCCCCATGTAGGAAAACGCTCTCCAGGCCCCGGGGCTTGGGGAGCATTTTTAGGCAGCGTGCAGGTTTTAAAACGCTCTCCAAGCCCCGGGGAAGGTGATCCGCGCCTTCCCCAGGGCTTGGGGAGCGTTTTATGGCAGCAGTGCTGTTTTAAAATGCTCTCCAAGCCCCGGGGAAGGCGATCCGCGCCTACCCCGGGGCTTGGGGAGCGTTTTAAAGAGTAGGGGCCAGGGAGCCTACCTTTGCTCTCGGCGGCCAGCAAAGTAATGGCCGCCGTGGAGTGAAGGAAAGCTCTGGTGGAGGGTGGGGCGGGTTGGGAGGTGCTTCGCGCCTCCCAATTGGTTGTTGGCCGGGCAAGCAGCCAATCAGCAGTTGCGCTGCGCGCAGCTGCTGATTGGCAGCTTGGGGGTGGACTGACCAGCGGAGGGGCCAATCGGGAGGCGCAAAGTGCCTCCTGATTGGGCCCTCCGCTGGTCAGTCCAGGTGAAGGGGCCTATCGGCACCCTTCCTCATCCCGGACAGGGCCCGTCTTCGGGGCCCTTACTCTTTTATTTAGTCCGCGGTACCGCGGCGCCGCGGGGCTGTTTTAAGATGGTCTCTTTGTGGTTTTCCATTACCGTGCCTATTACGCCATTCTGAAAAAGAAGAGTTGGTTCTTAAATGCCGCTTTTCTTTCCCCGAAGGAGGCTCAAAGCGGCTTACATTTGCTTTCCCTTTCCTCTCCCCACAACAGACACCCTGTGAGGTGGGTGAGGGTGAGAGAGCCCTGATATTACAGCTCGGTCTGAACAGTTTTATCAGTGCCATGGCGAGCCCAAGGTCACCCAGTTGGCTGCATGTGGGGGAGAGCAGAATCAAACCTGGCTCACCAGATTAGAAGTCCCCACTCCTAGCCACTACACCAAGCTGCCTTTCTGGGATTCTGTAACCATGCATGATCTGGGTTTAATGCAAGCCCCAGTGTTTCTAATATGCAGACAGTGGTGATAAAGTAATATTAAGAACAAGCTGTACGGATATAAATATATAGGAAAAGAACAATAATTATACTGCCTGCCAGGATATCTGAGTTCTCCCTGTAGCAGACAAAAAGCTACACTCACTCCTGGTTCCAGTTAAGTGGTCTCATTTGCTGTATGGCAACAGACAAGGCGCTTAAGCTGTATGAGAATTTTGGATAGAAGAAGAAGAAGAGTTGGTTCTTATATGCTGCTTTTCTTAACCCGAAGGAGGCTCAAAGTGGCTTACAGTCGCCTTCCCTTTCCTCTCCCCACAACAAACACCCTGTGAGGGAGGTGAGGCTGAGAGAGCCTTGACATCACTGCTCAGTCAGAACAGCTTTATCAGTGCCGTGTTGAGCCCAAGGTCACCCAGCTGGTTGCATGTGGGGGAGTGCAGAATCAAACCCAGCTCGCCAGATTAGAAGTCCGCACTCCTAACCACTACACCAAACTGGCTCCATAGTGTATTCTAGATATGACCAAACTGGTTTAATACCGATTCCATCACCCCATGTAACCCCAATTCATTCCATGAGGGGAACTAGGAAGCTTTAATGGAGAATTATTAGCATCTTCACCAAATTAAAAACACAGTTTTCTTTGCTAGAAGATTCAAGTCAGGTATAAATATTTATACAAATGTTTGCAAATACAATCTTTATTACCTCCCTGAAAGTATGGTTAAAAGCCTTTATGATAGATCAAGCTGCGTTTGCGTTTGTGATCTGTTTGGGAATCATTCCTTTCAACTCTGAGTGCTGTAATGAAGGTGAGGAATGTATGTAGGTTAAAGATCTGGGGATCCAGCATGACCAGTTTGATAATGAAATTGTTTTCTCTTTATCTGTTACAGGAACTACACTTGCATTAGTACATCGGCAGCTTGGAAGACGGCAACTGTTCCTTTTAATGTCTCTAGCATTTTTCACACCAACAAATGGAGCCCTGAGAACCCCTCCCCCTCCTGCAAATGTAGCACAGAAGCGAAACTTATTATGCTACCTGAGTGCCCTTTGGGAGCTGGAGGACTTCCTCCCCCACAAGTAATGTGCAGTGCTTAGGTGCCATTGTTCACTGGTCTGAAAACCTGTGGCTGCTGTCTAATTGGTTTGCACTACATAGAAAAGTCTGGGTAATAATTAAACAGGCTACTGTCTCCATACAGTAAGGACAGTCATACACTGTGTCAGTTCCGCACCCCAGTTTTGCATTTGCAGCAGTCGTGCATATTGCATGATTTGTTGAATGTGTTCAAATTTGAATTGTTATTTGATATATAATTTGGAATATTTTGGTGAAGGTAATATTCATAGGGGACAGATAAGAGGAATGAATGGGGAGAGAAATGCACAAGGCAGGTCACACTTGACCCCTGAATTTCTCTTGCAGATGCTTCTCTGGAATGCATGCAGTTTTCTTCTAGCTCTTTCTTCATGAAAATAAAAGCAGAAATTCACAAGAAGCTAAGATTCTGTGGTATTCAGTATAACGTACATGAGCTTGGGAAATAGACAGGCCATTGATATACAGAGGAATACATCACAAGTAAAAATTCTATGCATGTTGCTGAGCTTCTTAGTCAAAGAATAAGATTTAATGGTTTTCCAGTATCATCACGGTACAAAGCAAAGAATTACACTGTAATTGCAGCAGAGGCATACCAGGCCAGGACACTAAGTGGGTCACTGGAAACAAGGGCAAAACAGAACCCCACATTTTTAGTACATTTTAATAACTACTGAAAAGAAGCTGTCAATTACAGGGGTATAAATAAGCTGGTACAGTGCATTGATAACAAAGTGCCTAAGTATTACTTTCCATCTTCTGCTTGGAGCCCTGCAGAAGAGATAGTACTGGTAGGAAATCTAACTCACTTTCACCACTGCCTAATTGCCTTCTGTTTTGGAGTGTTCTCACAGTGTTATAATTTTCTCTCTAGCAGTAGCAAAATATTATTTACAAACAAGAATTGTAAGAGGCTTGCATTTTTGTTCTAATTCCTTGAACCCATTGAAACGATATGGCTGAGCTTTTGCTGAGCTGGCCTGGCTGTGCACCACAATCACTTTTGCTTCCACAGTCTTTAGCCACTGGCACATTTACCTTACTGCTTAACAAGTGGCAAAGTGCCCTATTATTTACAGTTTCTTAATGAAGGGGGGCAGAGTTAATGAATGCCTGCAGCCAAATCAATGACACAGCTTTTTCTCTGTTGGTTTCTTTGACAAAAAGCAAATGCAGCGTGTTGTTAAGTCTGGGCTCGGAATATTTCCATTGTGCCTCTACTTTCAAAGTCCAGGTCAGCATAGGAGATGAGGTTTTTTCCTTTCTCCTTGTACTTTTAAGTGGGTTTCATCTAGCTTTAGGTATTCTTATGAGAATATTACTGAATTTCTTGAAAGCAAACAGAATAAAATGATCCCAGTACTCAGTCCTACTTTGTGCAACAAGCTAATGGAATGGACACTTAAAACATGAATTTGATCCAGTGTGTCAATAAAATGTAACTTGGAGTTATGAGTTCAAATTCACTCTCAGCTTGAATGGATTCACTGGAGAGTCTTTGGGGCATGTTGTTAGCTTTTTGCCTCCATTTCCCCATCTATCAAATAGATATAAAGATGACCTTCCTCCCAGAGTTGTTGTGGTGAATGAGAGAACTTTTGATATCAAGGTTGTCAAAAGGCCTGGAGAAAAGTGTCCCATCCTTTTAATAAGGACAGTGTCTGGAAACAAGCAGCTGAAGCTTTTCAGGGCATGGAGCTAAATAACATTCCATTAAGCCTCCATTAAAGGTCACAGTTTGCAACCATAATTGATACTGAATGATTTTATAACAGAGATTCATGCTGGGACTGTATTGGGCAAATTGCTAGGTTGGGCACTGTGATTTCATTTTCCATTATGATTTTAAAAAACAAAGAAATGCCAGAAAACTCACACCTTGGTGGCTGGTCAAGAATACCATCAGGTAAGGTGGCTGGCAGCCTCACCTTTTTCTTAAGGAAGGTTAATGCTGCCCCTCAGTGGTCTAATTCACACACTACATGGCCAGTTTTCCTAAGCATATTTGCTAGCTGCTGAATGATCTCTGTGCACATGGCTGCATTCTAAAATTACAGATTTTATAAGCACGGCTCCAAGCCAGGAGATACTTTTGCTTGGGTTTTATATGTCACTTGCATTTATCTTTAGGATGAGGCTCATCAATGCTCAAAAATTGGTTGACAGACTCCAGCGAAACTGACCCAGCATAAGATTGCAAATCTCTGTTGTTTCATTGGATATGAAGTCCAAGCCACAGAAAAATGCCAGCAGTTTCTACTCTGAAGTGGAGACAAGATTTTTCTCTCATTTAACTGGAGTAGCAATTTCTCACTTAAACCAAAATTGTAAAAACACATTTTTTACAACTCATGCAGCTTTTTCCTGCCATTGCTACTCTGAACAGCCAGATTCTGATAATGAAAGTGAATTACTGAAATATTTTAAAATTGTATCTTTCTTTGACTTTCAGAGGGTTCAGCCTACCACAGACATTCTTCAGGATCTCACACACCGAAATATTTCCGATTTTCTGCTGAAAACCTATCCCAACCTCATAAGAAGCAGGTTTGGATCCTCCAGTCATTCAAATCTCTGTCAGTTCACAGTCTGAACAAATTTTTGCAATTATCTCTTGTGAATATAGAATCTCCTGCTCAGTTCTCCATTAGCGCAGTGAAGGAAACCACTACTCATTGGCAATTATGAAGTATTTTGCTGGGAACTGGCACTTGGAACCAGCATCAGTAATCCAGATTTTCAAGATACTAGCTGACCTCCAAAGATGAACGCTGCTGTTCCACATGGTTTTTCATTGTGCTTGAGATTGATTTTATTTATTTGTTTGTTTGTTTGTTTGTTTATTTATATACCACTGCATTCCATTCGGACTCACAGTGGTTCACTGTAAAATTCATGAATAGGTTTTGTGCTGTCAATTGGCTTGTTCCAGCCCTCCACCCCATCTCTCCCTTGCATCCACTAGCAATCTGACTAAGTTTTATAATTCTTGCCTTAAGTTTTGGTCAGCAAAAACAAATAAACACAACACCCCCAGATATAGGTGATTCAACAGTTCTCTTTGACCTAGACTGTTGTGTCTGAATGAACCAGCATTGATTTGGAATGATAAAGAATATTGTAATGTTGATATTTTTTTTCTTTGCTGCAGTTTGAAGAGCAAATACTGGGTTAATGAGCGAAGGTAAGAGGACCCTGTTCTAACATGCTGTACATCTTCTATTGAATTTTGGCGGTTAAAGACTTGAACCCAAATGAGGAAGGAATGACTGATAGCTTGATATGGCTAAACAATTGGTGTTCTGCCTAAGGTTATAGGTGGTGGGTTACAGACAGCTATGCAGCATATCTATGTATTTATTTAAACATTCTATTAAGGCATCTTAATAGTTAAAAACATTCCAGTTAAAACCAAAATAAAGTCACAAATACTCAAAAACTCCTAATATAAGCATTCATAAATTGTATTTTTAACAAGTGCCCTAGAGTAAAATACTTGCATGATCAGAGGTAATTACATTCATTCATACTTTATGCAATGAATACTATTGTGTAAAGAGCCTGTTGTGGCACAGAGTGGTAAGGCAGCAGTCATGCAGTCTGAAAGCTCTGCCCATGAGTCTGGGAGTTGAATCCCAGCAGCCGGCTCAAGGTTGACTCAGCCTTCCATCCTTCCGAGGTCGGTAAAATGAGTACCCAGCTTGCTGGGGGGTAAACGGTAATGACTGGGGAAGGCGCTGGCAAACCACCCCGTATTGAGTCTGCCATGAAAACGCTAGAGGGCGTCACCCCAAGGGTCAGACATGACCTGGTGCTTGCACAGGGGATACCTTTACCTTTACTATTGTGTAAATTTAGAGAACATACAATATTCCATTGTTTTTTTTAATAGGAACGTATCCAGTGTTTCAGATAATATAGTATGATCTTTCATGTTCCTTATTCACTGTTGAAATACTTCTTTAAAATGAAATTGTCATTGTTATATATTTTTACTACAGAAACTGGGAGATCTGTAGCAGTGAATTCTTAAAGCCACATCCTTACATGATAGAATCATACTATTCTGTAATATATTTTCATATCAAAAGTTACTTCTGCCCTTGATTGCTGTTCTGTACAAATTCTGTTATGCATAAATTAATCTTGAGATCTCTGAAACAAAAAACTTAGTCCAAAATCAATAAAATAAATATATTTGTGATAGATGTCTGCTTCCCTTTTTTAAAGAGAAGCTCATTTTTAAATATTTAATATTTTTATATTTTCTTAAATGAGCAGTGTAGTACTCCATAACTGATGAATTACGATGTGGTCTTGTTGTGTTTAGATATGGAGGAATCTCCATTGGAGGGAAACTCCCAGTTCTTCATATCACTGGAAAGGAAATAGTTCGTTTTCTCAGAGATCTTGGTCAAATGATGAATATAACAGCGGTAAGCAAGCATTGTTTGTAGTCCATCCATTATATGGGAACCTCTGTTCTCAACCTTCCCTTTAATACAGTTCCTCATGTTGTGGTGACCCCCAACCATAAAATTATGCAAGTGTTCTTTCACAGAAATTAAACCGGAACTCACCAATGGTGTGAAGATCCATTATTCATGATTGTATATACATTGGGTTTTTTTCCGGGGGTGCTGCTGGAGCAGCTGGCAGCTGAGCGCAGGCGCTTTCAGGAGGAGCAGCAACAGTGGCAGTGCCCCCCCCCGTCCAAGCTACTCACTCTGCCGCAACCCCTGTGAAAGGGTCATTCTACCCCCAAAGGGGTCTCGACCTCCAGGTTGAGAACCACTGGTATAAGGTTTTTATCAGAATGTGTATCATGACTGCCCTGAGCCTGATGGCGAGGGCGGTATATACATCAAATTATTGATGATGATTCAGCTGGACACCTCTTATGTTCTTCTGGTCAGTGTTCAATCTTATTTTGTGGGAGGAGGCTATAGACAATTTCTTCATACCAAAAGTAATGACTTATTTATACTTACGTGGCATTGTCTTTTTGTTATCCAGGGGGAAGCATCAATAGCTGTTGCTGAAGAAATGGAAGATTTTCTAAAACACATGGAAACTGAAGACAATATTAAGGTATTATGAATTATTCTTCTTATGTTTCTGATACCAAGTATCCTGGGATATTTAGTTAAGAGACAATAGCAAGACTGAAAAAATATTACCTTGCTTCCTATATTGTCTAAAACTAAAAAGATAATCTTTTGCTACAAGAAAACTTGGAGATAAGAACAAAGATGGTACTTGTCATTGATATGACAGTGTTAAAATATGAAATAGGAGAACTCTATTAGAATCTCTGCAGATTTTTCCATCTTATGAGCCCCTGGTATCATCTATCTGCTGCACTGAAAACAATTATGCCTTTCTACAGGTCAAATAGACCCATCATATTCTTCCTAGCTTCTCTAGAATATTATTTTGTTTCAAGAACTATATGCTGTCCCTTTTTCAGATACACGTGAAGAAACTGCTATAATGCACATACCTCTAAGTAAATTTCCACTTATAGTCATATAAACAAGAAATAGATACTGAAATAAGCATACGTTGTGCATGTCATCAACTTCATCAAGGTGCTGGTATGATGTTTGCTCTTCCAGGTATGGTTTAACAACAAAGGTTGGCATGCCATGGTCAGTTTTCTCAACATCGCCAACAATGCAGTCCTACGAGCCAATCTCCATAAAAGCAAGGACCCTGAGCTATATGGGATAACTGCCATCAACCACCCCCTGAATCTCACAAAGGAGCAGCTCTCTGAAGTCACTGTGTAAGCAGAGTGCCTTTCTTATTTTCTGGGTATAATTAAGGTGTATGGTTTGTGTTGTAGCCTACACTGTTCTATTCAGTTTTGCTCACCTTGAGTAATGGCTTTGTGTCTTTATCCTTGGTAGCTTACTTGTAAAGCAACATTTCTTGAATTTTATGTTTCTAAGGGATAGAGCTAACATTACAAGGTACCAGTTTTTTCTCCTGGGGCAGTGGCTGGAGGGGATATTTGTAGGTGAGAAATGCTAGGGGGGAGGCAGAGTGTCAAACTTTTCTCCACTACAAATGTCCCTCATCATTGGAGGTTTCTATTTTTTTTCTCACCAGACTCCAAACCCAGGAATGATCTCAATAGGGAGATTTGTGACTGTCATTCCTTGCTCATCGTCTGTCCCTCTGCTTTCTGCTTTTCCTATTGCAGGCTGACCACCTCAGTAGATGCTGTTGTTTCCATCTGTGTGATTTTTGCCATGTCCTTCATCCCAGCAAGCTTTCTTTTATACCTGATCCAAGAACGGGTGACGAAAGCCAAACATCTCCAGTTTGTCAGTGGTGTGAGCCCTATCATCTACTGGTTCACCAATTTCCTTTGGGACATAGTGAGTAGGCTGTAAATGTGATAGAGGAAAACCATTATAAAGTAAAACCATTATAAAGCCTCACCAGAATGGCTTGTACCAACAAATTCCCCAGCTCTTTTTCATTAATTGGAACTACCTGATTCTTGTGACCTGTAATTCATACTGAAGCAATATAACCTTCTTCTAGTACTTTACACAGTTGAACATACAAAGCTGCCTTGTTCCATTTAATCCACATCGCCAATGGGCAATGGTTCTCCAGCTCTCAGCTCTAACTGGAGCAAGCAGGAACTGAACATGTACTCCACTACTTCACCTATTATATAATGCCATTTTTCCTCCACTACTTACCTAAGTGTGCCTCCTAAGAATCTATGTTTTTCAATATAGACAAAACATGCTAATGGGACTATTTCTGTTTTTTGCTAAGGGTTATCTCTTAGGTTGCTTCCTAATTCATTAAAGAGAGGCTAGTTACAAATGGGTGTTGTCATAACTTAAGAAAAGATATTTTGGAGAAGAAGGATAGAGGTATTTTAAATACTTTAACTAGAACCTCTTCTTTCTCCCAAAGCTAATGATTGAGTATTGTACTGTTTTACAAAAGATTAGTTGTTCTTTTGCTCTTTCTTTCTCCATGCTGCAGAATCATTTCTCAGAAGTGAGCCATACAGACTTGGCTCCAGCAAGTGTTTTCTCTCAATTTTATGTAATTCCCCCATTGCATATGCCCTTTTAACACCAGGTCCCTCAATCCCCAGCACTTCCTCTTGGGTGATCAATGATGACCCTTTCCAAATGTTCCAAATGGATTCAAACTTGCATTTCATTGGCCTTTCTATTTTCCCTGCTAGGTAAATTATATTGTGAGTGCTGCCCTAGTAATTGCAATATTCATTGGTTTTGAAAAGAAAGCTTACACATCTCCAAGCAACCTCCCTGCACTTATAACTTTGCTACTTCTGTATGGGTAAGTAATTTAGATATTTCATTAATTTCCACTGAGACCATTGTATAGGCTGCTATTCAAATGTGCTGAACATGCTACTAATACCCTATTTGGCCCTAGAACAGATAGTGATCCATGTGACAGTCACCTCCAGATTAGACTACTGAAATTAACTTTATGTGGGCTTTCCCTTAACCTTGACACTGGTTATCCTGATGGATGACCTCCGACGACAACTGGGCAGAGGGGGGTCGGCACTGCTGGTATTGTTAAACCTCATGGCAGTATTCAGTGGTAGATTACAACCTTCTTGCTCACTGCCTCAGTGTAGCTAGCATACAGGGGACAGCCCTTCAATGGCTGATCTTTGGGGCTGCAAACAGAGGGTAACAATGGGAGAGAGCTGCCAGCTCCCTTGTGGAGTACCACAAGGCACAGTCCTCTCTCCCAACTTATTTAGCGTCTTCATGCATCCTCTAGCCCAGTTAGTTCAGGGTTTTTTATTATTATTATTATTATTATTATTATTATTATTATTATTATTATTATTATTATTATTATTATTATTATTATTATTATATTTATACCCCGCCTCCCCCCGAAGGCTCGAGGCGGCTTACATAACCCCATCCCCTAAAACCATAAAATGACAATAAAAACCAATAATTTACAGTAATTGTAACAGCGATGGCGTAATCTACTCATTTGCTCTCCGCATCCTCATCTACGGCAGGGGGGTGATGCTCTCTACCGCCAGTTTGTGAGGGGGGGGCTGATCTTCTTTCCGCCCGGCCTCAGTTATAAGCCTGGCGGAAGAGCTCCGTCTTACAGGCCCTGCGGAATGCTGGTAATTCCCGCAGGGCCCTCAGCTCTTCTGGGAGCTCATTCCACCAGGTTGGGGCCAGGACCGAAAAGGCCCTGGCCCTAGTCAAGGCCAGGCGGGCTTCCTTGGGGCCAGGAACGACCAGTAGGTTAGCCCCCGCAGAGCGTAAAGCCCTGCGGGGGATATAGGGCAAAAGGTGGTCCCTCATATATGCTGGGCCTAGACCACGGATGGCCTTAAAGGTCAAAACCAAAACCTTGAACCTGATCCGGAAGGTGACCGGTAACCAATGCAGCTGCCCCAGAACTGGCTGGATGTGAGCCCTCCATGGTGTAGCTGTGAGGACTCTAGCAGCCGCATTTTGGACAAGTTGCAGTTTCCGGATCAAGCCCAGAGGCAGGCTGGTGTAGAGCGAGTTACAGAAATCTAGTCTAGAGGTGACCGTCGCATGGATCACTGCGGCCAGGTGTTCGGAGGACAGATAGGGCGCTAGTAGCCGAGCCTGGCGAAGATAGAAAAATGCCCGGCTAGCTACCTGTTTAACCTGTGCCTCGAGTGTTAGTGAGGCATCAATGGTCACCCCTAAATTCCTGGCCTGAGATGCGATATTAAGTTGCGTCCCGGCCAGAAAGGGTAAGCGCGCTTCCTGATCTGCCCCCCTACGGCCCAACCACAGAACCTCCATCTTGGAGGGGTTGAGTTTCAGGCGACTCTGCTCGAGCCATCCAGCTACGGCTTCCAAACATCTGGCAAATGGATCTGGGGGGGAGTCCGGGTGGCCATCCATGAGGAGAAAGAGCTGGGTGTCATCAGCATACTGGTGGCAACCCAGCCCATAGCTCCGTACCAGTTGAGCCAGAGGGTGCATAAAGATGTTAAATAATGTAGGAGAGAGCACTGAGCCCTGTGGGACCCCACAAGGGAGCCGGTAAGGGCCCGATACTTCCTCTCCCACGGCTACCCTCTGTGTCCGGTTTTGGAGGAAGGAGCGTATCCAGCGTAACGCTGTACCCCTTATCCCCGTACCAGCAAGGCGGCTCGCTAGCAGCTCGTGATCGACCACGTTGAACGCGGCCAACAGATCTAAAAGAACTAGCACAGCAGAGCCACCTCGGTCAAGCTGGCGACGGAGGTCATCCAACAAGGAGACCAACACAGTCTCCACCCCATGACCAGGGCGGAAGCCAGACTGGTATGGATCGAGTGCCGAAGTATCTTCCAGGAATGCTAGGAGCTGGTCCGCCGCAGCCCTTTCCACCACCTTACCCAGGAACGCTAAATGCGCTACTGGGCGGTAGCTTGCAGGGTCATGTGGGTCCAGGGATGGCTTCTTGAGGAGAGGGCACACCATCGCCTCCTTCAGCACCTCAGGAAACTCCCCCAACTGGAGAGAGCAGTTAACAATATCCCTGAGCTGCTCACCTATCCGTCCATCCCCCCCCTTAAGGAGCCAAGACGGACAGGGATCAAGGGGGCAGGTGGTAGCCCTCATCCTCCCCAGCAACCCGTCCACTTCGGATAAAGAGAGCCGCCTGAAGCCATCAAACATTACCTCCAAAGGCAGCCAACGGGCCTCTAGTTCATTAACTGTATTAACTGTAGCTGGAAGGGAGTGGCGGAGCGACAAGACTTTATCCGCGAAATGGCTCGCAAATGCCTCACAGCTGATGGTCAAATTCCTACTATTTTGGCGCCCATCTTCCAGGGCGGTAAGAGATCTAACAACCCTAAATAGTTGAGCTGGGCGAGAGCTAGCGGATGCAATTTCCGTGGCAAAGAAGTCACGTTTAGCCGCTTTCACTGCCATCTCATACGCCCTCATAAACGTGCAATGAGATGTTCTTGTAGCCTTGTCACGGGCCTTCCGCCACACTCGCTCTAGTCGTCTCAATTCCCTCTTCTTCTCCCGGAGCTCCCCAGTATACCAGGGTGCCCGTTTGAGTTGAGGGCAGAGAAGACGTCTAGGAGCAATCTCGTCTATAGCAGCCGACAGGCGGGACTGCCAGTCCTCCACCATGGCCGCTAACAAGATGCCGGGAGGTTTCGGGTCCTGCAGAGCATTCTGGAAACCAATTGGATCCATGAGTCTCCTTGGGCGGGCAAAAATGCGCCCGCCGCCCAACTGGGGAGGGGGTGGGGTCTTGATCCGAGCCCGCAGGGCATAGTGGTCTGACCATGGTACGGCCAAAGCTGTATCCAGAACCACCTCTATCCCTGCCCCAAAGTTCAGGTCGAGGGTGTGGCCGGCCTGATGGGTGGGCCCAGCAACAAATTGCGAGAGCCCCAGCGTCGCCATGGCAGACACTAGGTCCGAGCAGCGCGTCCGCATGGACATTGAAGTCCCCCAAGATTATAAGCCTGGGGTACTGCAAGGCCCAGGCGGCCGCCGCCTCCAGCAGGCTTGGCAGGACATCTGGTTGGGCGTTGGGCAGACGGTATACCAACCAGATGGCCAAGCTCTCGACCGAGTCCAACCCAATACCGACGGACTCCACTACCCTGATGTCTGGGGCCGGGAGAGCCCTGCAGGAGAAATCCTCCCGGACCAAGATTGCCACCCCCCCTCCCCTCCTATGGACCCGGGATTGGTGCAGGACCGCAAACCCTGGGGGGGCAAGTTCCTTTAAGGCGACTGTTTCGCCACCCCTCGCCCAGGTCTCAGTTACGCACGCAAGGTCGGCTGGGATGTCATCTGGGATGTCTGGGATGTCATCAATATGCTAATGATACCCAACTCTACTTCCTAATGGCCGGCCAGTCGAATCCTTCCCCAGAAACATTTTCCAGATGCATGGAAGCCATGACGAGTTAGCTTAAGCAGAGTTGTTTTAAACTCACCCCCTCCAAGATGGAAATCCTGTGGTTGTGTAGGACAAAGAAGGCTGACTACCCTGCTTAGACAGCATGCAGCACTATCAGCTAGGGATTTGGGTGTGATCTTTGATGTCTCTTTGTCAATGGAGGCACAGGTAGCTCAACTGACATTTTACCATCTTCGCCAGGTAAAGATAGTACCATCCTATCTTGCTCCAGAACACCTAGCCACAGTGAGCCATGT
Source organism: Paroedura picta (assembly GCF_049243985.1). Classification (NCBI taxonomy): domain Eukaryota; kingdom Metazoa; phylum Chordata; class Lepidosauria; order Squamata; family Gekkonidae; genus Paroedura; species Paroedura picta. The sequence continues at coordinate 55,689,592 of NC_135372.1, read as the reverse complement.
GATGGTCACCTATAGATTAGATTTCTGTAACATGCTCTACACAGGCCTTCCCTTGACGCTGCTCTGGAACCTGCAAAATGCAGCTGCCTGAGTCCTCACTTGAACACCATGGAGGGCTTGCATATGACTGTCCTGAGGCAGCTGCACTGGGTCCCAATTGAATTCTAGATTCGCTTTAAGGTACTGGTGTTAACCTTTAAGGCCATACGTGGTCTGGGCCCAGTGGATCTAAGGGACTGCTTAGCTAACTATAATCTCCCAAGGGTTATTATGATCATCCAATTCCAAGAAACTAGTGATCCCTGGCCCTAGAAAAGTATGTTTGGCCTCAACCAGGGCCAGAGCTTTTTCAGTCCTGGACCCAACCTGCTGGAATGAACTCCTGGAACAGCTGTGGGCCCTCCAAGAGCTAGCTCAGGTTTTCAGAGGCCCTGCAAGATGGAGCTCTTCTGCTAGGCATTTGATTGGGGCCAATGAACATCATGACAACTGGAATTAAAACATTGATGGACTCCCTCTATATGGCTGTACATACACACCAAAACCAGAAATTGAAGACAATGATGTCTGATGGCAAATTAGCGAGTATGTTCATTTTTAGATTTAGATGTTCATTTTAAAGATTTTAAAGTTAAAGTTATTTATGGATAAAGCTGTATATAACTTATATGATTTTTAAATGATGTAACCTGCCCTGAGGCAGCTTGCTAGGAAGGGCAGAGTATAAATCCCAATATAAGTAAATCCAGAAATTACAACTGGTCCAGAATGTCGCTGCCTGGGTCCTTACTAGGACTCCATGGGAGAGCTCACATTTGACTAGTCCTCCAGCAGCTGCTCTGGTTGCCAGCTGGATTAGGTTTAAAGTGCTGGTTTTGATCTTTAAGCCCTTGCGCAGTCTGAGGGGCCACATCTGAGTATGTCCACTGGAGAGCAATTTTGCTCAGTGAATGCCAATTTGCTCATGGTCCCTGGCACCAAAGAAGTATGGCTGACCTCAAGCTGAGCCAGGGTTATTTTGTCCCCAGTTCCAGACTGGTAAAATGAGCTGCCAACAGAAATCCGGGCCCTGTCAAAGTTCCAAAGGGCCCGTACAATTGTGCTCTTCCACCAGACCTTTAACTGAGGTCAAAGCCAGTATCTGGTGACATCAATAAATGGCCCCACTGCCTGCATCTGGCCTCCACCATCTTAATCAGGGAATTATAATTTTAATTTGGACCTCCTTGACCTCAGGCTTATGGGGAGTTTTGTGGCAGAATGGCTTATCTCACCTTTTTAGGAACCTTTAGGGATCTTGAAACCAGTTTTATATATTTTTAAAACATCTAAATATATACATACATGATTTTAATGATGGAGCTGCCCTGAGAGGGGCAGCCTAAAAACCCCATAATAAATCAATTAAATGAATAGTGATTTAGTTGTGTGGAGGTTCAGAAAAAGACAAACTCATGGGAATAACACAGAACTGTGATACAGCAATTCCTCAGAGTAGACTTATATGGGATATAAAATGGCAATCACTGCATTGTGTCAAGCAAATGGTGTGGCATGGAAGATTCTTTAGTACTGATTCTTTACTACTACAGCAAAATTGCATCAATAACTCTGCCAGCCTGTTATTTGGATCTCTTGCCACCTAGCTCAGACAAATGATGTGAGAAGATACCTTGGCTATGGCAGAGCAATAGTTGTTTGGACACCATAGGAAACACCAACCTGCTCATGCTGTTGGGTGTACCAAAGCTTCATGTATTGATTCGAGTCTTCTTAATCTGAAAGAAACCAGTAAAATGTATAATACTGAAGTGAGGAAGCATGTGTTATTGGAAATCAATCCAGGTGAAAAATGCTTTCTTATCTATGTTACCATTCTTAAGAAAAGGTTTGTACCCATCAGAACCACATTTTGGTCATCACAGGAAAACAATGCAGGGGGGTACTGATTTTCCTCCCTGGCTTTTGCCTGCAGGTGGGCCATAATTCCAATGATGTACCCAGCATCCTTCTTCTTCAATATTCCCAGCACAGCCTATGTTGCCTTGTCTTGCATTAACCTCTTCATTGGTATTAACTGTAGTGCCATTACATTTATCCTGGAGCTCTTTGAAAACAATCTGGTAAGTGGCTCTTCTTCAGACGGTTTAACATCACAAGAATACTTTACTTTTAATCACAATCCAGAGAGTGGTTTCCACGGATGCCTGCTCAGTCAATTTTAAGCAAAGTAGAGTTTGGTAGAAGCAACTTGGGGCTTCCAAGGAATCAAGAGAGAAGGCACAGTTTGGAAACCCCTTCCCCATAATTTCTAGGTTCTGTGATATTTCAAAAGATTGAATAGATTATAAAATGTCAAAAGGCTGACACACACACCCCTTTCACTTTAACTCAGCTGCTCTCTGTATTCAATTTCATTCCATTCCATTGCTCAACATTCAATTCTTATCAATCTGGGTTTTCCTTTTTTGTTTGGTTAATTTTCAAAGTCATATTTGTCTACAAGCATGGAAGGCCTCTAAGAATGTGGAAACAGATGCCTGATTTTTCAGTTTTCATCGTCCATTCAGGAGCCAGACAATGATGGGCTTGGGAACCCACAAAGAATCCATAGGAAGAAGGAATAATTTGGAAATCTGCACTCCCCTCCAAAATTCTGCGAATTAATCTGTTAGATTTTCACCTGTTTCCCCTTTAACTGACATTTAGCTGTTCTCAAATTCTTTCTCTTTTCAAGCCTTAATTGTGCTTTTCAAAAGGATTTTTCTTATCATATGTTTTTCTGAATACCAAGGTGACCCTGCTTGGCCTGTCAGTTTTGTGTCATTCACGTAGGGGCCAGCCAGTTAACTGTTACACAGTTGTAACAGTCAGCAGTGAAATTCATAGAAAGCATTTTGGTATGCCTGCACTAGTGGACTTTGGCATAAGGCTTTATAGAAACTCTGAAGTTTAAGAAATGATGCAGAAGGAGTAGTCCCCTTTGTAGCTCATTTCACCTCTCCTTTGTGCAGTTGGACAGGGCCCTTCTGCCATCTAGATGTGCCTCTTTTGCACACTTTATGGCCTCAAGGGCAGAGCAATCAATACATGAGTTTTCACTCATTATTGAAAGCTAGTAGGTAAGAGTTGTGTAGTCTTTCAGTTTAACTTCAGAATGATTCCATAAATTATAGAGGATTCTGTTATAACTGAGCTTTATTAGCAAATATGTTTTCTTGTCTCTTGCAGTCTTTGCTGAAATTCAACAAAATATTGAAAAACATTCTCCTAGTTTTTCCTCATTTCTGCCTGGGCCGTGGACTCATTGATCTGGCTATGAACCAAGCTGTAACTGATGTATATGCTCGATTTGGTAAGAACATTAAAAATGCGACTAAGTATATGGTAGATTGACTTCTGTAGTCAGTCTTTTTGCAATCTAGAGATAGATGCTTTTAGTTATTTTGAAGAATTGTTGTTGTCATGGCCTGCTTTTCTCTTTCCTGAGGAGTCTCAACGTGAATTAAAATTGCCTCCCCATCCTCTCCCCACAACAGGCACCTTGTGAGGTAGGTGGGACTGAGGGAATTTTGAGATACCTGTGACTGGCCCAAGGAAACCCAACAGGCTTTTTTGTGGGGAAGTGGGGAATCAAACCAAGTTCTTCATATTGGAGTCCACCATTCTTAATCCCTACAACATACTTTGCCCTCCTCTTTGATGTGACAGATGTAGGAGCAACTAGTTTACAAACTTCCTGCATAAGTTAAGAAAGTAAATTATTTTGGCACCCAGGGAGGGTGGTGGTTTGTTGGAAGACTACATACATTGTGTGCAGAAGATCCCAGTCCCTGGTATCACCAGCTAAAATATCTTGGGTAGCAGGCATTCAGAAAGACCTTTCTCTACCTGAGAACCTACAGAATTATTGACATAGTCAAAACAGACAATATGAAATATGTACATCATGGATTCCTAGCCAGGGATCCATGGATGCCCAAGGGTCCAGGGAAGCTCTGGAGGGGGGTCTGTGGCATTTCATCTGCTTCCATCACTCCTCCTCTCCTCTCCAGGGCATGAGTTCTCTCATGGTTTCTGTGCCTGGGAGGGGGTGGAGCCTGGATGCCTGCTCCCACCTTAAACTGCCTCCGTTCTCCTCAGGACTGCCTGTTATTGCAGATGGTGATATAACTTCTGGTGACATCCAACTAATGGTGGTGTGGCACAGAGGTCTGGCCAGCTGATATTACTTCCAGTGGTCCTTGAAACCTGAAAAATCATTTCAAGGGCTCCTCAATGGTCAAAAGCTTGAAAAAGGCAGCTCTAACTCTTCCCAAGCCATAATGCTCTCTCTAAGACTAACCACTCCCCAACCTGAACCATACCTAAGCTAACCCAATAGGGATCCATACTTTTGGATATATTTTTTTTACATTTATAATAATGTAAAGAAATATTTATACATCCCATGGCCTTTCCTAATCATCACTCTAACACTTCTCTAGCCTTAATGTCCCCTCTATAACTAACCACTCCCTAACTTGAACCTTACCTAAACTAACCCTAATCCCAAATATAAGGATCCTTATTTTTTTTTTACGTTCTTTAAATGTAAAACAATATAAAAATATTTATGCATCCCGTGACCTTTTCAATCTATCACTCTAAATTTAGTATGCATAGCAGCATTTACACATCATTTTCCTTTTACCTCTGCCTCTTTTGTCATGCTCTCCTTCCTTCATTGGTTTCTCTGTCTTGCTCTTTAAATTTTAAGCTCTTTGTGCAGTGTTTTAGAAATGTCTTATACAACCTTAAAGATGAACCCAGATGTATGGGAAAATAAAGTAGCAGATGTCTGGGGTATCCTTTGACTTCTTTTCCTTTTCCTTTCTATATCTGAATTAACATAATTTCACTTTTCAAAAGGTACATGGTTAAATATCCTTACTACGAGACTTCAGAAAACTGCATAGTGCTTGCTTAGTAATTATGAAATGAATTATCCTTGCACCTGAAGTCAATTATTTTAATGACTTTTATTCTGATGAACAAAACTTTATCAGCTTGATTTTGGATTGGTTTCATCTCTTAAGGAGAAGAGCGTGTTTTGAATCCATTTCATTGGAATTTTGCTGGAAAGAACATGCTTGCTCTGGCAGTGGAAGGGGCTGCCTATTTTCTTCTCACTCTTCTGATGGAACATGATTTATTCTCTACAAGCGGGTATGTTGAAAACTCCTCAGACTTTAGATGTATTATGACTATGAAATTAATTAGTATTAACATGTAGAATTATCTGACTGGGGAAGTACCACATTTGTGATTTTTGAATTATGCTGCCGTTCAAACATTATTAATTTGTGCAGTCTGGTTTTGTCAGGCTGCCTCAGACTACCCTGAAGCCTGCTGAGGATGATGATGAGGATGTTGCAGAGGAAAGATACCGAATAATTAATGGAGGCAGCAAAACAGATATCTTGAAATTACAGGAGTTGACCAAGGTAATCTTCCAGGGTTAATAAATATCAATTCCCCATAGTATCCACTTGGGCAGGAAAGACAGTGTAAAAAGGTAAAGGTATCCCCTGTGCAAGCACTGGGTCATGTCTGACTCTTGGGGTGACGCCCTCTAGCATTTTCATGGCAGACTCAATACAGGGTGGCCTTGCCAGTGCCTTCCCCAGTCATTACCGTTTACCCCCCAGCAAGCTGGGTACTCATTTTACCGACCTCGGAAGGATGGAAGGCTGAGTCAACCTTGAGCCGGCTGCTGGGATCGAACTCCCAGCCTCATGGGCAGACAGCTTCAGACGGCATTTCTGCTGCCTTACCACTCTGCGCCACAAGAGGCTCCAAAAAAAAGACAGTGTACTGAATACCAAATACCTCCTTTTTTGCTTTGCCTTTTTTTGTTAGTTTATTTTTCGGGCTAATAATGTAAATTCTGCATTTTTTTTTGAGATATCTATTAAAATTACATGTAAGCCAGTGTCAGGATATCTCTGAGGCAAGCAAGTAGGTGTGGCAAGTTGACAGATTACAAGGATCTTCATTTGAAGAAGATTTGGTTCTTTTATGTCAACTTTTTTGTACCCGAAGGAGTCTCAAAGTGGCTTTCAATCTCCTTCCCTTTCCTCTCCCCACAACAGACACCCTGATATTACTGCTCAGTCAGAACAGCTTTATCAGTGCTGTGGTGAGCCCAAGGTCACCCAAATGGCTGCAAGTGGGTGAGCGAGGAATCAAACCCAGCTTGCCAGATTAGAAGTCTGCGCTGCTAACCACTACACCAAGCTGGCTATGGCAGCTGTTAATGAAACATTCCTCATAAGCAGCTTCTGTTTCTAGCAACCTACCTGCAGAGCTCCACTGCTTCTTGGTGCTTAGGCTCTCTAATAATAATGCTGTTTCTAGGTCTGCCCCCTTCCCGTTTTGTTGCAGTCTTTTCAGAAAGGGCACAGTCCAACTACATTGGTAAACCATCTGGATAAGCATTTTTAAAGATCTCATTCAAACTGGCACTGTTTTTCCTATGTAAATCCTTTACAGTCATCAGTTTCCCCACTGCACCAATAGAAGGTTTTTCCTTTTAACTGTTAATTGCTATAACAATTGTCATTAAAAAAAAAAGTTTTCCAGGGGTACAATGGGGAAAATGGAGGAGAAACAGCAGTAGTGATTTATTATATATATATTTTTAAATTCATTCTAGATCTATAGTGGTGGAAGCACACCAGCTGTGGACCAACTCTGTGTTGGCATTCGTCCTGGAGAGGTGGGTTATATATAAGGATTATAACGCATTTTTAAACAATTATCATGTGATAATCCTCAGAATTAATAATTGTGGACTAATTTATAATTCAGTGCTTTGGTCTTCTGGGCGTGAATGGAGCTGGCAAGACGACAACATTCAGAATGCTGACTGGGGATACTAAAGCAACCTCTGGTGATGCTACAGTGGCAGGCTACAGGTAGGTACCTGAGAAATTCCAGAACAGTGCACTTTAGTCAATAATAGACCATACCCTTGGGATTAAGACCCATTCAGCTCTTTAACGCATTTACTATGGTTGTAAAATGAAGGATGTCTATCAACATTCTGAAAAACGGGGTGGGTGTTTGGATTATCAAGAACTGCTTAATTGGGCTTTGTTTTATTTTATATCCAAAATGAGTCAGATATAAGATTGAACTTGCTCGTTCTATTAATTGCTACTGTGATTGTTTGCACCCAGGGGCTTCTGCAATTTGTTGAGTTATGGTGGTTAAGAGCTGGCTACATATTAAGTGAGGCTACACACTAACAGTGTCATGTCTTAAGGAAGGGTTTTTGGAGAGGTAGGATAAAATATTCTAAATAAATAAATGTGTAACTTAAGATCCTGTTCTCTCTCCAACATCTAGTGAGGAATGTTAATAGTTTCATAAGTTAATCTTTTTCTGTTCCTTTCTCCAGCATATTGACTCATCTCTCTGATGTTCATCAAAACATGGGCTACTGCCCACAGTTTGATGCTATTGATGAGTTGCTCACAGGAAGAGAGCACTTGTACCTTTATGCCCGTCTGCGTGGTGTCCCAGAAGCAGAAGTTGAAAGGGTAATTTTTTTGTCCAGCAGTTAAAATTCTTCTTCCTCTTCTTTTGAGCATGACTCCTTTTGACATTAAAAAATCTATTTTCTTTGGACTTTATCCAAAATGCACAAAGGGGCTCAGTATGCTAATAGCAGCATATGTATAGTTCTTTAACATATGAGGTGGAATTTCACATTTGTTTGTCTCTAAGAGACAGGTAGCCCATCCAGAAAGGCAAATCGGCAATTTGCATTGGATCACCACTGTGCCCAAGCCAGTTTTCAAAGGATGCTCATCTACACAGAATTTTTTCATTGCAACTCCCCAGTGGGATTCTCTGTAGATTTCTATGCATGAAAAGCAAAGCAAAGTATCTGCTGTTTCTCCCATGTCCCATGGGAACCCACAGGATGTTGAGAATATGAGGTAACTGTTGCAGGAATAACTCCATAACCTCAATAGACCAGGTGTGAATGCCTCGTCATTGTAAAGTTCACTTCGGATTGCTAATTCACATTTGCTTATGCTCTGCTTTTAGCCCAGTGTTGATCCAAAGTGGCTTACATTGTTTGCCTCTCCTCCATTCCATCCACACAACAGCCCTGTGAGGTACAGTATGATGAGAGTATGTGACTGGTGCAAGGTTACTCAGCAAGCTTCTGTGGCAGAGTCATAATTTGACCCCGGGTTGGCCAGATCCTGGGGGTATTCTGCACGGAGCCACATAAAACAGTTTTAAAAACAACCAGTTTAGACCGCTTTATTATATTATAATCGTTGTTCTGCATTGAATATAGTCTGTTGAAAAACTACATTGCAATGCTCTCTGCATGAAACATTTCATAGCCCTGCCCCCTGTAGTTTTGCCAACTCCGCTTTGTTCTCTAATACAGTAACTATTCTGCATAACTAAGAAGCTTCTCTGCATGACTAATAGACTTTATCAGCCAGGCAGGAGAGAAATGATTCGGTGAAAAGCTTATTTCAGAAACAGTGCTTAAAAGACGCTTAAAGCACCAAAGACTTTAGTCTGGTGGACTTTAGTCTTCAGCTTGATAGAGTGCATGTGTATCAATCAGAAGAGAGGTGAAGAAGAACCCAGCATGACCTCTCTTTGAATATCTTTCTAGCTGTCACATTCCTAGTAAATGTGTGATCATTATGTGCAAACTATAATCCTTAGCTGCAGGGAAGATTCCAGTTTCTCTCCAGCCGGAGCATCCATCCAGGCAGTGTGGAGAGTGTTCCTCACGCTCAGTGTGTGGACTCTGTTCCATCTGTTCTTTCAGTGATGAAGAGCCACATGCCCATGTCCTTAAACTTTCAAAGATTTTAATTTTTACAGAGACCAAACCTCCTCTGTTCTGCCCTTCAAGGAAAGGAAAGCTTTTATGGTCTATAAAGCACAAAGTATTTGTTGCAGACACCGCTAGATACTCATTTCTCCTTACCCAGCAACAATTCCCTAACATATTGCCCTGCTTTTTGCTTTGGGGGGAGGAGTTGACTGGCAGTGTGAAGTGAGTAGCAGAAGAGCAGCTTAGCACTGACTGGAAAGATCTACTTGTAACAAAGAATCCCAAATTCCTGAATAGGGAACAGTTCAAAGTTCGACTGGAAAAAAAAATGTAATCCCTGCCTAATTCACTTCAATGTTATGTTCAAACCGTAAATAAAAGGCAACTCCTTGCTTGTTTAGCCCTGTGGGCTGGATGTACATTGTCTCTGGGAAAGAAGCATGCACACAAGTTAAGAACTTGGCCTATAGATAAATATATATTAGAATATGAATAAATGGTGACAGTCTATGAAAGAAGCAGTGTGCGAGTCCCAGTTTACAACAGTTCCATGCAGTGTCTGAAGGAAGGGGATTGTTAATAACAGGGACTGGGCTATCCTGCCTGGTACTGTCTCTGTGGATGAGAGGGGACCTTGTGTTTGAAAGAATCAGGGCTCTCTACATATTTTTAAAAGGCAAGATCTGTGGTGAACTGTGTCTGCTTGACCTACCTGTAACACTGAACCTGTGAGACAAAGATTATGGGAGGTTCTAGAATGTCTGAGTGAGAAAGAATGTCACAGCAGTGTGGCACAGGCAGAAGACTGTCCTGTTCCCAGGAGACAGAATATCCACACCGCTTTTTCACACATGATATTATGGAAGTGTTACTTCAGCATCCAGTCTCCTTCCAGAGAGAGGGGATGGCACATTGGTGGGAAGCACAGCAGGATTGTTAGGGAAGGCTGTGCCATTGGAAGATGGAGGACATAGCAGGGAAGGAGAAAGCTGGACAGAGCTGGATAGAAGAGAAATATAGGCCTCCTATCACCTAGACAGTCTGACTAGGGATGCCAACCTCCAGGTGGGACCTGGAGATCTGCCAGAATTACAGCTCATCTCCAGACTACAGAGAAAATGGAGAAAATGTATGCTTTGGTGGGTGGACTCTAGTCTATGGCATTGTATCCAGAGGTCCATGTTCTCCAGGTTCCATCCCAAAATCTCCAGGAGTTTTGCAACCTGGATCTGACAACCTTCCCTGGATCCCTGCCTAAGTTTGACAAGTTGTGTGCTTGTGCTCAGATGGGGGACATGACGGAAGACTTATAATGCCTCTGGGGATCTTACTGTTACATGGACACTGCATCTATGATAGATTCAATCACCCCATTGTATTTCAAGTATCTTGATATCTTTTTTATATTCCTTTATTTCTTCCACAGGTAGCAGAGTGGGGAATTGAGAAACTTGGTCTCTCAATGTATGCAGATCAGTTGGCAGGTACCTACAGTGGTGGCAACAAACGCAAGCTCTCCACTGCCATTGCGCTGATAGGCTGCCCTCCTTTAGTACTTCTGGTAAGTACCCTGATGGTAAGAAAACTAGGTAACTTACCAAGCAGTTCAGGCCAAACTACACATTGTATAGTTCTCAGGTTGTGTCTGAGACTACAGGTATTTTCAATCAGATGTGCACTATATTGATACTTTGATTTTCTAGTCCATGTGGGGGGGTTGATTTTGGATTAGATGTGCACCTGGTAGGCATAGACATTAAAACATTTATGTTGTCCTGGAACAGCATTGTAGTAGTCCTCAGTGCAACTCTGCAAAGTTGTAGCTGCCATCACTTCCCGAGGGCCCTCCTCCTGAGCTCCCTCCTACAGCACCCACTGCAGTTCTGCCCAACCCACTGGGCTACTTTAATGTAGTTACTTTAAAGTTTAATTTTTATATGGTTCCATGTTGCTTGTTGTTTCATTTCATTCATCATTGTTAATCTAAGTTATCTGTACTGTTTCTGTTCTGTTTCATGTGAACCACTCTGAGCCTTTGGGGAGGGCAGTATACAAATATAATAAATAAATAAAGATCCAAAATGCAGTGTCTTTGACTTCCCTGAGCCACTCAACATAACATTCTCACTGGCTTTCATTTGGGATGGTATCTATATTTTGTATGCTACTGTTCTTGGCAGAACCTGCTAATCATGTATTGGCCTTCCTTTTTTTGGCTGAGATATAGCTAAATGCACGCCCCTAATCCAAGCTCATTGGCAGACTGTTCTAATACTTTAAATCATCTCTAGCTACATTGTTATCTTCTCTCAGGATGAACCAACTACAGGTATGGACCCTCAGTCTCGACGTTTCTTGTGGAACTCAATTGTCAGTGTGATCAGAGAGGGAAGAGCTGTTGTTCTGACCTCACACAGGTAAGGCACATTACTCATGTACAATCAGCTGTGCAACCCATGACCAGTTCAAATAAGCAGTATAAGCACATTGTATATTATCCTAATGACAGAGTGCTCCAACATGTTCAAAATTGAAAAACTATGACTATGTGCATGCTTTTTCTGAATGTTAATACATCTCAAACTGTGCTGAAATGTGAACAAGCATAATCATGGCTTAACTATTAGTAGTCTGTTATTTATTAATGAAATTAAGCTCTCTGTGATCTTCTTTATGGAATTCCACTGAGGTCTAGATCCCTGTGCTGTATCCTCAGGCTTCCTGTATATATGTTTAATGGCACCACTGTGACTGGAATCTACTCCTACAAATCAAATGGATGATTGCCCTCTATAGATCTCCAGTATTGAGGATCATGCAGCACAAGAGGAAGGAAGCTGAGTACACAGCTTCCTCTTTTGTACCACTTGGCAGGAAACAGGAGGTTTAGAGAATTTCTTCCGATCACTTGTATCCACCCTGGCAACCATCCACACTTCTCTAGGAAAAGCTGTCTTGTGTTTTTGAAAGCCGGAATATTGTGAGCCCCCCAAATAGTCTGAAAATAGATCACATTTTCAGTTTGCTAGGGGGAAAAAACTTTTGACTGATTTTTTTAGTTACTTAGATATGAGAATGTCCTTGAAGCTACCCTATGGAAGTCATATAGAGCTCCCCAAAGGAAGAAACACTCACTGTTAAATAAATATTGCTTGTAGTAGAACAGCCCCACTGACCCATTGGTCCTTCTCTGTTTGGCACTTTGAGGCATCTAGGCATGCAGTGACAGTTCCCACCCTCTGCCCATCAATGCACTGCTCTCCCGGCTTGCCCGACAGTCGGAGGAGTTTCTTGCTCACTGCTCCTTTAGTATTCTGCCTCCAAGTGGCCATTTGAGGAATTGTCCACAAGGAGGGCTAATAGCGTCCCTTCCCACCTTGCCATTCTAAGGTTCTGCCTAGTGCCTGCATCTCTCATTACCAAGTGGCTGGTCATCACAGGGACCGCTTACCACACTTGCACACTCCCAGGGAAATGGTAATCTAGTGACTAACCCCCCTCCTACACCTGGTGTCCTTTTAAATAACAAGTTCGAACAACAGAAGTCTGTGTGATATAAAGAACTACCAGAATGTAAAATAGTGAAGAATTTATTAAAAGTAAAAAGTTCACACACATACTCTGTGCACAGCATCAGAGTGAGCAAGGAATACAAAAGAAAGGTGCAAACATGCAATTCTCCTGTCCTTCACTCTATACATGCTCTAGCTGACCTTATTCTAAGGCAGGCATTTTAATTTAGAAGTTCGTTTCCTAAAATCTTCCCATTACCTTAGAGTCACCCCCTTTGTCGTCTCCACATGACAATGGCAGTCATCAAGATGGAGCTCAGGTGTAAGTTCTCCCTCCTCCAGATGGATTCAGCCCAAAAAGGACATGTAAATGAGTCCCTCTCCCTCCATGCCAAGGGATTTTATCTCTTATGTCTTCCTGGCCCCTTGTGGGTCAAATCATTCTTTTCTGAAATCTCCAGGAATATACCATCTGTCCCTTTGCACTCCCCAAGTCCCCATGTCAAATTACAGCTGAGATATAAACTTGCCATTTCACTGTCTCCAGTCAGTATGACAAATAGCATTTCCAGTGCTTTGATTGTTGGTGCTTAGGTGGTACTTGGGAGCAACTGACTTCCCCCTCCTCCTTGTCTTCTGCTAGAAGAGAAAAACACTTTTCAAACTAAATGGAGGCTTTTGACAAGCCCAGACCCTGAAGTAAAAAAGTATTTTTCCACACTACTTAATGGTCATCTTGACCAAAACCAAAACAGCTGAGACTATGAAGCAGATACTACTGATCCTCAAGGGGTCAATTTCATTCTTTAGAGCAGGGGTAGTCAACCTGTAGTCCTCCAGATGTTCATGGACTACAATCCCCATGGGAATTGTAGTCCATGAACATCTGGAGGACCATAGGTTGGCTACCCCTGCTTTAGAGAAACAATTAATTTGCAAAAACAGCTGAGCTCCATGGCAAGGCCAAGCTAGATCACAATGGAAGGCTTGTTCAGAGTTTTCAGGTCCAGTCTAAATTATTTGTACATATTAGGACTGCAGAGCTGCTTTTTAATTATTATTACTTTTGCTGTAAACCTAAAATGACCTCTGTTTTTTACCAGCATGGAAGAATGTGAGGCACTCTGTACACGCCTGGCTATCATGGTTAAGGGGACCTTCAAATGCCTGGGTACTATTCAGCATCTCAAATACAAGTATGTTAAAAGATTTACTTCTCATTTTTATACAATTATCAAATACTTCTCCTTGAGGAAAACATGGTTGAGTATTGTAGCCGTGGGCACAATTCCCTGAGACTCGACTGTTCAAGACCACAGTAAGCCGGCCTTTAGGGGCATCTCTGCATGAAACAACTATTCCAGGGGTAGTCAAACTGCGGCCCTCCAGATGTCCATGGACTACAATTCCCAGGAGCCCCCTGCCAGCGAATGCTGGCAGGGGGCTTCTGGGAATTGTAGTTCATGGACATCTGGAGGGCCGCAGTTTGACTACCCCTGAACTATTCCATTCAGGATTTCCTTCAAAATAATCTTGTAATTGTGTAGGTTGGTGATGGGGCTGAGAATTCTCATTAGAGATCTGCAGCCCCATTTCATAGTTTTCCATTTTCTAGCATTTTCTTGGAAGAACATATGCCTAGTTAGTCTATTTTCTGTCATATACGCATGCATAAAACTTCAAAACTCCTTTTAACATATTTGTTTAAAAGAATGATGTGGGTTAAGTATTTACCAGCCTTTAATTATATCCATCTCTTGCCTGAGGGTTGATTCACTCTGCTTAGAAGGTAGGCTTAGTTCTCATTCCCCTTTACTTCTACATAAAAGGCAAGCTGTATTGGCAACAATTCACCTCTTAAAGCAGTAATTGCTGGGAGTGGGTGCAAGGCACAGCGTCCTCCAACATGCTGACATTTTTTCTGTGTGACATTAGCATGGGGAGGGCATTGCGTCTTGTACCTGCTCTCCCCACATCCCTGTATGTTTTCTCAGCCAAGTGGCTCCTGCTTTGGGCAGCAGCAGTTGGGCCAGGTCACAACTGCCTTGGGTCTGTGGGGGAAGCATTTAAAGACCCTGCCAAGCAGCTGATTCCCTGTCAAGCTGTGGAGCACCTTTTCTCCCAAGAGAGACCCCACTAAGCAGCTGATCCTAAAGAGCAGGGTCTTTATTCCCAGCAGGCCCTTTGGATGCTGTGGTGGGAGGGATCTCAGCAGCTTCAGAAGGGTCTACAGGGGAAGCATTTAAAGACCTCACCAAGCAGCTGATCCTCAGGAGTTTTCTAGAGCTTGTTGTATTGGGGACTCTTTGCACAACAGGCTTTACTGTTTGTTATAAGCATATTTGCTTCAGAGATACTTGAGCTAACTGAAATCAATAAAATTAAGAATATTTTACTCTGACCCTCGAGTTATCCCAACTGCTTCCAAGGGCCAGTTTTATAGCTGGGAATGCCAATAAATATGGGGCTCAGGTGTTAAACAAGTGATTTAAGTTTACTGAGTTCACCAAACGTGAAGTCAACCCTTATGCATAACTAGTAAGAGCTATTTAATTATTGGCCATGTTTTTCCCCTATACAAAAGGCCCTAATGCAATTACATATAAAATTGTCAATGATGGTTTTATCTGCATCAATAGCATGAGGTCAATCAATCAAGTCAGGTAACTTGTTTATCAAGATTAGAATTGCCTAGCAGACTGATTAGTATTGTCTAGTACATGGTAGAAGTCTTTCTCATCACTTACTACCGATCCTTTTAACTGAAAATGCCTGGATTTTATCTGGGGACCTTCAGGATATGGCCCCACCCCTAAAGAATATGCACTGCCATCATGAGCACCTTAAAAAAAAACATCTAGATGAATGATATGTTGCATATAGCCAGATTCTAAAATAGATTATATATAATAGGTGGATATTTCTCAATAACCAGTATAACCCATCACTTTATAAACTATGGGTATTTCACAGATACGGAGATGGCTACATTGTTTCCATGAAAATCAAGGCCCCTAAACCTGGCCTGGCTCCAGATCCAAGTCTAGCTGAGCACTTCATACAGTTGAACTTCCCAGGGAGCATACTGAGAGAAAAGCACTACAACATGCTTCAGTACCAGATATGCGCCTACTCACTGGCCAGGATCTTCCGATTAATTCTCTCCAACAAAGATACTCTGAATATTGAAGAATATTCTGTCTCACAAACAACCCTAGATCAGGTAAGTTAAAACCTACTGAAACCATAGAAGCCCCACCAAGGAAATGCAGACACCTGTCCAAGAATAAATCAAGTCTCTTAAAAGTTTTGAAAATGAATGAATAGCAAACAATATTTTGACAACTCTTTATAAAGGTTATATGCTTCCATATTTCTAACCAATGTGGTTTAATATTAAATTGCATAAAGAGATTGAGAGTGCATTCGTAAGTTGCTCCTTTCTACTCTGTTGACTTAATTGTACACAGAAGAGTGTAAGGAACAAACTACATGTTATGTTTTTTGATCAATTAGGTTGGAGTTCACTAGACCCAACTCACTTTTCCCTAAGTCACACAGAAGCTGCAGGGAAGGGCATTTTTAAAGTCCCTGGGAGCCCAACTCTGTTCGGAATAGTGACATGGGGGGGGGGGAGGGGCTCCTGCCTTGCCCCCATGACATTTTTCTGAGCTAAAGCAGCCCTGGCAGAAGGTATTTGTATACCTTTGTAACTGTACATGTTGAGAAAACTCCATGTTATGCAACTTCCTGTAAGGGCAGTTTCAGCTAGGGAAAATATTGTGGAGGGGAAGACAGGAGTCCCTCCTCTGTTGCAGCGGTTAGCAGAATTCGGCTGCTGCAGGCTTTAAAAATGCTATTCCCTGCAGCTGCTGTGTGACTGCAGGGAAAGCTAGTTCAATCCAGGGAACCCTAACTTGACTCACTGAAAAACATAACTAAAAAGCATAGTTTGGTCCTGACTCTGCTTGGAATTGTATTGTAAATAAGAAGGATTGGTTTTTAAAAAATAACAGTGGCCAGTCACTTTCAATGGGACTAACCTTTATAGGGTCTCCAACCATTTTGAGCCTGAGGGTAACCTTTGGAATTCTGACACCGGTTGTTAGCCGCAGCTACAAAATGGCTGGCACAAGAGTTGTAGCCAGCTGTAGAATGGTTGACACAGGAGGTGGAGCCAAACACAAAATGTCAGAGAGCGAGGTAATACATAACTCTAATGTCTTGCATACACACAGTTCATCTTAGGTCATGCAGGAAAGATCCTTGTGTTGTGTTGGCACTGTCTGAAGCAATGGGTTTTCTGAATTATCACTGCCAATCTCCAGCGGTCAATTTGAAGGCCTGCTGGGCAGAAACCACACCTGGCCATACCCATTTTCAAATAAAACTTGTTGGGTACAAGAAGAGGAGCCAGGTTCCATGTGCCCACAGGTACCACGCTGGGGACACCTGTCCTTGCTTCTGTCCAGATATTTAAGGGGAGACTTTAGAGGTAAAAAGTCTGCAGATCTGGAAAACCATGCAGGTGTGCAAAAAAAAGAAAACCCTAGTGTTTTTTGAATTAGGTATATTGAACAAGAAATATATTGTTAATTCCCTATATTTTTTAATTCCAATACCTGTATGGTATTTGGATTTGTTAAATATTCAGGAATGCTGGATTTTTTTTGTCTACATTATAGTCTATGAGGACCATTATACTCAAGTCTCCATATTCCATAATGAAGAATCATTCTGTGGATAGCTGAAGATCTGGAGAGGATTATTTTTTGAGATTGAGACACCAGATTTGCATCATAGTTACTGATGCCTCTCCTGAAAAAATTGCCCAAGTTTGAAAAGTTTGTAGTAATTACTAGTTAAGCAGAAAACGTTTTTTTCCAAGCTTAACACAATGGAATTAGCATCCATCTATATTTTTGATGTTTAAAGGACACCTGGATTCCCTGCATCCTTTACCAGAAGCAAAGGCAGTTCTGATGACACACTTATCTGCTTTTGCTCCACAGGTTTTTGTGAACTTTGCTAGACAACAGATGGAGGATGAGGAAATTTCACTTCATCCTCGTGCAGCTGGTGCTAACAGAGGGGTGAAAGTGACCCCTGCTTCCTCACAGCAGATAAGTGGTGTTCTGCGTCAGCTCAAAGAATCTCCCTTACCTGGGAGTCATGTCATGAGTCATGCCATGCCAGAGAACTGCAGACATGGAACAAGCATTTCACAATACAGCAACCGAACAATAATGAGGTCAGATGAATAGGCTTTGATACAAAATGGTTTGATACAAAGTCAGAATAGAGTTTGAAACAAAAATCACTTTTTTTCTGTGTGCACTTCTTAAAAAACCAAGTATGCAAGCCCATCACTTTCATCAAAAGCACTTGATTTTAAAGAAATGCTATAGAATTTACATTTTGGACCAAACTAGGACTTGCTAACAATTACAAGCACCTGCCAAATCCTGGACAGGCACTGGCTATGACATTCATGGTTCATCTCTGCAAGTTTATAACTGTAAGCTTGGATGCTAGTTGAATTCTACCTATGCTCAATACGCTCAATGGTGGGTTTTCCCACTGCCCAGGTGGTTTGGATTTCATTTAGGATTCTAGGTATCATGCCATATATATTCTCAGGGAAGCCAATAGGAAACCGATGTGCAAAAGATGCCTAAAGAGTTATTATTGTTCACACATTCCTAAACTGTAGTTAATATAAGTTTCTCATTCTTTGAATGAACTACTTTAACTTCAAGCTTTTAAAACTTCTGTTGTTATTGGGTTTTATCATCATATGTTCCAATAACCAAATTGGCCAAATCTGTGAATACTTAAATCTGGAGATTGGACCTGTGAATGGACAAGACAGGTCTTTCTACACACCTGAACAATGGCCCAGGTTTGCAGAAAAACCTGAAATTTAAAAGAAAAAGTCTTTAAAAAAACCAAAACACCCCAAGTGATAAAAGGAGTGCCTGTACTTTTTATGAAACAGAAGCCCTCAGTGTCTGTTGCTAAGTAACCACAACAGACTTAGTTTCTGTGAATAAAAGGCAGGGGAGGGAACAGAGTCCTTTTTGTTTTGGCATCTGAGGAAAGACTCATTGGCAGTTTGATACCACATGACTTATCTAGGACTGGCTGCTTGCTAATGTTCGAAAGCAACTATCCCACAAAAACCAGTGTGTTGTAGTAGTTAAATTTTCAGACAAGGATTCTGCCCTGGAAAGTCATTCAGTGACCTTGGGCCATTTAGATATTCTTAGCCTAATTAACCACACAGAAAGGATCAAGATTGATTAAGAGCACCTAGATATCTCCTGGTGGGCTGAGCCCAATCCATCAAAACCCTATGCATGGCAGAAGAATGCACTTGGCTGAGTCCCATGGGAAGCAGAGGATGATGCCTGGCTTAATTCAGTCAAGCCTCATACACACTGAGGGAGGTAGCCAGCCATGATGAGGAAGATAGTACCTCACTATTGCAAGACAAGAGAAGCAAGGCCTTCCCGAAGTAAGGAAAGCAGTATCTAGCCAGTTAGTTAAACAATCCTCCCATTTGGGAGGGAAGGGCAGGATCTGAAGGGTGGGCTGGGGGAGGAACTCTTACTAGGTTTTTCACTCCCTGTCCATCCCTGCTCCTGGGTTCTGAGGATAAAATGACGGTAAGGGAGATGAAGTAAGGTGCTTTGAATTCCCATTGTAACGAAAAGTGGGCTATCAATGAAGTAGAATAACTGAAGATAGAAGAGCAGATAAGAGGTGGATGAGTGGTCAGGAGAGAAAGAAGCAGAGATGGTTGGGGATACGAAGACTGCCAGATGGAGGGAAAGAGAAAATGTGTGAGGAAGCTGAAGGGGAAGGGGACTCTGTGCCCTTCACAAGTCCTTGTGGTTCCCCACTGTGCAGAAAAGAGGGAGAGGCTCTGGGAGCTTTCAAAGAAGGAAAAGGGAATAGTGGAGGGAGGGAAATTCACTTTGCAAGTCCTCATGACTTTCTGCTTGTGTTAGTGTGTTAGTTTATTTATTTAAAATTTATCTATTAGCCACCTTTTTTCCTTATGGGGCTCAAGGTGGTTTACAACATTTAAACACGTTAGAACATTTTAAGCATTCTGAGGGTCTTGTTGAGCCATATTGTCATGGAAAAGTTTTGAAAATAATAAACAGCTTTTTAATTTTTTTTTCAGTCATCATACTGGAGAGTATTATAGTAAGTCCTAGTAATCTTTGTAGTGTGATTGCTGCCAGGAAGGGAATGCTTGTGTGTGTAGAATCACGAGGGAAGCTGCTGAGGAACTGGCTTACCATAGGACAATAAAATCAGAGTCCAGTAGCACCTTTAAGACCCTCAAAGATTTATTCAAGGCGTGCGCTTTCAGGTGTAAGCACTCTTCCTCAGCACTCGAAAGCGCACGCCTTGAATAAATCTTTGTTGGTCTTAAAGGTGCCACTGGACTCTGATTTTCTTGTGCTACTTCAGGCCAACACAGCTATCCATTTGGCTCACCATAGGGACTGGGAAGCTGTCCATATTGGTTAAAGCCTTCTCTGCCTCTCCACTGTATTAGCAGGAAGGCATTCACACACTATTTCCTATATAATTCCCTTTCCCATTAGCACTCATATTACAAGGAAAAGATAATCTTTATGTTGTATTCAGTAGGTTTAATAGAAAAACTTCTAATACTTATATATATAGGGATACATCCATTTGAATTGCACCTGAAGTCAACTATTATGATTTACTGCTTTCCATTTACATTAGTTAGTATGTCGAAAACGATCCCTTCTCAGGTACAGTATGCTAAGCAACAAAGATGGCTTGTATATATATAATTTTGTGTTCATGTGTGTGTGTTTATCCTCTGGTGAATGTCTTTTTGAATTTGAGTGAAGCACTAAACAATCATAAGGTTCAATAACCAATTACATTGCATCTACTGCTGTAATTATATGAGGGTTTGTTCAGAGTTGTATATTCTCTTTATAAACAATTGCAAAAAATTCTATATATTGTTTCTAAAGAAATAAATCTCATCAGGAAACAATCAGAGCCTCTTTGTTGATAACATCTAAAACAAGTACTGAATAGTGTGTTTCAGACGAACAGGGTATTACTTTCTCAGTGTGGTCTGCACAAAGCCTGCACATCCTTGGGAGAAATACCACCTAGGAGGATTCAGTAGTTCCTTTGACTGATTTCAACAGGTCTTACTTCCAAAATGAGCACCGAATTGCAGCACCAAATGTTTTCCAAGAATAAGAAATGCAGATAAGTATATGATACACAGTGCCAACCTAAGCAGCTACGCACTCCTAAATCAACTGAAATCAGTGGGATTCCCTGATTAGAATGGCACTGAGAGTCCATTGGGGGGATATTCAATATTAAATTCCCACTTAAGAGACTTAATGAGAAAATAGAAAACTAAGATACTGGCCTTTCTTCTTCATGTGATTGTTTCTCTGCACAGGAAATTTCTTGAAATGGAAAATGTTCACATGTGCAGCCCCCACCTTGCAGTCTGAAATAGTGCCATCCCAACAGGAGTGTGTGTAAATTGTTCATTATTCTCAGTCCCATCATCCACCCACCATTTAACACCTTCATCTATTGGTGAACAAGTTGCCATATTTTCTGCTGACCGGAGGTAGCCCAATCAGCTTTCTTTGAGACAGCTTTGGATGCATGTCAGTCTTCTGCTTTAATGAGCTCATTTGTTGGAACTTCAGACTGTTACACAATTAATTTTCAAGTTTGCTCTTTGCCATGGGGCCCAGCCAGAAGTATACAGAAAGTGCCTTCTCTCAGCAGCAGACAACAGCCTTGACTAGCCAGGTGTGATAAGTCACCAAAGACCTTTCTTGCCTAAGGGGCAAAATGGGAATCTGTGAAATGTTTCAGATTCAAAACACAAGGAGGATGGGGTTGTTGAACCCATGGGATTTCTCCCTGTAGAGCAGATTCAACATGTACTGGGAACACCTCACCTCTCCATAGCCTCTCTTCTCATGGCCTGTACAGTTCACCCACTTTGTTTCTTTATAGTTCAGTATAAAACTTTACAATAAGAAAGGAATGATAGACATTCGAAGGCTAGGGTAGTCCTTAAACTCTCGTAGGTAAGTGTAGTGTTTGTCTTTTGCCCAGACCGTCAATTGAATGAAACACAGTAAGGTGAATAATCCCACTACAAAAGACAAAGAGAGAAATACAGTAAATATTTATAAAACACACTGGTGAGGCTAATACTCCCAAATTTTAAAACCAAGAATTCTATTCACCTGGAACGCACTGGGTCATGATAGTAAAACCAATCCACGTCCCCAGCTGTAATAGCCAAGAAAATTCAGAACTATTTCACATGATTAAAACTGCTAGCATAACTAGTCCTTTAAATAAAAGAACATTTCTGGCATCAGATTGTGAAAACACGATCTTGATTAACAACTGAAACGGAGACATGAATGCAACCAGAAAAATAACCAAAGTGTTTTGAATCTGTAGCATATAAGATTGCAGCTGTACATTTCTGCACAAATCTTTTCCCCTTCAGTTATTGAGCAAATTGGGGAAGGAGAGTTGCACAATCCTTTCCCCAAGTACTAACATACTGATTTAACTCTCTTAATGTACCAGTATTTCGAATTAAAAAAAATAATTTTAAATATTTTTATATCACCTAAGTGATTGTTGCTAAGTGATTATGTTATAATATGAGCCATTGCACCATACTAACAAGTGCCTTGTTATACTTCAAAGGATTGGATAACTTGTTTTCTGCAAGTAATACAATGGGCTTAACAACACAGTACATTTCCCACATGTCCTCTCTGAATGTGCCCTGAGGACTGCCAGTCAAATGTCAGCTGTGATTTCCTCACTGGGAACTGAATTCCCAAATACTCAATTCAGACTGGGATCACCCTTCCTGACCTGAAAGAACCAAAGAGGTGGAGGTTGCATGTATTCCAATAATAAGGCAAAAAGCACACCCTGGGGCCATTTCAGATTGGGGAAAACAGCTTTGGAGTGAAGCCTGATGCTTCTGCTCCCTGTGTGCCATTGTGCTAATCTGAGCCAGGCTTGGGAAACATATGGAAACTGTGACATGCAACATTTCTACATTCTTCTTTTGTATCGTATTTCTTCACATTGTTTTCTTTTCTGCAAATGTGTTGTCTCCTCTAGTGGTAACTTTGATATTCCCTTCTCTGGAGTATTTCCCTGAGCATTTAAAGTGGAAGGAAATATGGTAGAGAAACAACAATGTAATATTGAAATGACCACTAGAGGGAGAAAAATAAAGCAATACAGGTGCATGAGTGAGTGTGGAAAGCCTATGTAGTTATGTAAGCCCTAAATACAACTGTACACAAACCTTGTCTGTTATCTGAGACATGAGAACTGCTTACAGATGTTGGTATCTTTATTACACATGGTATAATCTTGCTGCATGCAATTCAAACTCTTGCAAATTTCCTGATTGGTTTAGGTTTATAACCATGTTAAATGTACATCCATCAAGCAAGACCTACATTTTATAAAGTTGTCTGCTGATTTAAAATACATACCTCATAGGTATAGTTAGGGCAGGATACAAAATAGAATAGCCATGTGAAAGGATTCTTTGTTGGATAAGGGATCTTACAGGTCTTGGATCCTATGAGTTAAAATATCCACAAAAATTCAGAACAGACTTTACAAATGTGTAAAGAAAAAATGCTAGAAAAATAATCCAGATTTCTATTTTTGTCCTTCCTGTACCATATGGCTCAGTTTGCTAGTTTGAATAATGTGGAGTGATTTCCTATTTGCCTGCTTTCTGAGGGTTGCACACTTTGATCAGGACTGTACAAACAGATAGGGTGGAGAGAAAGGTGTATTTCATTAGGAGCTGGCTAAGAAATCTTTTTGTTTATTTGTTTTATAATCAAGAAAAAGGGGGGAACCTCTTTTAGCAGGTCAAGTGCATCACAGTGTGCTCAAGAAATGTAATGACTCAACGAATACACTTTGAATCTGTAAACAGGTTCCGAACATTCCATCCCATCCTAGAGGGAACAAGAAACAGAATCCAGAACACTACTATGATGCAGATAGACCATTTTTAATTCTTAATAGCCAGGTCACCAGAGACAATCAATAGGGTTACTCCTAATCCTAATGGTATTCCTATATATATAAATGACAGCCATTCAGTGGTATAGAGAATGGTGTTATTTTCATACTGCAAAAAGGAATTTGAGCCTGAATTATACTGAATGGCCTAAGAACACTTACAGTACCATCATAAGCAGAGCTATGTCCTTCAAAGTCTATTGACACTCTGATCAGAAGGGTGAAACTGCTTATCATAGCACTTGGCACTGTTGGTGAATTCAGGAGAAAGTTGAACTGCGGACTTCTTGGTCTCTTGGAGCCATACCAACTAGGACCGAGCTACAATTAAGCAACCCTCATGCTGCTACCTAGTTAAACAGCCCATTGGAAGTATGTCTGCTATCCAATTGTGTTAAAATGTGACTACTGTAGGCTTAATTGCCCACTGGTACTAGCTGGTTTTCATTAAGGTATTGTAGGCTCTGAATGCAGTTGAGAGGGATCATGCTCTCTCTTATGCGGTCCTTTACACTGTGCAAGTGTCTGTCATGCTTCTATACACACCAAAAGTAACTTTTCAAAAAGTTAGAAACCAAGAACTCAGCTTTTGTTGTCTTTTCTCAGATTACTAAGTGCAACATGGATAGAAAAGTTTCCAGCTTCACATGTCTGTAATGAGAGAGAGAGGGAGGGGGGAAAGACCTACAGCAATAACAAAAACTGCTTTAAATAAAGAAGGCTCAACATATGTACCTCAATCCAGCATTCCTAATGTAACCTATCCACTTCATAATGCTCATCTGGGCCCCACTGAACTGTTTGTTGCTCATCAGAATGTATGTTACATGCATCTCTTGCCACCCAGGTTGGGATGGGATTGTTAGTTCAACTAGAAAAAGGCTATTTTTCTGATGTCCCACTTTCTACATTGGCAGTACCAAACAAATATACATCTGGTTCAGATCCGTTAAGGCAAGCTAGAGTCACACCTATTAGCTATTTCAGGAAAAGGTTGCAGAAGGGAATTAAGTCAACCCTCTCACCACCACCCACTTTCCCAAATAACAGATCAGTATGAGTCTAGCTTCATTTAAGGGGTGTGCTGTATGCATCCAGAATCTGTTAACTGTCTGATGACTCTTCCAGTCAATTTAGGAAAAGTACATGGTGAATAACTATTCAGGATAGCCAGGTTTTATCAGTACGAAGCGCACCTCAATCCAGAGTGTGCTCCAATGCAAAGTCTCTCCCCCCCCTCTAAATCAATGGTGAGAATCACACATAAACATCGGAATGGACACACCCATAAGAATTTAGCAGATTGCTATTAATGTGACTTCATGTTTCATTCAGCTGAAGGATCAGCTGCTTTTTCAATTGTGTTCATTTCCTTATCTGAGGTAGGGAAACAACCACAAACCTAAAATCCCTATGCCTTTTCAAACTTTTGGGAATCTTACAAATTTTATATTTAAGCATTAAGCTCGTCCACCAGGCCAATTCTGGTTTAAACTTCCTAAGTGGTTCAAAAATATTTGCTTGCTAATACAATAAAGGCTATTCTTTCGAATATTATATTTTTAAAGGATGTATTTTACTTACCAGACACAGGATGAGAGCAAAATTGACCTGTTTTTGTCCATAGGCTACAAAACAAAATATTTGGGAAGATCTCATTTAGTGCTTCATTTAGCTTTCGAATTAAATGTTTAAATGATGTTGCCTTACTTTGGTACTTACAGGGTGGTGTGTACAGAGGATGATTGATGTAATAAGCAAGCCAGGCAGCAAATCCCCAGTAGTAGAAACAATTCTATTAAAATAATTTTATATGTATTAATGACTTATATGACTACTGCCATTATTTTACATATATATCCAGCTGTCATCTCTTTGTTATAGAATCATAGAGTTGGAAGGGGCCTTACAGGCCATCTAGTCCAACCCCATATTAAATGCAGGATCAGCTTAAAGCATCCATGAATATTCTATTGGTGACCAAGATACTAAATGAAGGAGATAGTTATGCTGAGAGCAGTTTGATTAGATCTCAGCATTGAATTCTGTCCAACAAGGTAAACATGGTAAGTTGGCCAGAATAACCAGGAACTGATTTAGTTCCTACCCTGGTGTTTCCCAAGGCACGCATTTTTACTTTCTCCCATCAAAGTGAATGGCTGTCATTCTCACATGTGGAATAAAATACTGAACTGCTGACATAGATGCTTGCTGGAGAATTTTCCACTGGGTGGTTTTGCTTTCACTGAAACCCAGCAGTGAGCATGAATGAAATATAAGTCTGTGAGTAGCATTCACAGAGCCACATTATGCTTCCCCACCCATCTTAAAGGTCTTTGCGACACAGGAGTCATCGTTTCAAAACATAAACGCTAAAATTGACATTTTGTTACTAAACAAAAGAACTTTCAATTACAGATTGATAATGGCTATTTTTCAATCCACTGTTTGTTAACATTTTGCACCAATACCAATCTCCCCCCCCCAAAAAAAAAAAGTTTATAAATGTGGAAATGGGAATGAAAGACAGGTAATTTTTTTGAAGTGGGGGAGGAACACATTTCAGAGTACACACATATTTTAAACCACGACCTGTTTTCCAGTATGCCAGTATAATCACCCTCCTGATAACAACATAGCCCCCAATACAACATGTTTTTATCCTGACACTTTCTTGCAACAGAAGGCACCAAAGGACTTTCCAGTCCTCCAAAGGGAGTTATGGTAATTACATTAAATAGGTAGAAGAATGAACAGCCTGCTGAGTTCTTAAAAGCTTTGTCATGCAAAACATGGCATCTTAAACACTAACTTATCCTAAACCCATACATGCCTTTTGTGTTAATGTTTAACTGGATCAAATAGTAACAGGCAATAGTTTTTCTTTCCCTTCCAGAACTAATCTGTTCCAGTCCACTGAGGCAGCAGATAAAAAGTCTGGATACAGGAGTCCTAACTGGTGCGAGAGGGCACCAACCCCTTGAGCAATCACAGGGACCCTAATCCTGGCCAGGCTCTGGAACTTAACTGTAGCCCTCAGTGCTTCCTTGCCAGGACCCTTCCCAAAGAGGCACAGCTGTGCCATTCAAAGGGCATATTTAAGATGAGGGGGGAGTCCTTACATTCCATCCGGTCTAGACTACTGTACCATTGTAGCAATGCATCTCCAACTTCAGTGAAGTCATCTAATGGAAGCCAGGGATATTTATAAACACATACATGACCCCGGAAAGTAACAATTGATGATTTCATATTCACTGCTAACCTAAAGTCTGATTCTACAGTTCACTAAGATGATACTAAAAAGATAAGTTCACTTAACCCCTTCCCTTGTTGCCATTTGTTCGCTCAGAATCACCCTTCTGACACAGCTTTTCAGCTCTACAGCCCTACAAAAAAAAGCATCAGGAAAGAATGCCTTTCGGAATGAACAAGAAGTAGAAAAGGGAAGCTTCTGGAGCTGGCTTTTCAGCATTAAAAAATCTTTCACACAAAGTTTACGCTGGCCTACAGGTCCCAGCACCAAGAAAGAACTGCAGCAACAACATGGGTAGTGAGGGTTCAGCAGCCAAAGGCAGATGGCACAATTTAGCAGTGGTCAAAGGTTTCATGCATGGTATCAGTTTTATAACTTGCAACAGGCAGGGAGCTAGTTCAGCCCTCACTCTTGTCCCTCCTCTCATGCTTCTGATGGGCTGCCTTTTAAAAACAAATTCTTAAAGTAGCATTTATGCAATGGTCACTAGTCAATCTGTGCTCTCCACAGCCAGCTTTTCCATGGTTTAAAAACTTCACAAACTGGTTTGTCAGAGACACCTCCCCCCCCAAAAAAAAGGGGGCAGGTTTGTAATGAACATACCAAGAAAAAACTAAATCCACTACTTCTAAAATATTTTGTCTGTCTTTCTGTATTGCACAGCTGGGAGCCATATACAGGGCAGGAATTCCTCATCTCTTTGACTGTATATGTTACAAAAAGACAGCCTGTTCCCTAAGCCAACAATCAGAGTAGTGATTGATCAGCCAGCTACCCCTGAGTATGAACACTGATGCTTTCATCATTGCTGATGTACTTTAAAGATATAAAATCTTTTTAAAAGAAGAATCTCAAGTGTTGGATCAGAGCCAGAGGTAAAGGCTGTAATTAATGTGAACAGCCATATTTAAGGATCGTACTTGATTTACTATAAGAATCCAATCCTAGTTGAATAGCAGTTTTCTAGAGTTAAGTGCCCTTTGCCTCAGCTGAGATCAATAGAAGTAATAAAATAACTGGCCACCTGCCACTGTTTAGTTTATTCCTCAGGCATGGTGTCATTAAATATAGGGCTTAGTGAGAACAAGAACTTACTAAGAGCACCTAAAGTGGTATCTAAAAGCTTGATCCTACACCTCTGTGAGGATTACAGAGTACCTGCAGTCCCCAAATTTATCCTCTGTGTAGAAAGTCTGTATTGAGAAATATATACAAACTCACAAAGGGAATTTCATTAGGGATGCCAGGCTCCAGGTGAGGATCACCTGGAATTATAGTTCATCTCTAGAGGACAGTGGTCAGTTCCCCTGGAGAAAATGGCAACTGTGGAGGGCAGACTCCATAGCATTCTACTCCACTGAAGTCCCTCCCTGCCCCAAATCCCACCCACTCCTGGCTCCACCCACAAATCTCCAGTTATTTCCCAATCCAGAGCTGGCAACCCTAGCATCCATGGTTCTGTATGCAAAAAATCCCAGGTTCAGTCCCCATTTAAAGAAATCAGGTAGCAGGTGTTATTAAAGACGACCTCGGCATGGTTCTTTAGAAACCCACTGCCAGTTAGAGTAGATGATGCTGGCCTAGACAGACCAATGGTCTGACTCAATAGTGCCATGTGATTTCATATAGCTGATTTGCTATCCAGAAATATTTTGTGCGTGATGGGATCCTCTGAGCCTCTTACCTCATACAAGGGGTGAAAATATGACAGAAATCTAGAGACACATCAAGGTGCATGTTTATGCATGTGCCAATTACCATGTTCATTTTTTTCAGTTGTTGTATTGAGATACGTTGTAACAGGTGAGGCATAACAAATCAAGAAGGCAAAAAAATCTATCTCACTAGTGTAACAAGAATTATAATTTGCATCAGTTCAGTTCAGTAAAATATAGTCACTAAGCCACTGTAACAGAAATTGCTACATCTACACTACACTATTGGTTATATACAGACTAAATTGGAAAATTGGAAAATTTCCACCAATTCCCAATTCCCTGGAGTGTTTCTGTGAGGGGAACACCATTAGTGCACACTGGAAGGTATAGGCCAGATATACAGAAATTGCATTTAATATCTGACACATAAAATTAGTACAGAAGAAAAGATTAGCAGTACTGACTTTATACAATCAATATAAACTGGGAACTCTTACAGACATTAATGCAAAACAGAACTCTTTGATTGCCATCTGAAGCATTGCTGAAAAGCACAGTCTAAGCACTTTGGTTTTGTTTCTAGATGAAATTGTAGAGTAACACTTTGTTTCCAGAATAAGTTAAAAACAAAACAGTCAAGGTGGATTAACAGTGACATACTTCATACTTCCCATTCAAAGTTTCCAGCAGACAAAACAAGCAGTTATATTATGAACAGGCCCAGTAAAAACACTTTGCATTCTAGGTGAGAGATCACACATTGCAACACTTTCTCTCCTTAAATGAAAAATGCCTTCACTGCATGGTGAAAGTTGCCCTCTGAGGGAGAACGGCTTTAATCTCTCCTTTTCTTGGGTATGCTGTACTTCCTCCTTCAGGGATTTTTTTTAACATAACCTATCCTTCAATCAAGTTCCTGTAAGGTTGCTTAACATGATTTTTTGGAATGTGCATATTAGCCCTAGGAGGCTTTACAGTAGGGCTGAAAGTCAAGTAGCGTTCAGAAAAAGAGCAACATTTGATATTCCTGGATTGAGGAAGCCGAGACAGATCTGTAGCTGTGCATGAAAGAAAGCCAGTTACATTTTGCTGCCTAAGACAGTTAAACTGAAATGAGAAGAAGGGCCCAACTACTAGTTAAATTTCTGCTCAGCTTCCCTTTTTACAAGCAGAGCAAGTCACAACAAAATAAATAATGGTGTTGAAAACTAGAGCATAAGTAGTAGAAAGGGAGGAAAGTCCACATTTACCTTCTAAGTGAATTTCACAATGTTTGCCAATTACACTGCAATGTTTCAAGCCTTCACATTCTTAAAAGCTGGGCCAGAGCCTTGGGCTGGGATACCAATATGCGGCTGACACCCAGATCTACCTTCTGCTGGACGGATGGACTCCACCCCCCCACCCCCCCCCCCACCCCGCCAGGAACCATTTGTCTGTTGTTTGGAAGCAGTGGCTGGATGGCTCAGGCAGAATCGCCTGAAACTCAACCCCTCCAAAAGGAAGGTCTTGTGGTTGGGTAGGAAGGGGCAGGAGCAAGCAATGCATCTCCTATGCCTGGACAGGGTGCAATTTACACCTGCACCAGGTTAGACTTTGGTAACTTGCTCTACATGGGCCTACCCTTGTCCTTGACCCAGAAATTACAGCTGGTACAAAATGCAGCTGCAAGGGTCCTCACTAGAACTTCTTGGAGGGCCCATATCCAGCCTGTACTACAATAATTGCACTGGTTACCTGTCTGTTTCCGGATCAAGTTTAACATTTTGGTTTTGACCTTAAAGGCTATATGCAACTTAGGCCCTGCCTATCTGAGAGAACGCTTGTCTGCCTATGCCCCCCACAGGGCGCTTTGCTCTACATGTATGAATCTTCTGGTTGTCCTGGGGCCCCGGGATGTTCGCCTGGCCTCAATGAAGTGGAATGAGCTCGCAGAAGAGCTAAGGGCCCTGATGGAGCTATCCATGTTCCGCAGGGCCTGCAAAATGGAGTTCTTCCACTCAGGCATTTGGCTGTGGCCGGGGGGGATGCCTGGAGTTCGATCTGTGGGTCCCACCCTAGATCATCTGCCAAGCTTACATGCATGGCAAGGACATCTGACAGCTTGGATTTAACATTTTGTGCCACATTGTTGGCTGAATGGGCAGCAGGGAAGTTACTGGGAGATACT
The DNA here is from genome assembly GCF_049243985.1 of Paroedura picta. Classification (NCBI taxonomy): domain Eukaryota; kingdom Metazoa; phylum Chordata; class Lepidosauria; order Squamata; family Gekkonidae; genus Paroedura; species Paroedura picta. Next base: position 55,659,009 of record NC_135372.1, on the reverse strand, counting down.
TGGATTTTGCCCGCCATCTTGTTGCTGTTAACTTGTTTATAGTCAATATTTGGGGGCAATGTGTGGATTTTATTTTTTTATTCTATTTGGGGCTTTGGACCCATTTTATTCTGTAAGCCACCTCAAGCCAACTTGTCAGGAGGGGCAGGATATAAACAATAATAAATAAAAATAAAAATAAAAATAAAAATAAAAATAAAAATAAAAATAAAAATAAAAATAAAAATAAAAATAAAAATAAAAATAAAAATAAAAATAAAAATAAAAATAAAAATAAAAATAAAAATAAAAATAAAAATAAAAATAAAAATAAAAATAAAAATAAAAATAAAAATAAAAATAAAAATAAAAATAAAAATAAAAATAAAAATAAAAATAAAATAGAAATTTACCACCTCATGATCTGTGCTTCAAGCATGTGTGGTGACGGAGAGTTTAGTAGATGAGAAAACAGGCTGTAAGGACAAGCAGCAGCCTAAAATGTGGAACAGGGTACTACAAGTGGACAGGGAACCTGACTTTTTTTCTGCCGGCAGGTCAGATAACAATGTGCTGAGCTTGTGGCCTCATGCAGGTTGTGTAAGGAGGGACTAGAGAATAGCAGATAGAAGAGAGCTAAAGCGGAATAAAAGAGATAGACAGAGCAGGCTTTCTCAACCCTGAGGTTTCTTGATGGTCCTTGAAGGGTTTCCCAAAGAGGTGGGATTTAATTAATTAAAAATTATATATACATATATATATATTTAAATTAAAATCTATCAGGTAATATGACCATATATGGGCCTGAAGGGGGTGGGAAGAAGGGGTGGCGGGTGGACATGTACATAGCTATGCTTCCCAACCACATTTTCTGCAATCATACAACTTCTGAGGTTTCTCAAAGCCTTAAGAATGTTTCAGGGGGTTCTCAATGGTAAAAAAAAGTGAAGACAAAGAAGAGTTGGTCCTTATATGCTGCTTTTCTCTACCAGGAGTCTCAAAGTGGCTTACAATTGCATTCCCTGTCTTCTCCCCACAGCAGACACGTGAGGTGGGTGAGGCTGAGAGAGCCCTGATATTACTGCTCAGTCAGAACAGCTTTATTAGTGCTGTGGTGAGCCCAAAGTCACCCAGCTAGCTGCATGTGGAGAAGGAGCAGGGAATTAAACCCACCTCACCTGATTAGAAGCCTGCGCTCCTAACCACTACACCAAGATGGCTCTACAGTCTTGAGAAAGGTTGGACTACAGCATCCCAGTAGCATGTGTCTGAGAGTGTAAAAGAACATGGTGAAATGCAGAGGAAGAGGTGCGATGGTGAGAGCTTTCTGTTTACTATTCTGAGCTCCTTAGAGGTAGGGTAAAAAACACACCTCATTGGTATCACTAAGTGCAGCTGTGGCCATTGGGGATGACCCCGAGAAGCAGGGAGTTGACCAAGAGCATGAGGAAATCAGGACTACACTTGACAGAGTAGCTACTGAAAATTGCCTCCCCATTAAGAGTTACCTGGGTCATATTGTCATTACACTATTCATTTCTCTGACCAACTGCATATCACTGCCACTAGCAGATGGGAAAACAGCACAGGTACAACTGAGAATCACAAGAAGCAGGAGGAGAATTAATCACAAGGCTGTCTTTCCCAGGAACAGTTGCATCGTGACTAATTTGAGGGAAGAGTAATCCCCAGTGAGAAGACTTGCTGTCAGCCTTTCCATGGAGTTAGGGGAAAAGGGAATATAGTGGACATAGAGGCATCACACCTTGCAGCAGTCATAGAAAAATCTAGAATAAATTAGAGTGCTGAAGTGGCAAAAAGTGAGGTGTTAAAGGTTTGCAGAACAAGTGGCAGTACTTCTACCAAATATGTGGCTAGTGTGGGCCTGTGAGGAGTGGCCAGATTGAATTTTACACAAGGGCTGCAAGTAGATTTTGTGACAATTTACCTTAACAATACTCCTCAGTGGCATAGTCCCATGGGAGAACCGATGAACAAATATTGTTTCAATCAACCTTTTGATGTAGTGGAAAGAATGGCAGATACATGCCAAGCTAGAAACAGCAAGATAAAAGCATTTCAGAAAGCTAAAGAGACAAATATGACAAGACATTTTGGAATTAAATTACGAAACCCAAGAATTTAACTCCTCCAGCCTTGAAGCGTGACTTACTTAACTACTGGATGTCGGCTCGAGGTAAACCTGTCATCCAGGCCATAGATAAAAGGCATGCGGAAATAAAACACAAAATAGATGAACAAGGGACCCGTGTATTCTATCAAAAATACCTGCAAAAGAGAAAAAAAGTTATTAGAAGCTCTTCACTGTCATAATCAACCATCGTGTGTCTGCAAAGCCAAGAACTAACGCAAATGCAAGCCAGGGCTGATCTCCCTCTACCAACAGTGCATCAAGAAATATTGATATGGAGTAAGTCCTTGCTGTGTCACGCTCTTCCCTATGTGGCCACTTGCCTTCCTCTCATTAGGGAAAGGAGCACTGGGGCAGGACTGAGGACAGAACGATCAACAAAAGCCAGCAGCACCTGTGAGGACTGGGAACTTTCCAAGGCCCCTGGACTGGCCTTAGATCCGGTACAGTCACTAGAACATCAGTTGGGAGTGAAAGTACATGCAGACAGGAACTGTCCCGAAGAGACAGGAAGACACACCCCCCCCGCACCCTTTTATGATTTTGAGAATAGGATTAAAAGGATATAAACAATTACATTGAAAACTGGGAGCCCGGAAGCAAGCCAAGTAGCATTTCCAGAGGTCAGGACCTCCATGCCTCACTATAGCACTGTGCGCTTCCCATGACCAACAGAAACAGAATAAAATATGCAAAACAGACATTAAGCTAACGGTCTGCAAAATGTACACAGCTGCAGAGTTCAGTTTCTCTTAGGCCAGAACGTGAAGCTTCTTGAGCACAGGTTATAAATAACTGCAGGTTTGCTCTGTCTGAAGCCCTTTACGCTTTCTTTATATCATGAAGTGGATGAGGAATCCAACAATCCTTTCACTTTTCCCCACTTTCTGTCTTCTTCCGGGATACAGATTTATGCTGGCACAAGAATGCCCAGATATGTGGGAACTGGAAGGATTAGACATTCATTGATAGCTGGGTCACAAAACATGATGAAGGAATTCTGTTGAATGTGATTTTTAGTATAATTTAGTTCAAAACTGTTCCAGTTTTCACAATACAAAGTACACACCTTGTCTGCGTTTTTAAAAAGTAGCAACACCACCTACAGATCTCTTCACAACAGTTTCCTGTACACAGTTTATGCATTTAGATTGCCCTGTAGTGTTGTTATGTTTTCTCTGTACTTCTGCATGTATAGCATATCTTTTGTATTATTTCAGCAGCGGCACCATGCACAACCTACAGCAGTGACTCCGTGCATGGCCATCTGTTAGTATCTGTGTTGAACTTCATGAGGGAGTAGAGAAACCCCTGCTCTTCCGTGGAAGCTTGCTGGGTGAACTTGGGCGAGTCAAACAATCTCAGGGTTGTCATGGGGGGGGATGGAGGAGAGGAGAATGGCGTAAGTCATGTTGGGACCCCATTGGGGAGAAAGGTGAGGTGCAAATGAAGCAAGTAAGTAAATAACATCAAAATGTTGACTAGCAGCCCGCTGTGGCTAGCAACTCCCTGTGTAGAGCGGTATGAAGAGTGAGGAAGTGAAGAGGCAAAAGCACCCGCCTTATGCTTATTAGCCAAACCCAGAATTAACTTCTCCTTATGCAAGAGGACCAACGCCCCAGAGAGTTACCACAGGTTCTTGCTTTAGTAAGCCCTTACCTCCAAGCTATTTAAGCAAAGCAATGAAATAAGGAGATCTTTCATAACTTCATGATGTGACACATGGTTATGGATCGCAGATAGGATTGTAGCCAGAAATGGTAAACATGGAAGGACAGTGTTTTTGGGTCTGAGTTTGCCCATCTCACCACAGAAGAGCAACCACATAACATTCCGTCAATATCACTTCTTATCCAGTCACACCAGTAGGCTTCCTGTTTTCTAGCTTTTCCTGGCATTACAGTTTTGCCTTTAACAGCGGCAAGATAAGAAGAACTTCAGTATGGAAATGTTCCCTGTTCCCACATCTTCAGTCTAGGAGATGCTTCACAAGCTTTGCCAGGGAAAAGACCCTGTCCCACGGGCTCCATTCCACAGAAGTGAGTCAGGTAAGTCATAATTCATTGGATTTCTAGCCTGAAACTTAGAACGGCTGTTTCTTCTCTGTTCTTGTTTTTTTGCTGCACCCCAAATAGTCACTGCTTCTACTAGGCCCATTTTGTCGTGTTGCTGGGCAACCAGTACTGCCTAGCAATGTATTTGCCTGCCAGGTTTGTGAGTCAATTATATTTTTTTACCCCTGAAGTTGCTATCTTGCAATCTTAGATTAACTGACCAAAAAACCCAAAAAAGCCTTTACTGTTTCAGTGGGAAAACCAGAAAGCACAAGGGAATTTTACAGCGATGTAATAAAGACAGTAATGCAAGGATGAAATCAAAGTGAAACATTTATTAATTAAATGTCTCAGCCTGTGACGCTTACCATGGTCCATCCTATTTGAGGCCCTAAATCTTTAAAATAGAATGTAGCAGTTGCGCCAAGAGGGAGCAGCTGAAGGCTTTCTTCATCCCGCAGTGATTTCCCTTCTGTGAAGAAGAGAGGAAAACGTTTTGACACACTGACACTGGTTCTGACACTGTTGTATTAGAGAGCCAACTTGGTGTGGTAGTGAAGGGCGGCAGTTTGAGCTGGGTTTGATCCCCTGCCCCTCCACATGCAACTGGCTGGGGGACCTTGGGCTAGTCACAGTCCTGTTAGAGTCACTGTCACAGAACAGTTCTATCTGGGCTCTCTCAGCCCCACCTACCTCAGAGGGTGACTGTTACGGGGAGAGGAAGGGAAGGTGATTATTTCTTCTTTAGATTTTTACCTCACCCATCCCACCTAAAGGGAAGTTGTTTTTCCTTTGGGTAGTGAAAAGTGGGGTATAAAGGCTGCGGCACGGAGAGGCCAGGAAGCCAGGTGCTCGGCCTTATATAGGCCTGCTCCCGGCCCCCTCCATGTGACCAGGGCCATGAGGCCCAGCAGGAGTCGACGTCCTCCTTTGCGCCACCGCAGCGTCAAAGGGGCAGCCGCAGTAAGTCGCGTCTTTTTATAGTTCTGTATCCGTTTATAAATGCTAACTGAGTTGCTTTCACAAAGAAGTCCTCTGGAAGTACTGCAAAACCTCTCATATGCCTTCATAAGGGAAGTACAACTATAGTGGTTCTGTACCCAGGAGACTGCCACTAAATCCCCATTTAAATCCTCCAACGCCATGCCTCTCACACTTCAGGATCCTAAATGGAATGCACGTTAGGGAATGAGCTCCAGCCCATGAACATTTATGCTGGAATAAAATTGTGCTAGTCTTGTAAGGTGCCACAGGGAAGCTCCTGCCTGTTTATCCTAAATAGGACTAGGTCTGCTTGCTGCAATGGGATTGAACTGTTTCCTTCCAGCAGGATTGTCATTGATCCCGTAATTGCTTCCTGACCTCATTTCTGCTTTAAGATCACACCATTTGCTTAAAAAAAAAATTGATCAGTCATGCTGTTTAACCACCATGCATCAATGGAACAGAAAATAACAAAGAATCATGCTTTCAGGTGAAGTTATACCACCTCCCTAATGCTGATGGTTCCTCACACCCATTGTTAATATAATTTTTTCTGATCTTATTTCCCTTTCCCTATTTCCCAACCATTTGCTACCAAAACACAGTTGTGCACTATGTATAATTTTTTTTAAATGCAAATAATAAAAGGGCATCTTTATAAGCACATAACCCCCAACAAATTCATTATCCTACACCCCTTCCACCGTTATAGAATTACTTTTTAATTAATCATTTCTTGAGCTCATTTCCACTAAGCAATCCTTAACATTTATTCTCTCTTTTTAAATTCATCTATCGGTTGCACAGTTTCCTTGTTGCAAATGGATGGAACTGCAAATGATAATTTAAAAATTCCACAAGATCCTTTAATTAAACTTTTTCTTCCTTCTTTGCAATATTAGGCTGGGTAGAAACAGTAAAGGGAAGGCACTGCATTCCAAGACATTCTTAAGATGGCAGTGCAATCACAAAATGCTGTGTCCCTAACTAGCCACGCCATCAACCTCACTGCTCCTCTTGGTGCAATGCATCAATAGTGCTTTATCAGTCCACAATGGACCATCAGGACTGCAATTCATCCAAAGTAAAGAATGTTGCCACAAGCCAAGTCTGATAAAGGACAGGAAGAAAACAGCAGACTGTAATGGCTGGGCAGCAGAATCTCCATGAATAACCACATGAATGAATGGTGACTATTCCAGAAAACATAGCTGGGAGAATAGCAACCTGGAGATTTTTGCTGAAAGCTGGCAGTTTGTACTTAAACCATTTTGAATGGTGGAACAGAAATGGAGGATGAATAAAATAACGGCAATTCCCTTGTCTTGTAAGTACTAGAACTTACTGGGTTCAAGTCTTATTGACTGCCTTGCTGGGTACCACTGAGGATCTGTAGGGAATATAACAGACAAAAATGATATTAATAACAATAATAACAAAAAGTCCACCTAGTTACCTGGTGATTTACAGCAATTCTAAACTAGATGGAAACTCCTTATAATGGCATCCAAGCCCACACTAGTGTAATATGATGGTACCATGATAACTTGGAGATACCCTAGCATTCACCAGTGTAGAGGACTAGTCAGGTATACTTGGGCTGAAATTAAACCTGATAATAGCTTCTGTGGGTTGGCTCAGGGATATCTGAAATGACTCAAACACTCCCCAAATTTTGTAATAATGATAATTTATTTCCTGGAATTTTGCAAGTGTTTGGAGAAATGCAGGTTTGGGGAGATATTGAGATAAGGCAAGCTCTGGGAAAAAGCTATTTAGTGGCTCATGTGCCTTTGAAATTTTTTAAAGCCATTAATTTCTATGGGAATATCTGGCCACTGAATTCAGGAGACCTGGTCTATCCTGAGTTGAAAATAACTGCTCTTTAATATTTAAAGGACACATGTATCACCAAACAGCGGGGGGGGGAGACACTAAAGGTAGGCCTGGTCTTAGAAGCTAGATATACCACTCATAGGAAATAACAGCCCCATTATCATGCCCCTGTGCAAATAGTACTATCATAATTTGTACCATATTGCATTAATTGCCTATCATTCAATTATTTTTGAATATTTTAAAACTTATATTCTCTGAAATTGGTTCACTTACATAATTTATGGAACATCAGTCTGATATCACTTATTGTAGCCTGTGGCTCAACCTAAGACACAAAAATATTTTCATTCGGAATGCAGACACTAGAAGAGGATTTTCACCCTGATTAGTTTCTAATAATTCTAGGAAATGGGGGAATAACAGGTTAGCCACCATGTCCACAAAAGAAGGTTATTGACCCTGTCCTGCTTCACAAGGTTGTTTTTACTAAGAAGTACTACTGAGAAGCACCCTCAGGAAGTACTACAGAAGTGAATTAATGAAACTATCTTATTTACCTTCTCCAAAAAGCATAGTTGCTGCTTTGTCTTCCAGTCAAGGATTTCCACCTACAGAAAAATATCAAACACGCTCACAATGATATCTACGGATTCCGAATCTCAGTAGATCATACCAGTACTCGTAAGGTGATGGGATGCTATGGTATGTGTGGCAGGTAAGAGCTTGCATTTTGATTTGTTTCATAGAAGGTTGAAGTGGAATTGCTGGAAATGGTTCATGTGTTTGTGGGTCCAGATATGCTGAATGTCAGTGCGAATAAAGATAGGTGATGTCAAAATGGTGTGAGAAAGATGTCTCCATTTCATCCATTCCCTATAATCCATTCTGATTTCCATAGTATATAACAAAGTGGTACAACAACGGATCTTCCATTTTTAGCATGGGAAACTGTCCTGCGCTGCCTTAATACAACAGTGTTCCAGGATAACTCACAAAGTCAGGACAATACAACAGTTTGCAGTGTCAGCAAGCCATCAATATCAGCAGTGGTGGCTTCTACATCCGCATACTGCATCACTGAACTCCAACTTGTTTGCTGAGGCATAAAATTCTTACAACATGACAGCAAATAACATGTCATTTGAAACAAATGAGTCTCCTAAGGCTAAACTTGAACCACTAAGCATGCTCATCAGCGCATGCCAACTTACATATTCTTCGGGTGACTGTATTCTCCAAATGGTGGTTCAGAGGCCAAAATGCATGGAATCACAGGATCACAGAGTTGGAAGGGACCTCTAGTCCAACCCACTGCACAACCCACAACCCACTGCAGGAACTCACAACTGCCTGCCTACTCACAGTGACCCCAACATATTTTACTGAAACTCAATATCTATAACTATGTACACTTACACAAATCTGACATGTAACATCAAAGCCAGCAATGCAACATTAAAAGCACAATCCTAAACCCATCAGAGGGGTGTAAGGATTGCACTGTCAAATGGGGAATGTTTCTATTTCTTATAACTTAAGAATTGAAGGCCGAGACTTACCTCGAGCCGCGGTTTGATGATGACACGGCGCCAGGAGGCCGCATGCTCCTGCTGGGCTTTTTAGCCCAGATCCCGTGACAGGGACCGAGCGGGGGCCTATTTAAGGCCAAGCGCTAGGCTTCTCGGCCTCTTCGTGCCGCAGCCAGCAAGAAGTCAACAAAGCAGCCTGTAAAGTTGTGATTGGTTTTGGGGGGGATGTTATCGTTCATCCTGACATTTCGTTTCGTTTACTGCCCCTGTTCAGGAAGGATGGTGTACACCTGTCTGAATGGGGATGTGATTTGTAGTTGTTCGATGTTAGGGCAGGGTTATGGAATAATTTGTTTCCTGAGGGTTGGCGGGAACGGGGCAGTGGTGCTCCCGTTCAGTGGCGTGTTTCGGCCGGTAAGGAACCTGTTTGGCAGGGAGTCCTGTCTGCATACGGGACTCCCGTCTGAAGGGGGTCTCCTTAACGAGGCCGGTCACGGAAAAGGCGCGGCCTACCTGGCTGGGAGGCTAGGGGCCTGTGGCCAGGCAGCTGTAGATTCCAATGGAGGCGGACGCCCTTTGGTTTTCTATAGTTGCCTCCCTGCGTGGAGATACCGTGACGCAGCGTGACCCGCCCTCCCGGCTGGGAGCGAGGCGGGGACCCCAAGCGCCACGGTGGTGAATAAATTGCAGCCAGACGGCTGGATGTGGTCAGGTCCCCTATCCGGTCCTGGGGCCAACCCTCCGTTGAGGGTATGTTATAATAAAGGCTGCGGCCATTTTAATGCCAGCAGGAGCAGCGTCTTCCTTTATAGTCGCCGCCTGATAGTCAATATTTTTTTTCTTCTTTTCCTTAGAAGTGAAACTATTGCCATTCTTTTTAATTCCATGGCTAAAATTTGGCAGAGCAATAGGGGGGTCCCTTTTGGAACGTGAATTTCCCCATGAGGTTTGACAGCAACATTGACTTTGGAGTAAAGACTAACCAGGGTCCCTGTTAACGTACAGTCCAAACCCATCATACTTTTGGTACGGCTCATTGGATCAACAACAGCCTACAGGACTTTTGTTTAGAACGAAAACTCCACAGTCACTCTCTAAAAAACAATTCCATTTACTATTATCCAGAAATGCATTTAATATTTGATCATACAATGCATACAAATTAAATGGCTTTGCCCCATCTGCAAAATAAAATAAAAATCACAAGGAAATAAGAATGGGCTTCTACACACTCCAAATGATAACACACCAAACCAAAATCCTGTACTTTTAATACATTTATCTTGTTCAGTACGATTTTAAAATTGCATTCCTTAGAAGGCATAAACTATTGTGTTTTCCTAAGAAACTTATCAATCAAGTTACCAAACACTCAAGTATTCTTTGATGTTATAAAAGGCAGGAGCGACCACAGGAATACTCCAAGGCTCCATTACCATATTTGTATCTTTGTACCTACCTCTATTTGGCATGCCCCTATCTAGCTTCTCAACCATCCTGTGTGGTACTGACAAGTGAATGTCATGCTGATTCTTTTTTTTTAAATCTCTCGGGGGAGGGGTGAATGCTTATTTCACAGTCTACAAACGTACAGGCCAGAGAAAGCAATCTAAACTGAACGAATCATTTGTGTGCTACTGAAAAGAACTTATTGAGGTGAGCCTCCTTTGGATTTAATTAGGGCTGTGGCCTAGTTTTTCCTCATACTCCAACCACCCTTCTCAGTGGTCAAATTAGTGCCATTAAATATTTCTCTGTGTAAGGTTTTTCCCCCTCAATCTCCAGTAGTTTGGAGATTAATAACTAGGCTGGGGTGGACCACCCCAACACCTGTGGGTATGAGACACCTGAAGAAGGTAGGCACAGAGTTCCAGGGCAGGAAAGGTTTCTGAATTAGTTATAGTAATTCTTCTGTCCAGAGTCTGGACTCCAGCCAGTTATATTCCACCTGCAGCCATTCAGACTCTTCCAAAACTCCTCTGAAATGTTGGAGAAGCTGCATGTGTGTGGGTATGCACTGGGTTGCCACTGTTTGCTCATATGTATTACAGCACAGGGAAGGAAGAAGAGAAAGTACATAAGTCTTCATGGGATGGCCATGAATTCCAAAGCACTCATTAAAAGAAGCAATGGAAAAGCTGTAATCAAGCACGTTTCAATTTTGTTAAGGAGTCACGGGTTCCACTGGTTTTGCTGTTTCAAAGAAGCATTCCACGTAATATATTTATTAACCTTGAAGCATTTTATGGGAAACTTATTTCCCCTTTTGAAATACTCACCAGTCTTAAAGATTTTATTTTTAACCTAGTGACAGGAAAGATCAAAATCACCCGAATGGCAGCACACCATTCCAGGAACTAATTCTTTGCTATTGTCTGTTGCTAAGCAGCAAAACTCAGAGGCAATACAAACAGGGTTTGTCTGGAAACAGTATTAGAGTGTCCACTATAGCTAAGGTGGAACTGTATTGGGGCAACTTTTTAAAAGATGGGAAAAAACAGGGGTGAATCTGCACTGGGCTTTTTATCCCCAGTGACCCTGAATTAAAAAACGCCATCTACACATTGATTTCCATTTTGATATTTAGCACTTTAAATTTTCCCTCTGCAACGTCTATGATTGATCCAAAATACCTTTTTCCTGTGATATCCATGAGCGGATATAACTTGCTATACTTGAGGAAACCGCTCCAAGAGTCCCAATATTAAGTGCAGATGTTCTTTATATTGCCAGATTAACTTCCTGCCCCGTGCCTCCAATGCCACCGTAGAGAAGCAGTCTGTCGCTGATTGGCCAGGAAGTCAGTTCAAAGACTGCCTGGTTCCCAGTTGCCATTCCCTCGCAAAACTTATTTTTGCCCTCACTTTGGGATCTGTTTTAAAGCGACTGTGCTCCAAAAGCCCACACTTCTGTGAGCAGATACCTGCCTCTTGGATTTACTTTCTGCTCCTTGTTCTCTGTGAGGCTGTTGCCTCCCATCCCCTCCCTCCCCCACACCCCACTCCTGCAGGAAGAGAAAGAAACAAGCCTCATGCTCCACTTGCTCTGACTGTATTGTTGGGTGTCAAAAGGCAGGAAATAAAGCACTCTCCAGCCTTGTGCTCCTTCAATGCTGGCTGGAGCTTCACCCGAATCAAGCGGGAAGGAGACTGAAAATTGGAGCAATGCAAATGTAGAAGGGCAATGTGTTTAAAATCTGGAGAAAGAAAGGCTGTAGACATGTGTTCAAATCGACCAGAATTTACAGTGGAAAAAACCCAGGAAATGTAGAACCAGCCCAGGTTTGCATATTTTAATCTCCCCCTCACCACTGGGCCCTACAGATCTCACTAGTATTGCTTTCCATTTCCTATCTTTTAAGGGTCTGTGTCTCTTTGTCAGACATAACACAATTACATGTCCATTGTGAGTTCTCATGAGCATATGAAGTTGCCTTAAACTGAAACAGACTATTGATCCATCAAAGTCAGTCCTGTCTTCTCAGATTAGTAGTGACTCTCCAGGGTCTCTCTCAGCCTGAGGTCTTTCACATCACCTACTACCAGATTCTTTAACTGGAGATACGATGGACTGATTGAACCTTCTGCACCCTACCACTGAGCCACAGCCTAAAGACAACGTATGCATTTTGCAGTATTGGCTTATATTTGCTTGCTTGAGAAATTTTCCTTCCTGCAAGGAACTGAAACTGCCAAATATTATTTGCTACAATTTTAAAATATATACATGAGTTGGATCTCAGAGTTTCTTCTAATGGGAGGATTTCCATTAGACGAACATTACTTTTTTACCTCCCCTGCAACACTTTATGGGATCTCACCCAGACTATCTTATTCACAGAATGGAAACTGGGTTCCTTGTATAGACTGTTGTGTTGTTGAATTAGGCCTAACCTTTCCTACCTGAAGAAATTTTGAGTCCAGTAGCACCCTTATGACCAAAAGGTTTTTAAGACCAAAAAGTTGTATATCTGAAGAAGTGTGCTTGCACACAAAATCTTATACCTTGAATAAAACTTTGTTGGTCCTGAAGGTGCCACTGGGCTCAAACTTTGTTCTGCTGCTTCAGTCCCACATGGTTGCTCACCTGAATCTTCCCTACTTGTGTTTTCACAGCTAGCTTCTTACCCCATGCAAATCTATGCAGCCAGGATGGGGAGAGGAGGTCAGTTCCAGTACAAAGTTGCAGCAGCAAAAATCACTTGGGGAAAAAAAATCTCTGCACAGCCTATGGATGGACTAGCTGTGCCTGCTTTCTATCAGAGGCAGCCAGGAAACACATCTGACACACCAATGCTTGCTTCCACTGGGCACTGGGGTAGGGGGACAAGAATAGGTAAATAAGGCTTCTTCAACCTTCTATAGCAGCCTTTCTCAACTCTTTTACCACTGAGAAACCCCTGAAACAATCTTCAGGCTTCAGGAAGCCCCAGAAGTGGCATGATGGTGCAGAATATGGTTGGGAAGCATAACTGTGGACATGCCCACCTGGAGACCTTCCCAACCTCTTCCAGGACCATCATTGGCCATTTTGGGAGGGGGGAAGGGTCAGGATAACCACATGTGGACATATCACCCAAAATATTTAACAATTTTTAAAAATATAACTACCAACCAATCAGGAAACCCTTCCAGGACTGTCAAGAAACCCTGATTTATAGGCTTTCTAAAATTTTAATACATGCTGTAAGACCTTAGTGTACTTTGAGAAAAAAAATGAGACAGCAAAAGAGATAGTAGGAAATGTAGTCTACCCTCTATCTTCCATTTTAATTTCCCAGGACAGAATATAAGGTTTTCACTTAAGTTCTTCACCTACAGCAGCACCATTCTAAGCTCACAAAACATCATGTCTAACAGCAGCTTCCACTGTTTCTTGGAAGTGCAAGCTGTGTGTCACTCTAATCTTTTCTTCTCCCCGTGGCTTCCATCCCAGGCTTCCGTTCCTCAGAATGTTTCCCCAGCCTCCACACGCCCACTCATGAAAGACTTTGGTTGCTGCTCTCATTACACGAACACCCCACTGAAAGGAATGGAATGTATTCATGGACGTTCTCTGTCAATTACCCTCCTAATGCTTTACGGCTGGTTCCAGCACACTAATTTGCTCTATAAGTACAGAGTACGAAAACACCCTCAAACCAGCAGCAGAAATGTTCTAGTGTATTTAGCCAAAAATAACCCAGGAAACGCTGTTGCCATTCAATTTAGCATTTTGTTTCCTTGTACCCAGGAGCATCTGAAATTATAACAGAGTCAATTTGAGGGCAGGGGGCTGTTGTTATAAGAAAACACCCCTCCCAAAGATTTTCTTTTACAGTCGGATTTTGGGAATAATTTTTTTAAATGAAGAAATTCATTTTCAGAAGCCACAGCAATGATGACTGCAAGCACCTTCTTTACTATGGCCCTAAAGAAGGGTGAAGAAAAGAACCCACTTTTTCTTTTCTTTTCTACTATGGCTGTAGAAAAGAGGGTTCTTTTCTACAGCTATTTCTTAAAGCAGTGGGTTGATTCTACCTGCTTTGCAGGCGGGGAGAAAGGACCCACTAAAAAGGCTACGCTGAGGATGATGGAACCCAGAAGCTATGTGGGATGACTGCTTTAGTCTGGAGCTGAATTAGGCGAGATGGGTGGGAAAGCTGGCTAGCTCCAAATCAACATGGGAACATGGCTGGTTCACCTAAGGATGGCTGGGGCACTATTTTCATATGCTGGTTCTGATATGCTAGTAAAAGACGAGATATGCCTGTGACCAAAGTCCCCTTTTGGACAGAGTCTGCACTTTTGAGCTGCCACCAGGCGGCCATCACGTTTTTTCTTGCGAGGCTTCTGGAGGATGACAGCCAGAAAGGTAGCAGGTAACACTTTACCAGACATGGAGATCCTGCTGTGGGGAAAGCTCATCTTCTGGTTCCTACCTTTTGCATAGCACCAAGGGTACAAAAGTTGAGCCAAAGAGAAGACTGCGCCACACTGGAGGTGCTGCTAGTGGCACGAGTGTGGGCACCTGGAGGAGTGGCAACAGTGGCAGTGCCCCCCCTGGCCAAGCTGCTTGCCCTGCCACAGCCCCTGTGAAGGGTCATTCGACCCCCAAAGGGAGAACCACTGACATAGGCAAAGGATGCCAGAGTATAGTACTTTTCTAAAGGGAGATAACGTTTTCTTGGCAGAGCACACAGTCTCTCTTTTTCATTTTCATTTTTAATTTGACTTAAGCCTCTTTTGACCTCTCTGTATACACATGATAAATATACACACACAAACAGAAATATAAGAATACAAATACTAGTTGCTTGGCAAAATCCTAATTACAAGGCAGTTTTAAGTGGCAACATGATATGCTGCATGTATACACTCATAAATGGTAAGGCAGCAAGTCCTACAAATGGTTTGTTCTTAGACTTTCCTGTAGGATTAGCCTAGCAACAAAAGTGAGAATACAATTTTGGAAAATGCAACAGTGAAATTATAAAAATAGTAAGGTGATAGATGCAGGTGTAAATGTTAAATGCAAATCACAAGCAGATAACAGCAATGTTCCTGTAATATCCGAGAACAGTGACGCAATCCAGATCTGAATCCTGAAATGGTGTGATTATACAAGCCCCAAGTCAAGGAGGAGACCATCCATGGGAATAGTCTCCCAAGTTCCAAATGTGTAAAAGGTTTCCGTGAAAATCCTGTATTCTAGCACTTGGCTGTTTCAGGTTTGTTGTATACTGCCTCTTGACAACAGTGGACCATTTATAGAAGGAAAGATCTGTTCTTCCTATTTCTTTCCCTCTGCTTGCATTAAGTGGGGAAGCAACACTAACCATACTCAATGTCTGTTTAAAGAGCAGATCTTCATGCACATAGTTAACTCCACTGTGTCAGGCTCTCTGTTCAGGGTCTAAAAAGTTTCCTTTCAAATTCAGGTAATAAGGCTGGTTCTACTTTAGAGCCCCAACAGCTGCTTTAAAATGGACCATCCATTTTACTATAGGAAGTAAAAATGAAGCAAAGAGCGGTTAAATGCAAGAGATATTTCAACCCCCCCCCCCTTGTTTGAATGGTTGCTTTAAAATGCTCCATCGATTTGGGCATGCTCTTCCACCTTCTTTTTGGACCTCTGTAGTAGCATGAATGCTAGGAAAAGTTGAAGGCAGCAGCAAAAGAGGATGACCCAACGTGAGATGGATTGACTCTGTGTGAAGGAAGCCACAGCTCAGTTTGCAAGATCTGAACAAGGCTGTTATCGATAGGACATCTGGAGTTAATTAATTCACAGGATCGCCTTAAAGTGGCAGTGACGAGATAGCACCTAACACATACCCCGCGGGTTGTAGATACTCATTTAAATATGCATAGTGAACCATCAAATGTAAACCTTTGCGTTGTAGCAACATCCAACATGCACATAAATTCTAAGGATACACCCCCTAACTTGTGCATTCTAATCCTGTGGTCCCACTACAACAGAGAGCGACCAAGCATAACATAGAATCAAATCTGTGTTCTTGTTGACAGCATAGACCAGCCTTTCTCAATTTTTTTACCATTGAGAAACCCCTGACACATTTTTCAGGCTTAGAGAAACCCCAGAAGTGACACAATTGTGCAGAATGTGGTTGCGAAACATAGCTGTGTACACGCCCCTTCCCACCCACTCCAGGCCTATCATTGGACCGGGGGGGGGGGGGCAGATCAACATGACCATATATGGTCATATTACCTGATAAATTTATAACAAAATTTTAAAATAACTTTAAAAATTAATTAACTCCCACCCATTTGGGAAACCATTCCAGGGTTGTCAAGAAGCCCCAGGGTTTCACAAAACCCTGGTTGAGAAAGCCTGCCATAGACAATAGCACAATATCTGTAGAAATAAACACTACTGCAGCAACACTGACAGCCAGTTTTACAGTACTCTCGGAAATTCTGGCAAGTACACTTATGGATGGAAGGCACTAAATATGGAAGGTATTCCTCTAAAAAGGGCAATGCACATTAATCTAACAGATTCTAACTGAGTCAATGCACACATATTCCTCCACAGTGAATATATAACCAGCAGTAGCCATAGGGGTTCAGGAACTTTTAAGCTCCTCCAGGAAAGGGGCTGAGATTACTGTGGAACCCATGCCTTTGCACAGACAACATGTAGACATATTTGCCATCTCTGTGAGAAGAACCTGGATTTTGCAAGGGAGACAGGCACAAAGGAAAATGAAAACTACAATAACAAATGTACACCTGCAACCCACCCAGTTCAGTGGGAATTAATAGAAGATGCAAATTTGAGAACCACACATGTGGCCCTACAAGGTTGGGCTTGCTTTAAGAAGTCAGATTATTACAGTTTTGGTTTGGATGAAAGGGGGACTGGAAACCAAGACTTCCCCATAATCATACAACCACAGAGTGAATCAAGGCTCCTAAGGCCAAGTTCCAAGACACAATCCATTTTCCTATACAAACCAAGGACTACAGACGCCAGAAGGAGCCTTATGTGAAAGCACGTTTACCTTACAGAAGCTCATGACTTTAATCCCTAACTATGGTCTTCAGAGTAAAGGACTGAAAAGAAACACATAGCTAGAGTCTGTACCACAACCTCACATTTTGGTCCCCCTCTCCAGCAATTACCCCCGTGTCTTCGTTTTCTTGATTGCCAATTATTGTACTAGGACTCTTTGCTCTATTCCTCCCCATAGTTTCACTGATTAATTTATTATAACATCAACAAGAGCTGAGGAGTAGCCGGGAAGTGGAAAAAAACAAGACTATGCTTAACTGTTGGTCCCTGACTCCTTCTATGTGCACGTACGTGCCTGCAGGAAGGCTATGGAGAGATACAGGCCCTCAGCCCTAGTGGGGTATTGTGGAGAACTCCCCACACCCAGCATTAACCAGCATAAAACCACAGACACAGCCAAAATGGTCACAACTTTTATTATACAATGTTAGTTGTGAGTTCTAAAACTGTTAGGGAAGAGTGGGGTTGCCAAACTTTTTGTTTCTCTAGTGCTCTTGGCCCAATGAAAACTACAGGACAGGTGAAGATACAACAAGTCCAGCTAGAACAAAAAGAAGGCAATTCTCAGAGGAAAAGCTGTTTTCCTATTGGTCCCTTCCGCTTGTTGTGGTCTACAGGGCAGACGGAGTGGGAAGCCACCATATCCCTTTGCTTGCTGAACGACTGTCTGGTTGCTGTGTGAAGCCAAGCCTGGAGGCAAGAATGTACAAACAGAAAGAAGCTGCCACAGTTATACTGATTCATTGCGCGTAGAAGTTGTTCCATAACATTCATCACCTGAGGAAGAGAGAAATGTGTTCTGCATTTCTTTTTGTCTGCATTTCTCCTTGTTCATTTCAATACATTCTGGACACTACCCTGCAAGACAAAAGAGGTCCCAAACATTTGTCCAATAGTGATAGCAGATGGAGAATACTATCTTGCATTCACCAACAAGGAGAGACATGCTCCCCACTGCCTTCATCAAGATACTGTGGAAGTATATCTGCATGGGGGCATACCTACCTTGTGTTCTCGATGTGGGAGACACAGCAACTACCTGTTGAATAAGTGAAGATGGTTAAACCGATTTCCATATATTGAAGGTAGAAAGATGGGAGACATCTATGAACAAAAGCACCCAGAAGTATTGTACTTACTTATCTCAGTTCCTGAGTTTCTTGGAGAGATATATGGACGAGATACTGGTGTCTTGTTTTGCAATGAACCTCCTCTCTTACTTGCCTGCCTGATGAATCTTGTGCTGAACAGGATGGGAGGCAGATTTAGAAGAAATATTTTCTGACCCCATGGCCATCTCAAAGATACATGCCATCAGCCACTTAGATGCACTTACAGGACCATAAGAAATTTGGCTGAGTCTCCATTTAAAAGCCATTGTTCTGGAAAATATATTTCTGTAGCAATGAAAGATATTGTTTGTTCCAAGTGTTCTATGACTCAGCATAGCTGTCATTTCTGAGCTTTGCAATTTCTCCACCACCTGTAACAATCCACTAATGACAGCAAATAGTTTTGAAAATAACTCAGCAAAATACACACAAGGGGGGGGAAACCTACTAACGTCTGCTAAGGGTAAAAATAAATTATTCAGAATGCAACAGCTCACTTTGTTCACTTACAGTAAAACAAATTTTTTTCCTTCTGGAAATGATGTATACCAGAGCGGCCTGTTTCTGAGCTTGAAAAAGAAGTGATTTCTCTACAAAGCACAAGGCAGGTTCTAGAAGGGGTATAAGATAAAACAGACTCAAACTTTTTCACCAGCTTAAGATTGTATAGGTGTACATGTGTGAATTTCTGCTGACAGCAGAAGTACTTTGAATAGCCTGTCTTTGGAATCTGTACATGTCAGGAGCCACCAAGCCAAATAAAGTCATATATAGCAGAAGCTTTCAAGCACCTGAAGAAGAGTTGGTTTTTATACCCCGATTTCCACTACCCAAAGGGGTTTCAACTGCTAGCCCTTCTTCTCCGCACAACAGATTCCCTGTGAGGGAGAGAGGTGGGGCTGAAAGAGCTGTGACAGAACTCTGTGAGAAGAGCTCTAACACAGGGGTAGTCAACCTGTGGTCCTCCAGATGTTCATG
Source organism: Paroedura picta (assembly GCF_049243985.1). NCBI lineage: Eukaryota > Metazoa > Chordata > Lepidosauria > Squamata > Gekkonidae > Paroedura > Paroedura picta. The sequence goes on along the minus strand of NC_135372.1, from coordinate 55,639,859 downwards.
GACTACAGTTCCCATGAGCCCCTGCCAGCGAATGCTGGCAGAGGCTCATGGGAATTGTAGTCCATGAACATCTGGGGGACCACAGGTTGACTACCCCTGCTCTAACAGACGATGACTGGCCCAAGGTCTCCCAGCAGGAGGAACCAGTTGTCCAGCTTGGTGGGTCACAGGCTGCAGGTGGCTGTCATTCTTTGTGAAAAACACAGAGATTCCCAATTTTAACCCAGACTTTATACTATATTATCCTGCCAAAATAACCTCACAATTCAAGATCCGAACTGGAAGTTCGGAAGTTCGAAAGCAGCAGTTAAGTGCTGCTGATTGTCTCATTGTTGCCAATCTTTCTGCCTCTGTTGGCTTTCGGTTTATTATTTCTGGGTTTAGTACTCATTTCCATACTCCATGGGGTTTGTATGCATTCTTTAGGTGGGAGAAACCTGAATATACCTGAATATACTTCTTTACAGTCCACAAGTCTAAATATCCCAATAATTAATCTTTTAATAAAAATAATTTTCTAAGCCTTTGGAAGGGGAAGAATATTATTATATGTGAGCACAGCCAGGAAAACCTAGGAATATCTGGCAGCCAAGCAAGAGACATTTGAAGGTGGTTTGCCATTGTCCGTCTCCATGTCATGGCCCTTGTGTTTCTTGAAGGTCTCCCATCCATACACTACGTGGGGTCGATTCTCCTTAGCATTCAAGATTAAACAAAAGGTCAGCAGTAATAAAGTAGAAGAAAAAAGTCTCAAGCTGGCAATGGCGACGTGATTTAATGTTCAAAACAATTTCACAATGTTCGAAACAATTTCAAAACAGATTCCCAGGTATAGTATGTTTTCAATAAGCTTGCCAGTGCTATCCAGGGCACCACAGAGCAGAATAAATATTGTGAAAAGTTTTGATAGCAAGATTTCATAAAATATTTATTAGTTGCATGAAAACACCTTCTCTGTCCTCATAACGGAAAAGCACCCAGAAGTACTATTTGCCATTTAAGTGTTCTCATAATTTTAAAGTTTGTTTCTTACTCAACTTACTGCAGCTCCCCAGAGTTCTGTTTTATGCTAGCTAAATGGTTTGGAATGTCAAAAGGACTTTTACGCATAGCAACAATTCTGGATACTGCTTGGCCAGAGGAAGCAAGGGTAGCACCTGTCATGGCAGGTGAGAGACATGTTTACAGAATCTGGCAGACATCTGTAGGACTGACTGCTCTTAAATATTTCTCAAATCTGAGAATTCCCAATGAGGTGAAGGCCACATCTCATCACCATTCTTGTGAGAAATTATATCAACTATAATCCCTTCCAACTTTAGAAGGGACAGTTAATGGCCCGTTAATGATCTCAGGAAAGTTGTCATGTTCAAACCTGAAGTGATGTTTAAACAAAACAATTTTTTTATTTAAAGGTGGGGAAGAAAGAAATCTGGAAGTTCCGGCAAAAACAGTATTATTAACAACTAGTAATCAAGCCCGCTGTATGACTAATACAGCGGGCGCTAGGTACTTACTGTCTTGTGGGTGCTCCGTGGCGGCGGGCTGGCGGTGGGGGCTCCCTCAAGCGGCGGGGCCTCCCCCGGGCAGCAGTCTTTCGGCGGCGGCTCCCTCGGGCGTCAGGCCACCGGGCAGGGAGCCCCCAGCAGCCGTGCAGAGCGCGGCTGCCGGGGGCTCCCTCGTGGGCGGCCTGATGCAAGCTGCGCGCAGCGCGGCTCGCAGTTGCTGGGGTTGGGAATCAGAGGGACCAATTGGCAGGCGCTTCGCGCCTGCCAATTGGTCCCTCCGATTGTTTGTCCGGAGGAAGGGTCCAATCCGGACCCTTCCTCATCCTGGACACATCCCACCCCAGAACCCCTTACTGAATTATTTAGTCCGCGGCGCCCACGGCACCGCGGGCAGTGTTGTGATAATAATAATAAAATCAGTAATGTCAAAGTGAGTGTGAGGGAAGAAACCAGTCTCATAAATGCCCGGCTCTGGAACCTTCTGACAACCATAACAAAAGCCTGAATAAGAGCAAGCTAGGAATGCCAGTACCCAGGTGGGACATGGGGATCCCCCAGAATTTCTAGACTACTGAGATCAGTTCCCCTGGAGAAAATAGATGTTTTGGAGGGTGGATTCTATGTCATTGTACCCCACTAAGTCCTTGTCCACCCCAGACTCCATCCCTGAATCTCTAGCCTAGATCTAGCACCCATCCCCCAACCATGATGAGGGGGGACTTGGCAACCCTAATTCCAGCAGAAAAGCTAGTAGCCCCCAGGTGTAGCTTGGAGATCCCCCCAAAGTTAGAGCTCCTCTCTGGACAACAGGTCTCTTCCCCTTGAGAAAATGGCTGTTTCAGAATGTAGACTCTATTGCATTATATCTCACTGAAGCACTTCCTCAACCTTTCCCTCCACCCCACGCCAAATCTCCGGTAATTTCCAAACCAAGAGTTGGTATCCTTATCCAGCAGAGTCAGAATGTAAACAGGGTGCTTGTAGAGGTCTCTTTCTTTACTGTGTCTGGGGAGCAACATTTCCTTACAGCATGAGAAGTCCCAAAAGCACTGAGGAAGCAAAAGATGGCCACTTTTCAGCCAACCAGTTTCTCAGGTGCTCTACATGTGGTAGACAATGTGCTCATAAACAGAGGAAATTTTTAGTTAAAAGGTAATTGAGTAACAAGAATAAATCAAGAACTTGGATATGAAAACACTTAATTTTGATGGTACTAAAACCTATATGGATCAAAAGAAACAAATTCTCTTTCTGAACATGAAATTGAGAGCAAAATCAAAGATGTGGTCAGCAGAGATCAATATATACTCAGAAAATAATGGCAGGAAGCAATGAATCTGGGAGTGACTGCTAGAAACGGCATTCCCCATTTCCCATTTCTCCGTGTTTGTTACTGACGTGGGATAGATTCAGTTAGATCCAATGATTCTCTCTAACTAAAATTTCCTCTAACTGAAAAAGAGGCACTCCAAGGCAATGAACAAAGTGTTAGCAGAAGGGAGTCATTGGCTCCAACCCATCATACTGCGACTCACCTCTGAACAGGTAAACCAGGCTTGCAGAGAACATTTGTCACACTGCAGGTCTTGCCTTCCCATTGCTGCAGCGTTCCCACAGCCCTCTCACTATCTGTCTTCCACTCTTTCATCCTCTGTCCCAATCAACAGGTGACACTCTTGATCCCCTAACTATGGTTAAGGAAAGGGTAGAGACTGTGACATTCAAAGCCCATCACAACCTCGGACACTCATATCTGCCTCTCCCCCTATGCTCCTCCACAACAGCTTTGTTGATCTCATCAGGGCCTCCTGCCTTTACTACCCAGATCGAAAACTGCCTGCTCGCATGCATTCTCTGTCGTGGCTCCCATCTTAAGGGGATGATGAGGTCAGGAAGGCTTCAGTTCTCCTCGCATTCTGCAAACTATGCCAAACTGAATTATTCAGCAGGGCTTTTTTATACTGATAATAGAGCTGCAGTGTAACAAAATCATCCCAGAAGCTGCCTTCATTAAGGGAAAGGGATTATGCACTAGAATACTATGTATAGTACGTACTATGTTGCTATATTATCCTATGTAATTTATCCCTCATTTAACATATCACATGAATAGCAGGCTGTTTTCAGATTTCTACTTGGTTTCAGGCTTCTGCAATTCTAATCCAATTATAACTGCTTGTTGGATGGCTCAACTTGTTGCTTGTAACTGATTTACAGTGCATAATCTGCCTTGAGTCTCAGTGAAAAACGCAAACTATAAATAATATAAATAACACATGGTCTTCTTCAGTAAAAATGCAGCACCTCCTCAGAAAACACCTCAGCACTCTCTTCCTCAGGCACCCTATTTTCTCTCCTTCCACCTCTAGAGTTCACCTTGCCTTTTTTCTGTTGCCAAGCCAAACTACTAGTGCCCTACTTGGCCCCAGAACACCTAGCCACAGTGATTCACACAATGGCCACCTCTATACTGGACTTCTGCAACTCGCTCTACGTAGGCTTACCCTTAACTTTGATCCAGAAACTACAGCTGGTCCAGAATGCAGTGGCCAGGGTCCTCACAGGAACACCATGGAGGTCCCACATCTGGCCCACTCTCCAACAACTGCACCTGCTACCAGTTAAACTCCAAATCAGACTTAAAGTCTTGGTAATCACCTTTAAGGCCATACACAGTTTGGGCCAATGTACCTGAGGGACTGCTTCACTGTCTATACCCCACAAAGAGCTCTACGTTTTGCCACTTCCAACTGGTTGGTGATCCCTGGCCCCAAGGAAGCATGCCTGACCTCAACCAGAGCCCGATCTTTCTGTCCTGGCCACCACCTGGTGGAATGAGCTCACAGAAGAGATCACGACCCTGCAAAATGGAGCTCTTCGGCCAAGTATTTGATTGAGGTCAACTGAATCAATAACATCTACTGGGCCCTCAGGACCCCCAGATAGACAAGCAGGTCATAGGGCAATCCTGAACTGACCAACCTGTGGGATGACAGTTAACATGTTAATATTGTTACCATTAATTATTACACTGTTATTGATACCACCATTACTGCTGTAGTTATTATTTGACAATATTATTAAACTGTACTGTACTGTACTTATTCTTATGTTCTTCCACGTTCCATGTAAACCATCCTGAGCTGCAAGGGGAGGGCAGTATATAAATATAATAAAATAAATAAATAAATAAATAAAAACCTCTGCAGAACTCACCTTGCACTGAAAGGCGGCATTTCTAAAAGAGTATTTACTATGGAGGGATCTAGACAGGGCTGAAATTATTAAAGTTTGGAGGTCATAGGTGATCAGAAGTCATGGAAATGGTGCCAGATTGGGGTGAAACAAATAGCTTGTGAGCCAATGACATAACAGGTGAGTAAAACGTGCCAAGATGAAAAAAATAGATGTGAGCGAATGATTAGATGTGTCACTTTTCATTCCTTCTCCACTTTTCCTCATGAGCACCTGAATGTGTGTGTCAGGAAAATACTTATTATTGTTGCAGAATAGAAGAAAAACTTCAGTCTTCTGTACCATACTTTGAAGATTTCAAAAATGAAGGCCACTCAGCAACTGCTTCTTGTTAAGCTACTGCCAAGTGTTTTTGCCATCTGTTAAAGCATAATTTTCATTTCTCTGGCACGGATGAATATGTAGCGAATGCTTATCTTGCAGCCTGGAGTGGCTCAAAAATGAGGAAAAAATGCTCTTCCAATTTCACTTATGTGCCTTTTTAGTATCATAAAACTAGGAGAGAACATATTTTTGGCTCAACACTGTGTGCCGAGTGTAATTTCTACTGCGATATTTTACATGATTAAGATGTTGTGATCTATTAAGATGACATAATCTTTTAAACGTGCCACTCAGATAACAAAAAAAACATTTGAAATGTTCCAAGTGGTTGAGTATCATTGAGTCGGTGACATTCTGCCTTTGACTGGGAATGTAATAATTTCCTCTAATACTAAAGCTAATGGTCAATTGCTTAGCAGTAAGATGAAAATGAGGCACTCATACTCGCTGGGTTTGCAGAAAAATAATACTCTGGAGTTTTTTTAGGAAGATGAGGGTGCTGTGGAAGCCACATGCACAGGGCATTCCAGGCAAGAGAACAGTAGAAGTGGTTTATCATTGCCTCCCTTTGCAGAGCAATCCCAGTTTTCCATGGTGATCTCCTATCTAAGAACTGACTATGGACAACCCTGATTACCTTCTAAGCTCTAACAAGCCCAGGCTAAGCTGGGCTACCCAGGCTGCTAGGAAAGACACACACCCCACCCCCAGTTACCTGATGCAGACTGACAAATGCAGTGCCCTGTAAGAGACACAGAGAGGTGAGGTCAGTGACAGTTAAAGGGGAGAAATGGAGGAGAGATGATTAACCAGCCTGCTCAAGCCCCTCAGTACCCTCAAGTTCAAGATTGGGGTTGGGAGGGGGAGAATCTCCCCATTGTTTCTTTAACCCCCACAATTACTTTGGGTTCCCTATTCGTTTATCTTGTAATTTCAAGCCTTACCATCCCACCTGTAAAATGAAAACTGGTGCCATTATACTGGGGAAAATATGAATAGGATATGTAAAACCATCAGTCTTTGAATCCTGACCACCAGTCTTTGAACCAGTCTAGTATTAGCTAAACTGTTGTGGTTCCATGGAATATTCACAACTATTCTAATTGCTGGAATAATTGATACCGATATAAAAATAAAGAAGTTGAATGTTATCAATGGAAAGGGATGTAGAAGCGCAGCTGAATTTCTTACTTGCCCTATTGCCTCCAAGATATTTGTGATACCTCCTAGTGTCTAGCTGTGCTAAGTGGAACAGCGATGCATTCAGAAATTAGTCAACTTCTACATATGCTTCTGGTTCTAAGGAATGTAGAAAGGTGTGGAGCACTGATCTTAGAATTAACCAGTTAAAATTATCTTCATGGAGTCTGATTGTTTCCTTTTACAAATGCATACTGTCTAAGGCAGCCACCAATAAAGATGCAGGGCAGGATGGTCTATATGCCTTTATATTCTGCCCTTCCCATTATTTAAATGTTGTCCCTCCAGAGTTCTATTCTTAGGTGTTTTGGGGAAAGTAAAATAAATTGAACATCTTCCTCTTCCTTTGCAACTCAAAACAAAACCAAAACAGGACCAGACAGAGAACCAAGATAGCACAAAGCAGATTACTAAGAAAATCTGCCAGTTTAGGAAGCAGAAGTCACTCCAGGAGACATACACAGATAGACCCAGAATGAGATGCCCTGGGTATCCTAAAGACATCCTGCTACACCTCTGACAGCCAGACATTGATATATGAGGTTAAGTCAAAAGGTCTTTTTACAAAATCATACAAACTTTTATTAAATAAAAATATCAAAATGGGAAACTGCTGTTTCTTGGAAGGAATTCTGCATTCTTTGATTTACACATCAATACACAGTTTTGACGTCCTCAAGGGATTCAAATGGTGTTCCTTTTAAATGTGTTTTGGGTTTTGGGAACAAAAAGAAGTCTGAAGGGGCAAGATCAGGGCTTTAGGGTGGGTGGGTGAGGTTTCCCAATGAAATTCTCATCGTATAGCCCAACCTACCCTTGAAGAATGAGCAGGTACATTGTCATATTGGGGGAAATATCCTCAGCACATCTTTTTCCCACCAATGCAGCTTTTAGTTTTCTTAGAACTTCTTCACAATAAGCCCCTGTGACTGTTCTGTGTCGTTCAAGAAAATAGTTTCGTTGGGAATAAAGCTGTGCTTGTATGAACAGGAACCCTAGAAGCAACACTTTTTGACATACCCTCATACTTCCAACCAGTTCATGTGTCTGCCAGATCGCACAGGTTGATTTCCAACCCATCCTTATGCCCTCCTTAGTCAATAGAAGTCAATGTTCTGTCAGTTATGTAGTGTCACAGTTGTGTGCTTTGGGAATGGCGCAGCAAATTACCCCAAAATATCAGATTAGGTTCAAGAGACTGGTCTTGACCATAAAGGCCATAAGCAGTCTGGGTCCAGTGTATCTTAGGGACCGCCTTTCCAAATACCTTCCCCGAAGAGCATTATGCTCAGCTGGTTCCAATAGGTTGATGGTCTCTGGCCTGTGAGAAATGCACCTGGCTTCAACCAGGGCTAGAGCTATTTTGGTCCTGGCCCCTACCTGGTGGAATGAAGTCCCAGAGAAGACATGAGCCTTGTAGGTTCCGCAGGACCTGCAAAATGGAGTTCTTCCACCAGGCATTGAGTTAAGGCCAGGCTGCCAGTAACATCAACGACCCCCCCCCCCCAAAAAAAATAACCCTTTCCCTGTAATACCAGATTCTGGCTTTCATCATGGGAGGGCAATGTGGAAGAAGCCTATAAGCATGCAGATGTTGTTTTAGCATTGTATAGTTTTAATTTATATTATTTTATGTGGTGTGCACATTTTGTAATTTAATTTAAAATCTTACTTTAATTGTTTTAACTTATTATATGTTATCATTGAAAAATTGATATATACCTCCCAGGGTCAGCTTACTGGGAGGGTGGTACAGAAATTTAAATTAAATGTAATTCCGTGCACCCCAACACGTGGCCCCTTGACTCTGGACAGCAATCAAACAGCACAGGAATTTTGGTTGTGTGAACACTTGCCTATGTCATTTCGGAGGCCCCTATATGGGAACAGAAGTCAAAAAAGACTCCAAAGCCTCACGTGTGCTCCTGTTCAAGCCAGGAAGGAAAATTCACATCCATCCACTCCCAGGACCAGTTTAACGCTAGTACACGAACCAAACAGTAATCTCCTGAAACGAAGGATTCAAAGAGGAACAGCAATTTAGTTCAGCAAAAGCCTTTGTGGACCCCTTCCTCCAATCCTGACTATCCAGTTATTTCTGCACCGTTAAATACTCATCCCTTGTTTGTTTGTTTGTTTTAAAAGAAATATAGATAGATCGTTCCCTAGTTCTGTTAAACTGGTTAGTCTGAGGAAGAGGGCTTGCACGCGAAAGCTCACGCCCTGAATCAGTCTTTGCTGGTCTTAAAGGTGCTACTGGACTCTGGTTTTGTTTGGTGAGAACCTGCGGTGGGTGGGGAGTCCCTGGTGTGTCTAAGCCGGGGTGCGGTGGGGGAGAAGAAGCCCTGCTGGCCATAGTGAGAGTTACTTCTGAATGCACCTGCTCGGGACTGGGTGGTTTCCCTTTCGCTCCAATGCAGATGAGCGGCGCCGTGGGGAGACACAGGGAGAGAGCGAGAGAGAGCTTCTCCTTCCCCCGCTCATCCGAAGCTGCCGGGGAAAGATCCCTGCCACAAGCCGGCGGACCTCGGTCGCCACCGTCCCCAGCCCAGGCCGCCCCCCGCCCCTCCGCCGGGACACCCACCTCAAAGAAAGTGATTCTGCTGCCCATCTTGCTCGCCCGGCGCCTGCGATCCGGGCAGGGCAGGGATGGAGGGCGACCAGCGGCGGCGGCGGCGCCTCCCCCTCCTTCTCCTCCGCCTTGCGCCGCGCTTGCACTTTATCTGGGGGGCCCGGCCTGCCCTCCGGCCAATCAGGAGACGCCTTCTCCTCCGGAGGCACCCCCGCTGGCAAGCTGGGCTGGAGGGCGCGCGCGGGCCGGGGACGGCGGCGGTGGCGGGAAGGGGGGGGGCTGTGCTCCGCCGGGCCCCCGCCCCGCCCGCCTCCATCACGGCCGCCCCATCCCTCGGGAGGTCCCGCTGCTGGTTCTGCCTGCAGGCACGACGCGCCGGGTCCAGCAGCAGCCCCGCCGCTGGAAGAAGGGGGAAGGAGAGCCGCCTCGGCCGGCAGCTCTGACGCCCCACGTGCGCGCTCCGGTCTGAGTTCCGCCGGGGATTCGTCCCGGCACTGGCACTGTGCTTGTCTTCTTCGCAACGAGCCTGTGAGGCAGATCCCGCTCTCCCGGTCCGGTCCAAATTGCGCAGCCCTCTGCTGAGTGACCCCGGTCGCAGCCTCGTGGCGTCAGTGGACAGCGTGGAGCGATGCTGCAGAGAATTGCCCCGCCACAGTGGCCCCATCAACTAGCAGGGCCCGCCTCAGAAGAGTGACCTGTGCAGGATTGCACAGCTAGGAGGAGCGCCCCCTTTCCTCGGTTACACCACAGTAAAAAGGGGCTGCAGGCTGGAAGGCCATGGAGGTGCCCCTAGCATATCCGTGTGGCAGAAGGAAGCACGTGCTGCTCTTCCACCACCCCGAGGCTTGGCACTGCCTCATTAAGCGTCAGTACTGGGCCCATTCTGCATATGTGCATACACACTTTTCTTGGATGCTTTTATTCCGATCTTCAAAAAAGGGAGGAAAGATGATCTGGGAAACTACAGACCAGTGAGTCTGACCTCTGTTGTGGGGAAGATAATGGAGCAGATATTAAAGGCAGCAATCTGCAAACTTCTGGAGGACAATTCGGTGATCCAAGGAAGTCAGCATGGATTTGTCTCCAACAGGTCCTGTCAGACCAACCTGGTTTCCTTTTTTGACCAAGTAACAGATTTGCTGGATTGTGGAAATTCGGTTGATGTCGTTTACTTGGATTTTAGTAAAGCTTTTGATAAGGTTCCCCATGATGTTCTGATGGATAAATTGAAGGACTGCAATCTAGATTTTCAGATAGTTAGGTGGATAGGGAATTGGTTAGAGAACCGCACTCAAAGAGTTGTTGTCAATGGTGTTTCATCAAACTGGAGGGGAGGGGAGTAGCGGGGTACCTCAGGGCTCAGGGCTCAGTGCTCGGCCCGGTACTTTTAAACATATTTATTAATGATCTAGATGAGGGGGTGGAGGGACTACTCATCAAGTTTGCAGATGACACCAAATTGGGAGGACTGGCAAATACTCCGGAAGATAGAGACAGAGTTCAGCGAGATCTGAACACAATGGAATAATGGGCAAATGAGAACAAGATGCAATTTAATAAAGATAAGTGTAAAGTTCTGCATCTGGGTCAGAAAAATGAAAAGCATGCCTACTGGATGGGGGATACACTTCTAGGTAACACTGTGTGTGAACAAGACCTTGGGGTACTTGTGGATTGTAAACTAAACATGAGCAGGCAGTGTGATGCAGCGGTAAAAAAGGCAAATGCCATTTTGGGCTGTATCAACAGGGGCATCACATCAAAATCACAAGATGTCATAGTCCCATTGTATACGGCACTGGTCGGACCACACCTGGAGTACTGTGTGCAGTTCTGGAAGCCTCACTTCAAGAAGGACGTCGATAAAATTGAAAGGGTACAGAGGAGAGCGACGAAGATGATCTGGGGCCAAGGGACCAAGCCCTATGAAGATAGGTATTCCCTATGACTTGGGAATGTTCAGCCTGGAGAAAAGGAGGTTGAGAGGGGACATGATAGCCCGCTTTAAGTATTTGAAAGGTTGTCACTTGGAGGAGGGCAGGATGCTGTTTCTGCTGGCTGCAGAGGAGAGGACACGCAGTAATGGGTTTAAACTTCAAGTACAACGATATAGGCTAGATATCAGGAAAAAGTTTTTCACAGTCAGAGTAGTTCAGCAGTGGAATAGGCTGCCTAAGGAGGTGGTGAGCTCCCCCTTATTGGAAGTCTTCAAGCAAAGGTTGGATACACACTTTTCTTGGATGCTTAGGGCTAATCCTGTGTTGAGCAGGGGGTTGGACTAGATGGCCTGTATGGCCCCTTCCAACTCTATGATTCTATAACTATGGCATGTGTCTAAAAACCATTTATGGGAGGATGCATTGCTCAGATCAGCCTTGCTGTTTTATTCAGGAAAATAATTTAAAAAATACATTTTGTTGTCCATAAGGGATAATATATCACCAATAAATAGATAATATATCACCAATAATTCACCTTGGTAACACATAAGGGTCATAATACAGACTGTGAAAATTTGGTTAAATGCATCCTCTAGAACAGGGGTGGGCAAACTGTGGCCCTCCAGATGTCCATGGACTACAGTTCCCATGAGCCCCTGCCAGTTTGCCCACCCCTGCTCTAGAACACCGATATTTTCTCCCTATTTTCTCCCAATCTTGATTTGAAATGCCAAATCGTTTGACTGCTTCTCAGCTCACACCTTGCCCATCATATTTATCTGCTTACTTTAGATATTCTGACCCTGTCCCTCAACCAATAGGTCACTTGACAACACTTTGCAAAAATAATAAATCATTTTGACTTATTACAGCTTGCCTCCCCCCCCCCCCCCCGCTTGTGGAGGAGGAGAAAGTGAACAGATGGGTCTGAATGTTTCTTCGAAGGAAGAGATTGTTCTGCCTGCCCTGGAAGAGGCAATTGTAATGCTTTGCTTAAAGAATCCCTCCCTGAACCCTAACCATTTTTTAAAACTGTCAGTGGTCTCAAGCTGCTGGGCTTTCTTAGGTGAAACAGTTTGTCTAGAGTTATTTCAATCAGGTTTCTAACAGTTTTGGAATTGAAACCACCTCAGTCATTTTGACTGATAACCTTGTTGGGGGTAGGTGGGTGACCCTGTTGATTCTCCTAAATCATTCAGCATTTTTCTTTATTAGGTGTCCTTCTAGACCAGCTGTCTGAGATGATGGCAATCTTCTCTAGTGGTTGTATTCCCATCTGGCAGCGAAGTACCAGAATGTGGTCCTGGGAGGACAACTGTCTGACTCTGTGGTTTTGGTTGCTCAGGATTCTTCAACTGACTAAGCACGAATCTTTGGAACTGGGATCTTGAGATGGTGATGGATAGGATGTGGCCTGTAAGCTGAACCATACGCCATATGACTGTGTAGTCAATTAGGGACTGAGGTATCAGCCAGTGAAGAGGAATTTTTGTACTCCTCTTGAAAGCGCAGTGCTGCAGCTTGGGAGGGGCATCAGATTGGTGTTCAAAGGTGGAGGCACAGCCTCTTCCACTGCTGTGCATGTAGCACTTGAACAAACTTTGGCTAGTTCACGAGTTTTGCCTTTTCCCACAGGGCAAGATCTAGATATATGTTTCACACAGAGCTGCCTTTGAAGAGGGTCCTGCCACAATGCACCTGCCTCAGCACTGGTTGGATATGGGCCCTTGAAGGTGTTCCAGTGAGGACCCTGGCTGTCAGGATTGTAGAATCTCTGTCATAAATTAGCCTGAGTTCCTCCATGTCAGTTATACTGCTTGTTGGGCCTGGCGCCTGCTAGCCCCGGCCTTGTAGTTTGTAAGCAATAAAATAGAATAGTGATGTTATGTTAACCTTATCTTGTTATGGGCTCACAGGGTTGTTGTCACCTCTCTCAAGGATGGGAGTTTGGAATCCTGTTTTTGTTTCACATATGTCTTTTCTCACTAACCCCCCTCCTTGGGAACTGTCAAGTTTTGGGCGGGAGAAATGTATTGATAAGCTGAGGCAAATCTGGCTTCGAGTCAGATTTGACTTTCAGTCCAATGCGTATAGTGCTAATCAATAAAACTATTTTCTTTTGGAATAAGTTTTGTTGTGAGTTTCCTGTGCGTCTGACATCAAGTCAAATCTCACAACTCCTTTCACCTGCAAAATGCAGGGCGAGGGACATACTTTTTCCGAGCAGGGAGAGGGCCTGGATTGGGACCTCTCCCAGGGCGACGGCGCTGGTGCTGGGCCGCACAGCTCGGGCATGATGCGGGCACTCTCGGGGACAACCCCGGGGCCCGAGGAATTTTTGGAACGACACGTCACCCAGCGCAGGCGATTGTCAAAATACGACCGCCCTACTGGGGATGAACGGTGGCCGGAGCACCTGGGACTGCCTAGCTACGCGCTGGAGCCTGTGGGTGAGACACAGGACTTGCAGTACAAGCTGGACAGGGTGACTAACTGGCTGCAGAATCTTTCGGGTCGGCTGGATCCGGAGGAGAAACGCCGAACACAACGCCTGCTAAAGGAAGTGCTCGGTGGTGGTGCGCACGATACCAGTCTGCGAAGAGCGAGCGGTGGGCTTGCACTGCGGGAACACGGCATGGCGGACACGCAAGCAGCGGTGGATGCTGAGGCGGTGGCCAGGGCCAGAGCACAGCTAGAGATCGAGGCGGAGGCGGCGGCTCGGGCGAGAGCGCAGAGGGAAGGAGAAGACGAGGACGAGGAGCGAGAGGACGACGGCGGCGCGGGTGGCGATGGAGCCGGAGGGGACGGCGCGGATGGCGGCGGGGGAGCAGCAGCAGCGGCAGCGGCGGCGGCGGCAGACGTTGCGGGAGCCGAGGCGGCGGCAGCAGCAGCGGCGCGCGAAGCAGCGGTGGCGGCCGCGCGGGCAGCAGAGGCGGCGCGGGTAGCGGAACGAGCAAGAGTGGCAGCGGGGCTAGGACGAGGCATCGGCCGTGGCGCAAGACCTCTGGCCCAGGCCCCGGCACCTGCGGATTGGGGCCCAGGGCGCCTACCCGCCCACCTCCGTGGAGTGGAGTTGCGGAACACCTATAAATTCAAGGCTAAATTTGCTGGGGACCCCTCCGATTTTCCTACATTTCTGGTGCACCTCCAGGCCTACATGATGGACATGGGGTTCACTTTCCAGGACGACGCTGAGCGGGTGCGTTTCGTGGGTCAAGCCCTAGAAGGCAAAGCTGCCAAATGGTTCGTGGACCTGTACCGCTACCACCCCCAGGCCATCCGCGACTACAACCACTTTATGCGGGCCCTGCGCCAGATGTACGTGGAGCCGTTCGAACGGGAGACTGCGGAGAAAAAACTCAGGGCCCACCGGCAAGGGAAGTTGTCAGTGGTCGAGTACGCCAGGGAATTTAAAGAGCTGGCTTCCTCTGTACCGGACTGGACAGAACCCCAACGCGTGCTGGCGTTTGTAGGGGGCCTCAATCCTACCCTGGCAGATAAATGCCTCCTCCTGGAAGACCCGCTCACCGTCGAGGGGTGGGTCCAACTGGCTGGAGAGATGGAAAATCGATTGGAGCGAGCCTCGATGGTTCAGGTGTTGGCAGGCAAAACCGTGGCGAAAACTTCCACCCCGGCGAAAGCCAAGCCCCGAGCCAAGTTGGAGCCGTCTGAGCGCACCCGGCGCATGGAAAAGGGGCTGTGCCTGGGCTGCGGCCAAGCGGGGCACTTCCTCGCACACTGCCCGAAGAAAGCGGCGTCGACCCCTAGGGCCGTGAGCAGCCCTCCGCCGAAAGCCCAGCCTGCCAAGAAATCCACTCCAAAGAAAAGCGCCAAGTCTCTTCTGGTGCCCGTGGCTGCCGTGCCGGCAGTGGACGACTCGGAGGAGGGAAGCGAGCTGGAGGACGAGGATCAAGCTGAGGAGCAGTCGGGAAACGAGGACGGTCTGCTGTAAAGGCGCCCCGCCAGCAGGCCGCCAACAGGGGCAAACGCGTGGTGAGTGATTCCCCCTTGCTACTCCTACCTGCCAATCTCTCCAACCCCAAGTCCGGGAAAACAGTGGGAGTTCGGTGTATCGTGGACTCGGGGTGTACCCAATCCCTAGTGAGCCCGGCACTGGCCGAGACTTTGGGGGTGGGAAAGGTGCCACTGAAGGAACCCTTGCCAATCACCCAATTAGACGGGAAATGTGCTCCCGGAGGGGAAGCCACGGCAAAGACGCGCCCCATGGACTTGGACATAAAAAAACATTGGGAGCGAATCCAACCTTTGGTAGCCCCTCACTCGGCTTTCCCTTGCGTGTTAGGGTTGGATTGGCTGAAGGAACATGACCCCCTAGTGAAATGGAAAGAAGGGACTGTGGAATTTACCTCTCCCGCCTGCGAGCAGCACGCTCGACCGCGGGATCCTCCAAGTGCGGGGATTGTGGCCGCCTTGGGATCAGGGGGGGCAGCGCTCCCTCCCGAGTATCGGGACTTTGCTGATGTGTTCGCGGAGGTGGAGTGCAACCAACTTCCCCCCCACCGTAAAACTGACTGTGCCATCGAATTAAAGAAAGGGGAACCTCTCCCCAAAGCCAAACTTTATTCCATGAGCCCGCGGGAGATGGCGGAGCTTAGGGAATTTTTGGACAAAAACCTGGCGAGGGGTTTTATTAGACCGGCCACATCTTCCTTGGCAGCCCCGGTCCTTTTCGTAAAAAAGAAGGACGGTTCGCTGCGCTTGTGTACTGACTATCGTGGGTTGAATGCGGTTTCCACCTGCAACGCCTACCCGCTCCCCCTGATAAAAGACTTATTGGGCCACCTGGGGAAGGCGCGGATCTTCACGAAACTGGATTTGAGGGCAGCCTATTACCGAGTCCAGATCAAAAAGGGGCACGAATATTTAACGGCTTTTAATACTCCCCTAGGGCAGTTTGAGTACACCGTAATGCCGTTCGGCCTCGCCGGCGCTCCGGGCGTGTTCATGAATATGATAAATGAAATTATGCATGATTTGTTGTACCAGGGGGTGTTGGTGTACATTGATGATATTCTTGTGTATTCAGAGAATGTTGAGAGTCACGCTGACCTGGTCCGCGAAGTGCTCAGCCGCTTGCGGAAGCACCAATTGTTTGCTAAACTGTCTAAATGTGAGTTCCACCGCGATGCGGTGGAGTTTTTGGGTTTCCGAGTCTCCCAGGCTGGGATTGAGATGGACCCTGGCAAGGTGCGTGACTTGCTAGCTTGGGAACCTCCCCGCACCAGGAAGCAGTTGCAAAGCTTCCTGGGGTTCGCTAATTTTTACAGGACTTTTATCCCCAACTTTGCCAAGGTGGCGTTGCCCCTCACTGATTTGCTAAAGACCAAACAAGGGGGTAAAACGGCGAGCCGCCCGGGGGCGCCCCTGCTTTGGACCCCCCCCTGTCAAGACGCTTTTGACAAACTAAAATCGCTGTTTACATCCGAACCCGTACTGGCCCATGCTGACCCTTCTAAGCAATTTACTGTACAAGTAGACTCCTCGGACGTAGCAATGGGGGCCGTGATCCTCCAAGAGGGGGAGGATGGGAAATTACACCCGCTGGCCTATCTTTCAAAGAAATTTTCGGGGGCAGAACGAAACTGGGCAATTTGGGAAAAAGAAGCAGCTGCTGTAAAATTGGCCCTTTCCACCTGGAGGCATTGGCTGGAGGGATCCGCGATCCCGTTTGTAGTCTGGACGGATCATAAAAACCTTCAAGCACTCAAGCAGCCCCGCTCGCTTTCCGCCAAGCAGATGAGATGGGCGGAGTTTTTTGCCCGTTTCAACTTCTCCCTAAAGCATCTGCCGGGCAAAATGAACTTTTTGGCAGACGCATTGTCACGCCTGCCCCAGTATAACAGCAAACGAGACCCATTGGTAGATACCGTTTTCACCCCCGCCCAACTGGGGATGGCCGCCGTGACGCGTAGCCACACAAAGACTGTTATGCCCATCCCAGGGGGCTGGGTCCAGAAGGAGATGTCACAAGATCCGGAGTTTTGCTCCCTCCGCCCCGATCTGACGGAGAAGGGGGGGCTCTTTTTTAAGGGCGAGAGACTCTTTGTCCCTGTTTCGGTCAGGGGAAAAGTTTTGAAACTTTGCCACGATGCAAAAACTGCTGGACATTTTGGTTTCGTAAAAACTCTGCACCTAGTCAGGAGACAGTATTGGTGGCCATCTCTGCGCAAAGATGTGGAAAAATATGTACAGGGGTGCCCCATTTGTATTGCCTCAAAACCGGCTGGGGGCAAGAAAAAAGGGCTATTACAGCCGCAGCCCACCCCCTCTCGCCCATGGTCAGATGTTACTATGGACTTTATCACAGACCTCCCTCCCAGCCACGGGAACACCGTAATATGGGTAGTAGTGGATGCTTTTTCTAAACAGGCTCACTTCATTCCCTGCACGGGTGTGCCTTCAGCACCTAAATTGGCTTCTCTTTTCATTAAACACGTGGTACGTCTGCACGGGATCCCGACACGTGTTCTGACGGATCGGGGCCCCCAGTTCGTTTCCAAGTTTTGGAGGGAACTCTTAAGACTATTGGGAGTGGAGCAAGCCCTTACTTCGGGCTATCACCCTGAATCAAATGGCCAGACCGAAAGGGTAAACCAAATCCTGGAACAATATTTGCGTTGTTTTATCAATCACCAGCAGGATAACTGGGTCTCCTTATTGCCACTCGCTGAATTCGCCTACAACAATGGGGTCCACGCCTCAACAGGGGTATCACCCTTCAAGGTGGTGTATGGAACTGATTTGGTGGCAGCCCCCACCTGGGAGCTCAGCTCCACTGAGGCTCCTGACATAAATAAATGGGCAGCAACCATCAGTACAGGTTGGCCAGAAATTGTTGCTAGCCTCAAGGAGGCAAAACAAGCCTATAAAGCTCAAGCAGATAAAAAGAGAGTACCTGCACCTGAATGGAAAGTGGGAGACCTGGCCTATTTGTCTACTAAGAACCTGAGGTGCCAACAGAAATCCAAAAAGCTTGGCCCAAAATATGTGGGACCATTTAAAGTGATAAAACTGATTAATAATGTGACTGTCGAGCTAGCTTTACCAAAGACTTATAGGAATGTACATTCGGTTTTTCATTCCAGCCTGCTGCGAAGAGCTCCGGCCCCGGACGAGTGGCACCCTCCTCCAGCTACGCCTGTGCCAATTTACATCGACAAAGACACCCACTATGAAGTCAACCAAATTTTAGACTCTCGTTTGCATAAGGGTCACCTTCAATATCTGGTCGATTGGAAAGATTTCCCCTCTGGGGACAAAGAGTGGGTTGAGGCTGGGAATGTGAAAGCACCCCGCCTTCTCCGGGCTTTCCACCGAGCATTCCCTGATTGTCCTCGTCCGGTAGATGCCGGCTAGGTGGGGGAGTGAAGTTAGTTTTAATGCGGAGGGATGTCAGGATTGTAGAATCTCTGTCATAAATTAGCCTGAGTTCCTCCATGTCAGTTATACTGCTTGTTGGGCCTGGCGCCTGCTAGCCCCGGCCTTGTAGTTTGTAAGCAATAAAATAGAATAGTGATGTTATGTTAACCTTATCTTGTTATGGGCTCACAGGGTTGTTGTCACCTCTCTCAAGGATGGGAGTTTGGAATCCTGTTTTTGTTTCACATATGTCTTTTCTCACTAACCCCCCTCCTTGGGAACTGTCAAGTTTTGGGCGGGAGAAATGTATTGATAAGCTGAGGCAAATCTGGCTTCGAGTCAGATTTGACTTTCAGTCCAATGCGTATAGTGCTAATCAATAAAACTATTTTCTTTTGGAATAAGTTTTGTTGTGAGTTTCCTGTGCGTCTGACACTGGCTGCTCCATTTTGCACCATCTGCAATTTCCAGGTCAAGGACAAGGGTAGGCCCACGTAGAGCGTGTTACAGAAGTCAATCCTGGAAGTGACCATCACATGGATCACTGTGGCCAGGTTTTCCAGGACACGTAGGGTGCTAGAAGCCTCACCAGGCAAAGATGGAAAAACACCAAGCATGTTACTTTCGTGATCCGCACCTCCATAGTAAGTGAGGCGTCCAAGATCACACCCAGATTCTGTTCCATTGGCATACCCATGGAATTGCTGAGATGTGTCCCAATCAAAACCATTACAACTAGGAAACTAATAACTGGCCAGAGAAGTGGAAATGATCTGTGTTCATCCAATTACCAAAAAAAGGATGCCTCAAAAAACTGTTCTAATTATGGTACAATAACCCTCATTTCTTATGCTAGTAAGATTGTGCTTAAAAGCATACAACAGTACTTAGCAACAACCATTGAAAGGGAATTACCAGCTGTTCAAGCTGGCATTCAACAGGGGCATGGCACTCGTGACCACAGCAGATTTCCACTGAATTTTGGAAAAGTAATGAGAATATCAGAAGGATGTCTACATCTGCTTTATTGACTACAAGGCAGCTTTTTATTGTGTGGATCACAACAAATTGTGGGAAGCCCTGCAACATTTGGGGGTGCAAGTGCATTTGATCAAACTGATGCAGTCACACTAGGCAAACCAAGAAGCCACTGTGCAAGTTCCCTTTATTTTCGGCCAAAAATCGCACCCGTGCGGGGGGGGGATTATTTTTTCACTTGGGGGAGCGTGGTAACGATGAATCGCCAGCTCACACGCCAGCTAGATGGGTCCGGAGCATGATAACAACCGCCCATTGGCTGTTCGTTTGATTGACGGCCTGGGATGGGAACAAGCACAGAAAAAATCGCTTCCTTTCTAGCGATTTTTGCAAGACCGGAAACCTGTGGGGAACGAATGAAATGCTGCTGGATTCCACTACAAATGCAGGTATGTGGAATGCCGAGATTCCACTATTTAAAATAGCGTTTCCGCTTTGTGAAACCAATTGGCAACATTGGTCCTTGTGCGGAAAGGCCCTCAAAATGGACACTCGCCAGAACATTACACATCTAAAAGAAATGGTGCAAAATCGGAAATCGTGGCAGCAGCTGTGTCATAGGATCGCCCAGAGTTGCTTGACTGAATGGCTAACATCATCATCATCATAATCTGTTATTTGCCTTTTGAGGGTCTGTTTGCATTAGATTTAATAATTGAAATGGCATTCACATTTCAGCTCTTCAGATCATAAATGAACAAATCTCATTTATGGACAACCCTGTTGGTCATCATGGTCTTGAAGGATAATGTGATTAAATATGGTCAATGAGAAGCTGTTTAGTATTGATGCAAGCTGGAATTGGTGCATGATCAGAATGAAATTAAGCCTCTAACTATGTTGAGCTCTATTTGTATCATTCTCTCCATACCCACTGCAGCTCACTGGGATGCTGCCAAGGTTTTGTTAACCATTATTGGAGACCAATAGACGGTGATGAACATAAGCTTGCAGCAGCAGATTCCAAGTACTACAAGGCATTTTTTGCATAGAATACACACAAAAGGGGGATTTGTTATTCCAAATATGGGTTAGA
This sequence comes from Paroedura picta, assembly GCF_049243985.1. Classification (NCBI taxonomy): domain Eukaryota; kingdom Metazoa; phylum Chordata; class Lepidosauria; order Squamata; family Gekkonidae; genus Paroedura; species Paroedura picta. The sequence continues at coordinate 55,619,606 of NC_135372.1, read as the reverse complement.
AACACATTAGATTTGATTTAGAAATCAGTATTTTATACAGTATGTCATATAACATTCCCCTTCCCACACATATTTGATGTCTTCTTTATTATATAGTATGGCTTAGCATCTAAGATAATTTAATAGTTCTCCATTCCGGAGGAAATTACAGTCATATTTCATTTTTTTCAATTAGGCGGTGTTCTGATCTTTAGTGATATTCAGTGCGTCAGTACCCCAAGCAATAAAGGGCTAGTGTTGAGGCCAATCCTTTGCTTTGGACCAGTGTTTATAATGCAGGATGCAACTCTTCTGAATGCTAAGGGGAGAAATCATGTTTCCATGGTTTATCTCGTCTCTGCATATAGTTTTTTTTTTCATGGAGATAGAGGATGAGAGAGTGCAGGGGGCACATGACACAATAAATCTTATATACTTGGACTTTCAAAAAGCTTCTGACTAACTACCTCACCAAAGACTCCTAAGTAAACTAAGCAGTCATGACATAATAGGACGGGTCCTTTTATGGATAAGAAACTGGTTAGGAAACAGGAAGCAAAGAGGAGGGATAAATAGTTCTCTTAGTGGAGACAAGTAAGCACTGGGATATGCACAAGTATCCATATTAGGGCCCCTGCAATTTAATTTGTTCATCATTGATTTAGAATGGAGGGTGAGCAGTATAGTGGCCAGGTTTGCAGATGACACAGAATTATTTAGGATAGTGACTATGAAGAGCTCCAAGAGGATCTCCACAAATCAGGGGAGTGGTCAACAAAGTGGTAAATGAAGTTCAATGTAAGTGTAAAGGGGATGTACATTACAACAAAAAGTCTCAACTTCATGTATGTGCTGAGGCTGAATCCCAAGATCTGCAGGTAGGGAGCTTTATTGGCCTCAAGCAGCAGAAGAAAGTTTGAGTGCAATGGCACCTTTAAGACCAACAATGTTTTATTAAAAGTATGAGTTTTTGTATGCATGCACACTTCTTCAGACAATGAAATGAAACTTCTTCAACCATTATATATAGGTGGGGGAGGAACGTTACCAGAAAAAGATAGCGACAAGATGCATAAATAACTGAGCAATATATACAGCTAAGCCTGGAATAATGCATTTGATAAGACCTGAGGATAACAGCAAATTGACATACAAATAAACAAATTAACAACGGATGTGAGAACTAAGTTTGAGTCCAGCGGCACCTTTAAGACTAAGAAAGTTTAATTCTGGGTACCAGTAAGAACTGAGTTATTTAGCATGTGTGATGAGATAAGCACCTGATATCTCTGTTAAGCCTTGGGGGTTCCATTGTCCTTCATATTGTAATAACCTATAATTCAACTGTCTGTTCCTGTCTGTTTCTGAAATTCCTTTGCAATAAAACAGCTACCACTGAGTGCCCTGAGAGGATGAAATGTTCTCCTATAGGTTTCTCAGTTTTTGATTCTTGATATCAGGTTTATGACCATTTGTCCCTTGGCGTAGGGTTTGTCCTGTTTATCCTATGTAGATAACTGAATGGCAATTTTGGCATTTAATAGCATACACAATTTTAGAAGACGAACAAGTGAATAAACCTGAGACTGTGTGTGGTTGATGTTGTTAGGTCCACTGAATGTGTTGTCTGGATGTATGTGGCAGCAAAGTGGCATCTGGGTTTATTGTAAGCTCTTGTGCTAATGTCCATGTTCAAATTAACCATTTAGGAGGCATCTTTGATGGGGGGGAATAGATAGATGTTATTTCACTGGCTCCAACCACAAGGCTGCTGGAAGATCTCTGTCTTACAGGCCCTGTGGAACTGCACTAGTTCCAACAGGGCCCAGATCTGCTCTTGGTGCGCATTCCACCAGGTACAGGCCAAGTGTACTGCCTTGGGGCCAGGGTCTTCTAGAGTGGTTGGTATTAGCAGTGTTCTTCGGAATTCACTTGGGAGCCAATAGCTGGAACACAGGGCAGATGTGAGCCCTCTGAGATGTTCCTGTAAGGATTCTGGTCGCTGTGTTCTGGACCAGTTACAATTTCCAGAGCAAGGATAAGGGCAAGTCTGCCTAGAGAGAGTTATAGAAGTCTAGCCTAGAGGTGACTGTCACATGGCTAACTGTGGCTTAGTGCTCTGGAGCCAAGTAGGGCACTAATAGTTTGGCTTGGAGAAGGTGGAAAAACACCTGGATGGGCCTCCTTAAATAGGGAGGCGTCGAAGATTTCTGGCTGAGCATGCAACTGAATGCTACACCCCATCCAAACAGGGCAAGTGCGCTCTCTTGCTTTGTCCTTTCTTACCCAGCTACAGGACCTTCGTCTTTGAGAGGTTGAGTTTCAGGCGATTCTGCTTGAGCCACCCTGTCACTGCTTCCAGACATCTGGCAAAGGTATCTAGAGGAGAATCCAGATGATCATCCATGAGGAGGTAAAGCTGGATATTGATGACTCCCAAGCCCAAACCCCTGGACAAGCCGGCCAGAGGGTGCATAAAGATGTTAAACAAAGTTGGGGAGAAAATCTCCCCCTGCAGCACCACACAAGGGAAGTGACATTGGTGGGACTGCATCTCCTCAATCACTGTCCTGTCTGCAACCCCAAAGATAGGAGATCAGCCATTGAATGCCTGTCTATTAATCCCTGCAAAGCGAGCTAAGAGCCTGTGGTCAACTATATTGAACCCTAATGTAAGGTCTAATAATATAAAAAGTGTTGATCCACCCCAATCCAATGGTCTCCTGAGATCACCCATGAGGTTGGCTAGCATTGTTTCTACCCCATGGCCAGGCTGGAAGCTGAGAGGGCAACCTGCTCCACCAATCTCCAGCTAAAGGATAAAAGAAGAAAGAAAGACGGGCTGAATGAACTTAGCTTATGTAGTAAGACAGGATAAAGGGCAAGCTGAACTACTGGTTTGACCCAGTAGTGCTCTTCTTCTATTCCTATGAAGAAACTCTAACTTAAACTTAAACAATATTTATTGCCCAAATTTCTACTTATTTTAAAAAGAAGCATACTCTTTACCCTTTTGACTGGAAAATATTTTACAGTGTTAATATAATCATTATATTTGCCTCAGAGGAGCTCACTGAGATGTTTTGCATGAACAGGGTTGCCAGCTCCAGATTGAAAAATATCTGTAGAATTGGGGGCAGATCCTGAGGGCAGGGTTTGGGGAGAGACTTCAATGGAGTATAATGCCATAGAGTCCACCTTCAAGGGTCATTAAAAACAAAGGCAACATCCTTTGTCCGCTGACACTGTGACCTAAGAAACTCCTTTCATTGATAACTGATATATGAATGAAAAGGCCTGCTGGGAATTACCAGGGTCTATACTGCTTTGATCCTCAGATCTTGAGACTTGAGGTCTGATGCACTGCCTGTCTGTAACTGCACATGAATGAACTGTAATTTCTCACCAAGTGATGTGCAGCCCTGCAACTCACACACCACAGCTGGTGAAGTATATTTTGCAGACCTCCTCTTGAAGGAGAATTCTGTTTTTCAACTGTATCTTCAGTTAACAGAACCAACTCCCTACTGGCTCTTACATCAGAGCACCATATAGAAATCAACAGCATCGAGGTCAACGAAGGCACATGCAGACAAGTCTGAAGCATATAAGTGGAAAGGACAGCAGGAGAGCAGTGCAGCCTTCAATCTCTATCACCGCGACATGGCTTATTTATGTCACTTAATCTTTGGTTCCCTTTCATGACTCATTGGGCTGGGATGGTACGGGGAAGGGAGAAGGCATGCGAGAAGTTTGCTCCGCATTCCGAAAAGGTGCCGCTCAGCCTTCTCGTAGCCAGGGACTGAGCCTTGATATGAAATTTGAGTGTGTGTTCAGGCTAATGGCACTAGAATACACGACGCCGGTTTATTTTTGGCGGGGCGGCGAGCGCAAGTACCCGGTGGCCAGCAGAGGGCGGTGTTCAAAACCAACGGAGCTCTCAGGAGATCGGGCAAAGCCGGCTGCTCCGGTCATAGCCGAACTCCGGGGAGTCGCGCATGCGCACTGACCGCAAGACCTGGTTCTACGCTAGAGGGTTCTGCGGCGGGGATTGGACGAGAGGGCTGTTTGCCGCCCGGCACGAAAGTCCTCGTCGCGAGGCAGGAAGACCGGGGAAGGGGGGGTGCGCGCGCGCGCGCGCCTAGTGTCTCTCTTCCTCCGACGAGGTTGCGCCCTCCGCCTCCCCGTGAAGCGCCCACTTCTCTCCCCCCCCCGCCCGCTGTCCCCCGCGCCATGTGACCTCGAGCGGTGACCAAGCACTTTTGGTTTTCGCTTAGTCATCGCCGCCGTCGGAGGGAGCCGGCCAGTCGCCTGCCGCGAGTCTTCCCAGCCCGGGAGCCGCCGCCGCCGCCTGCTCGCCTCGTGCCTTCCCGGAGCCGCCGCCGCTGAGCCGCCGAGCGCCGGCATGGGGACCGAGAGCGGCAGCGCCGGCGTCCTGCTGGGGCAAGCGGGCATCCTCAACCTGCAGACGGGCAACCTGCTGAACTGGGGCCGCCTGCGGAAGAAGTGCCCGGCGACCCCCAGCGAAGAGGTGAGAGCGAGCGAGCGGCCGGCCGGTCACCCGCCCCCCCCCCCCGCAGCGGTTCCCCCCGTGGTCTGTAGAAGGGGAGGGGGTGGACGGGACAGCCCCACTTCACTGCATTTTGCCGGATGTTGACTCTCGCCGTGAGCCTCCCAGTGGAAGCCCGGGGCGGTCAGACGCCAAGCACTCCGCTTCCCCTGTCATCCTCCTCCTCCTCCCCATAAAACTTGGTCTCGTGTGGCCCCGTGGCAGATCTCGTCCCCCGAATGACTGGCATGGGGGTTGGCAGTTACGGGTTCGTCTGTTGGATCGCAGACTCGTGATCTGGTGTGGAGTTTTCCCCGAGTTTGTTTATGGACGTATACATTCACCGTTTTCCTATAACAAGACAAAAAACATAGTATGGTCTGTTTAACTTACAGCAAGGTCATAAAAATAAGAGGGCAAGTCCAAGAGGCTGCAAGAAAAGGTTTATTATATCTGTGATGTGAAGGGTAGAAGCTTTGGAAATCAACCGCAAGGTTATTCCCACTAGAAGAGTGTATGTGAATAGGTGGGTCTTTTGCAGACCAAAGAGACTCTTAATTTACCACAAATCCCGTTTATTTTTGTTCCAATAGGCTAACATGGCTAATTCTCAAGAAATTATCACTTTGGGAGATGGGGCTCAGATAAAGGCTGAAAACTGAGAGCAGTTATAGTTCCACTGCTTAAAAGTATCCCCCCCCCCCCCCCGTTCTTGCATAATACTTGCCTCATGATTTATCCTTTGGAAAGAAAGCTGCCATTTTACTTAGGTTTTGTCATCAGTTAATGCTCCTTTATTCTTTCCTGACAGTTTTTCAAACACCACCATGGAATTCACTATAAAATCTGTAGACATCATCTTTGTAAATATAGATGGTTATAGCACTGTTTTCTTCCAGGGTTACTTCTGGCATGAATTTGAAACCAAACTGCAAAAGAGAACTAATGTCAAGAGATGGCAAAGTTACAGGATAATCATAAATAATGTTTTCGCTTTGACTTACACCACTATTTTTTCCTTGATCTTTTAAGGACAGTCATCATATCAGGGTTTTTTTTAACAACTATCCTAATTATGATTTCACTGTCAACGAGTTAAGCTAAAAGTTTGATTAACAGGCTTGCTGAAAGTTTGTTAAATCAAGGTGCTCCTTCAAGCGATTAGGCAGAAGTTAGAAAGATTTATGCAGGAAATAGACCTTGTTATTGCCTCCAAAGCTGTTATCTAAATATTCTTCTATCTTAGCATTGATATTTGAGCGCCTAGAACTATGGCACAGCATGTATGTACAAAGTTTGCTTGCCTCACCCTTCTTGTAATTGCAGTGTGGAATCTTGTTTTAATTACAGTTTAAGCTTGTATTATGTCTCCAGGCCTAAAGGGCAGGCAGCGATCAGTTACGCCACTGTGTTGGGGATCAGCCTTCTGTTTAAAATGGCCCAGGAAAATCTTTTTAATTCTAATAATTTTCTCATGGTTAATGAAATGTCTCTAAAGACTGTTTGAGTGCACTTTGCAAGGAAGTATCTTTTTCCTTGTTTCTAATAAAGCAAAATAATATAACACTCAGTAACAATTGCAGCTATGATAATCTAATTATTTTAGATATTAGGACTCTGCTAACTTTACATTTGCTGCCACATAGAGAGCTGTCTTTCCTAAAATCTTTCACAAGCATGCATGCAAGTGCTGCTTGCTAGGTAGGCTTATGCAGTGTTGCAAATTAAGAATAAAGTTGTTGCACCTACATAATTTGTTTTTTACGCCAACAAAATGGCTTCCATTTTTCAAAAAGTAGAAAATGGAGTCTACAGCAATCAGATGAACACAATAACCATAGTTCTTACCCAGTAACACAATTTATTCATGAAAATCCTTTCCTTAGATTCTCACTAGTCCAACCAGCAGATGACATAATTCCACAAAATCCATTAGCAAAAGAATGATTTTAATTGAATGTCTGAAGGTCAGGAGGTGATGGAGCTCATAACATTTATTTTCTGGTCCAAAATCACTGTTAGTGTACAGCAATATCTCAGTTTTGTGGTACTCAGAAAATGAGAAGGCTACTCCTTTGATAAAGCAGTGCTGTGATGGACTATCAAGGATTAATGCCTCACAGAGTCTGGGAACCTTTGAGTGTGACAAGCTGCTCAAGTGGATTAATGTGGAGTATGTCAATTACGAAATGACAGTTGGGAACTGATAATTGAAGAAGATACAGTTCAGCACTGACTGAACTGGGAGGGAGGCAAAAGAGGAGTTGGAGGATCACAGAAGATCCCCATTCATGGTGAAAAGAGCAGAGCTTCTAATTAAAAAAAGTAATTCCTGCCCAGTGAAAAGGGAGAACTTTCAAGAGAGTGGTTTATGTTTATAGAAGGATTCTGGCAATTCCGTTGTGTGTTCCTGCCTTCTAACACTTGAAGAGTCAGTGAAGCTCAGGAACTTATTCTTGAGTGTTTAAGAAGACACTGAAAATAAATCCTCTCTATTCAAAGTTTCAAAGACCTTGTTGAAAAATAAAAATATCTACTTATTAGCAAAAAATTACCTTGAATTTAGTGTGATTACAAAGTTGCCTTAGTTACGATCAACTGTTCACACCATTTATCCCAACCTTTGCTCCCTCTTATAAGTTAAATAAAATGTTTTGTTTATTTTGAACTTTCCATTTCAGAAGTATAAGTTAAGGTGATTTCATCTCTTTTTGCAGTTCCCTGACACATCTAAATATATAATAACTAGGGGCAAAGCCCATTGCGTTCAGGAATACAATGGGTGCTAGATTGGAGTGGGGGTGGAAGAACTCTGCGGACGGCCTCCCCCCAGGACCTGGAAAGGCTGTAGGCAGCTGTTAAGGAACTCACCGACAGGCGCAGCTCTCATGCAGCAGGGATCCACAGCCTCTGTGCCTTGGAGGGAAGTGGAAGGAGGAGGGGGTTTTCAGGGTGGGGGATGGAAGGCAATTGGCTGGCTGCTGGACAGGCAGGCAAACCAGTTGGAGGAGGAGGCACTCAGGCAGGACAACCACCCTGAGTGGGTGACACTTAAGCCATGAGACATACTTCTCCTCCAAGGCCTTACCAGAAATATTAAGTGGAACAGACGTGATTGGGTGGGAAAGCCTTAGACCAGGGGTAGTCAAACTGTGGCCCTCCAGATGTCCATGAACTACAATTCCCATGAGCCCCTGCCAACACTGGTGGGAATTGTAGTCCATGGACATCTGGAGGGCCGCAGTTTGACTACCCCTGATTTAGACCAATTGAAAGAAGAGAGAAGAAAACAAAGGGAAAATCTTGTGTGTGAGGGAGGAGTGAGATCACTATAAGTGCTTTGTCAATTTTTTTCTTAAAGATGCTGATCGGTTCATACTTTTCAGTAACTTTCCTAGCTTTCGAATGTAGGTTATGAGGATTGGGACCCCATATTCTGCACCTGTTAGGCTCTTAACCATTACTAAATGCCAATGAAGTTACATTTGGCAGCTAACCTGCTTGAAAAGTAACTTAGAAAGGTTTAGTGCAAAAAAGAAAACAGGTGTTCCCTTAAAACTGACATGTTGGAGAATGGCTTCTTGTATCTTTTGAATTCATTGTTGCAAGTGTAGCTCACCACAAATACATATAGATTATCCAAAATATCCCTAAACAAAATTTATAGGAAGAAACTATTAATAAACGATGGTGTTTAAAAATCATATAAGCAGACAGTATGATAACAGAAGCACCTGCTCCCCATCTCCATTTTCCTTGGTATTGAGTGCTTGCTTCATTAGAAGGTAGTGATCATAGCATGTTTCCAGACAATATATGTGAAATATACAACATGACTTGGACCCCACCTAAAATTTCCACAGATGGAAGGACTTCCAAACTCAGAGCATGACTTCTCCACCTACTGCTGCAGTACATCTTCTGTCCATCCTTTTCCCGGGGGGATATGGGACCCCCCGCCCCCCCCCCATTGATTAGCAGGGGAAGGGGAGTCAGAGGTCTGCCATTTGAGGTGGGAATTATGAAAATTCACCATCTGTGAAACTTTCACACGAGATCCAAGTTGTAATGCTGCTCACAACAGAACAGTGTTATGTAACTCTTTGTTTTCTCACATTCCACCTGAGATTTGTCATGAGTGAACGAGGCTTTCAGGATGAGCTTAATACTGTTGATGATGGTTAAAGAATAAATACTTGTTTACAAAGCCTGGGTACAGTGTTTCCTTAGAGGGACCTCTCCCGTCATTTTCTGGCATGTATAAAACATGTTCACCCAGCCGCGCCCTGTGCCACTCTTACCAGAGGCTCAAGCTTCTGCTTTCAAATCCTTTTTACAAGTCATGTAACTAAGTGCCTTGTTTCCAACACAAGCTGCAATCCAGTGAGCTTGGGGGTTCACTGTGAATCTATCATGAATTTCTTAATGAGAAGGGCAGGAGTGGTAGAGGTCGTACCCGTGGTTACCAGCTTTCCCACCTGTACAACTGTGGCGTGGTGGTATAGGATGTGTTCTAGGGCCCATGAGCTCAAGCAGAATGATTGTGTGCCATGTGACCCAGTATGATCTGATGGTGCGCCATAGCGCCTGTCGACAAATGCTTTCCAAATGTGAGGGGAGAGTAAAAGTTTTGAAAACCATTGAAAGCTAGCCTTAATTGATTTTTATTGTTAAAAGGACAAACTACAATATGCAGCAATTACTGTAGGTACATATTTTATACTAAACTAGATATTAAGCCCGCTGTGGGCAAAATACAGCAGGCCCTAGCATGATGGGTGGGTGGAGGGATGGGGCAAAGGAAGGAGGAAAAGGAGAGAGACAGAAAGACAGAAAGAAAGGGAGGAAGATAGAGACAGAAGAAGGAGAGAAACAGGTAGCCAGAAAGAGGCAGATGGAAGAGAGGGAGGAAGGGAGAAAGGGAAAAATAAAGGGAATGCTGGGAGGAAGGGAAGGAGAAAGGGAATGCTGGGAGGGAGGAACAGAGTAAGGTAGGTGGCCTTGGGACCTTCTGCTGGGCCCAGGGGCAGGCTTGGCTGCCCCAGGGCCCGGCAGAAGGCTCGGGATGGGGGCGGTAGGCTTTGCGGCCTACTGCCGGGCCCAAGAGCAGTCTCGGCTGCTCCAGGGCCTGGCAGAAGGCTCGGGACGGGGGCGGTGGGCTGTGCGGCCTACGGCCAGGCCTAGGAGTAGGCTCAGCTGCTCCAGGGCCTGGCAGAAGGCTCGGGACTTCGGAAGTGGGCTTTGTGGCCTTCTGGTGGGCCCAAGGGCAGGCGAGCCTGCCCCAGGGCCCGGCAGAAGACTCCCTGGGCGAGGGGAAGCCGGCCGGAGGACTTACCGCTGGGGAAGGCTTCTTCCTCTGAGCGGCAACTCCCCGGCCGGCCCAGGCGAGTCTGGGCCAACCAGCCAATGAGGAGCCGCGCTTTGTGCGGCTCCCCATTGGCTGCTTGGCCCTCGAGTGACACTCGGAGGGCCCAATCAGGAGCCGCTTCGCGGCTCCTGATTGGGCCCTCCGAGTTTTTATCCCGGACAGGGCCCGCCCTAACTCCTCCCCACTTGCCCTTACTCCTTTATTCCTCCCACTCCTCTGGAGCGGGGGGGAGGGTTAAAGATAGGCCTATTTTATACTAGACCTTCTCCAGCACCATCTGGGAACTCTTTGGATTATGATTACCAGCTAGTTGTGAGTATATAAACATCTGTATCCTAAGCAGTTAACTGATGTAGTGTAAACATATATGCATATCACTACAACATCAATACAAATATGCCCTTTTAAAAAGTGATAAGATTTAATAATCAGATGATGACACTGCTTTCTAGAAAGAAAAGAAGATGAAGAAGAAGAGTTGGTTCTTATATGCCGCTTTTCCCTACCCGAAGGAGGCTCAAAGCGGCTTACAGTCGCCTTCCCATTCCTCTCCCCACAACAGACACCCTGTGGGGTGGGTGAGGCTGAGAGAGCCCTGATATCACTGCTTGGTCAGAACAGTTTTATCAGTGCCGTGGCGAGCCCAAGGTCACCCAGCTGGTTGCATGTGGGGGAGCGCAGAATCGAACCCGGCATGCCAGATTAGAAGTCCGTACTCCTAACCACTACACCAAACTGGCTCTCTGAAGAAAAAGCTTAATTACTTTCATGCTTAATTCCCTATTCTTCGCAATTAAAAAACCTTAAAAAATGAACAAGTGCCATTAATGTGCTTAAGATTTACCCTCTCTAGTAACTATTGTTCTGCAATGTTACATTATCTATATCTTCACTTGATCGATCTAACCATTAAAATTTGAAGCATTAGGAGGGATGAATTAGTAGCATTTATAATTGCAGCAGAAAGATCAGCTGCAAGAGCAGATGATGGATTTCCCTTCTCCATCGTATGAGGTCTGAGGCCAAAAATACCCTGTACTTCTTGCAAAGAAAATTCATTGGTCTTTCTTGAAGATCAGATTGTCCCCAATGCTGATTACAGTGATGTTGAACAGGAAGTTTATTTATTTTAAAAATTTATTGAATGCATATTTAGTTATTTTGTAATTATTAAGAAATGCTGGGTGCTACACATTTGCTTCATCATAAATATTAAACATTGATGGTCCATCAGAAATCTAGTGTGATCCATTGTGAGTCATCCTTTTTGACAAGACTAGAATCCGTCCATCTGTGTTGTAGTAGGTAGGGCACAGATGTCAGGAACCAGCTGCAAGAAACCGGGTTCTGAATTAGCCAAGAAGTGCTGTACAGAGGAAGGCTAAACTCTGACAGAAAGAGATGGTTACGTTGTAAAAACAAAGTCACGAACGAGGTTTGGGGGGGTTAGTCTAAGTAATGTGAAGTACAAAACTGAGAAGATATCAGATCTTTGATGAAGTTTTCTTATTGAGAGGATTGAGTACTGAGGTGTTTACAAAGTTCACTGCTGCACGTCTGCTGTTATATTTGCATTTTTTAAAAATCTTACATCACGCAGTAATGTGATGGTAGCCACCACATATGCCTATCAGATACTGTGGCGTGAGGTTGTGGCCTTCCGCCAGCTTAAGGAGCCTTCTTCCAATAAGCCACGTAACAGCCACTTAAGTTGAGGGAAGTCTCCTTCAATTGGAGGAAGGCTTTGGATTGTCTTGAGTGGGGTGGAGGGACACAGGCTGCTGTTTGAAATTATGTCCCTATCACAAATTTATTGCATAACAGTTACCAAAGTGGTGCTAAAAATTAAAATGTTTTTTTACAGCTGCGGGATTGCATTAAGAAAACCTTAAATGAATGGAGATCAAAGATCAGCCCTGATCTAATACAGGTAAGTGATTCTATTCCATTTCCTTGCAAATACTTTGGCTGATATTGGAACTCTCTCTGGCAAAATTTTATGAAATGGGTTAATGGAAAAGAGAACTTCTCAGAATAAACTGGCTTCAGCATGACTCCATTTCTGTGAAAGGATCACTCAGTGTTACTTGTTGGGGCAAATCTCAACTGGCTTTCCACTGGAAAGTTTTACTGCATATGAATGAGAGTCCACAAGGATATTGTAATGTCAGGTTGTATCTTTGGATCTTGAGGATTAACCTGTCCCTTCACGACAAGGAAGACATGCAAGATGCAGTCAGGCCCGGCTTGGGCTGGGGACCTCTTGAGCTTGCAGCTGGACCACATTGACAAAAAGGCATATTTTGTACAAACTTGTTCCTTACAGTGGGAGTTCTATGGTCAGCAGTATTTGAGGGATCACAGTGGTCTGAAAAAGGGCTGCCACACCTGCAAAATCAGAATGAATGCATCTAAACTGCTCCCTTAGGCCCATTATGCACGGCCGGCGAAACGGCAATTTCGGGTCACATGGAAAACGCGGAGGGGGAAGAGGCGAAGCAAACCAGTTATGCACGGGACGGGACGCAACAGCTGCAAACCCCAGAGTATGCACGCGGCGACCATGGCACCGCTTCTGGTTGCTCCCCGGTTGGTCACTGGCGCCGCTTCTGGTTGGTCACCCAGAAGCTGCGCTTTCTTCCGTGTTTCGCTAACGCGGCTTTTTCGGCAGCATGCACCGAATCTGAGGCCGGTTGTAGCCGGCTCCGTGCGTTATCAGTGATTTTAGTTGCCGCCATTCCACCCCGAATGTGCGCTATCCCCCCCCCCCCGTGCATAATGGGCCTTAGAGATGCAGAATCTCACAGATGATGTCTTTGTGAGTACTTCAGATTAACGCAGAGATTCACAAGCCAGATCAAAGTCTCGTCTGGGAAAATACATGCTGGAGAGGGTATCTTTCTTCCTGTGCCCCACATGCAGTTCTACTCTTTGTCTTCATGTAGTGTTCTCTGAGACTGAGGCCGGCAAGATACTCTTCCTTCAAAAAGAACATGTTTTAGGCAGTAACAGCTACTGCATTACACTGTCCTCAGAAAGAGCCCTGCTCAAGATGTGAATGTGGCAGCACTTCTCAATATTGTTTGAAAGGATGTCATGTATCCCGTCTTTTCGCTGCTAATGCAGCTGTACAAATTGGTCGGACTGCGTTGGAGCCATAAGGAAAGGGAGGCTAGCTCCTAGGGTGCTTGCCCTGACCGTATGCAGTAGACTTGGATCAGAAGCCTACAGCTAAAGGTCTTGGTTGTGCAAACAGAAGTGTGGAACTCAGTCACTCTGCCATATGTTGTTTGTTTACATAAACATGTAGAATATTTGAGATGTCTGTTTCAGTTGCTATCATGACTTTGTAGACAAGCCAACTTTCAGAACAAACCAGGCAAGCAGAGCAGAAAGGCAGGTGCCTGTCCATGTCGGCTCTTCACTGTTGTTCTTTTCCTTGCCCAGTCAGTGGCCTTCTGTGCCTCCTGCTCAGGCCAGTGAGCAATGGGGTCCATTACTGTGTGCCTGAGAAGGAAAGTGGTTGCTCCAGTTTCGTCTTGAGCCACCCGGCTGGAGGAAAACTTGTTCACTTCTCCTGCTGGAGGTAGAAGATGCAGCACTATTTTTTTAAAAAGTCTTTTGACTTTAGTTTTTCTGTCCTGGCTGCGTCTTGAATTCTAATTTTATATCAGTTCGGCTACAAACATTAAATAAGGAGTGTATTTTTTCTAGTTGTGTAAACTGCTCCAAGGAGTTCTTAACTATTTCAGATCTGACAGCACTGTATTTCAGTAAGTGAAAGCATAACCTCTGTGTAGCTAAAAACTGATTTATCTCTCTGTTTTTTAACTAACACATTTAAAAATAGACTGTTTGCTAGTACCAGTGAGTTTCCCTTTACTGTCATGCATTTATTTGCAGGAAATGCCCCAAATCCTTGAATGTACTCTGGCTCAAGCAATAGAAAAGATCAACCCTGAAGAAAGGGAAGAGTTGAAAGTTTCAGGTAAATTTAGTTGTGCCTTTGGCACAAGAGATGTGAGGGTGCAATCCCTGACCTAAACGTCAAGCATCTTTGATTTGGAAAAGCATCATTCTCTGAGGCATTATGAAAAATGTTGACTAGGCTTGACAAAACGAAATGAAAAATGTCAGCATAACACAACTTGTACAGAATAACTGATCATGTTGTAGTCACACTATTTTCCCAAGCGTTTCTGACACCACCTTCAAAACATTGTGGAGGAGAAAATCATCTTCATTCCCTGCTTGTGACCTTTCGCAAGCATTTGACTAATTCTTATTGGAATTTGGATTCTGGGCTAGATGAACTTTTGGCTTCCTCCCACAAGGCAGTTCTTGAGTTCTTACATGTGAAGGTGTAGTTATTCTGGAAGGCATTAACCTCCTAGACCGTTTATGCACTGGGAACTTTACTGCCCCAGCTTCTGTGGAGGAGCACAAATCGGGGGCGGATGAGGCACACGCTCCCCCATGTGGGTGCAGGAAGAGGTGGGGCAACCTACCACAATTAAAACTCCAGCCTGCAGCCCGGCATGAAACCTCCAGTGCATAAACGGTCCTAGTGAGACCACCCCAATGCTTTATATTGGGAGCATACTTGCACCTATCCTTGTGAAGATGACATGTATTTGTGAGAGGCTGTTTAAAAGATGTGATAGTAAATTGAACTGGTGTTTCTTGCTCAAGGTTCAGCTGTTAATCTTATGCAACTTCTTGAACAAGTTACTGAACTGTCCTCAACTTGGCACAATCTCAAACAATCCTTTACTCATAATACTAGAACAGCTAATTTGAGCATGGACACTGGTACCAGAGATGCCAACTGGATGTAACAACATCAACTACACCAGGGGTAGTCAAACTGCGGCCCTCCAGATGTCCATGGACTACAATTCCCAGGAGCCCCCTGCCAGCATTCGCTGGCAGGGGGCTCCTGGGAATTGTAGTCCATGGACATCTGGAGGGCCGCAGTTTGACTACCCCTGAACTACACCATCTCAGGCTTATTCACATGCTCATCTTGTAACAATGCATATGCCATGCAGACCAGCTATGCCCTTCAGTTCTTTAGATAGGGCAAATACAATGGGTGACCTCAAAGTAGCTGTTTTATTGCAAAGGAGCTTCAGGAACAGGCTACAAAGGGAAATTGCTTAGTTGCAACTTATTACAATGCTGAAAAATGAAATTCCCTGGACACAGGAGATACTCTACATAGCCAGTTGCCCCACTTCAAAGAAGAAGGTGCTGTAAGTACACCTCCATGCTTGAGGGGAGATGGATGGAGCACAATGGCAGAGTCTCGGTGAATTATTCTCAGCATCCCACAATTAAGGATACATCTGCCCATCAATCTCCAATTTTGACAGATTTTTTTCCAGCACTGTGTTTTTCCTTGAATTAAACCCAAGCAAAATTGTAGCCTTATAAAGTAAGCTTTTTATTCCTGTTTGGTCCTTGAATCTGCTAAACCTCTTCATGATGCTGCATGCTAATTTATTGCTAATTTATTGCTCACCTTCTACCTATAATTATGAACTGGTGATTTCCATTTCATTGTACTGGAAGAACTGTGCATGCAAACGAAAGCTTATACTTTGGATAAAACTTTGTTGGTCACTGGACTCAAACTTAGTTGTCCTGAACTAAGTGTTTTAGCTGAGCTGATGACAATTAGCTTTAGCATTTCCATCAATGAGTCTGCCTATTGTGTAAGGCGAAACTCATGCTACTTGTCATCGGGCTTAACTGCAAATGTTTTTGTTTCTGATAAAAATGGAGTAGCTGTTCACTGAAAGGACTTTAGCCAGCATGTTTTGTTTAGCCAAATTCCTTTGTAATCTCCCATTATTTATAGAATGACGTGTATCGATTTCATCTTAACCACCCTCAAACTTAAGCAATAGATGACTTGCAGCGGCATAGCTTCATCCAGTGCTCACCAGTTGGAAGGAAGCCCAGGTTATCCCGAGGCTAGTGTGCATAGGATTGCAGCCTTCTATAAAACACTTGACTAGCTAGAAGGCAGAAGTGGCTTCCTGGACACTTTGAAATGTGTATTGGTGGGTGGGGTGACAGAACAAGCAGAGTGTTGTTTTCAGCTGGTCAGTTGTCAGAATAGCATGGCTTTGGGATTTGTGCTGACCAGCAGATATTGTCTTCCATTATTGACTTTGTTTTTTTCCTTTCCAGCAAAACTATTTATTGCAGGATCAAACTCATCATCAATCAGAGAAGCAGTCAATACGAGTAAGTTCCAAAACGAAGCCTGAGCAGCTTTTGAGTCATGTTCTCTTGCAGTATTTAGTAAAGCCTTTTGTAAACTTAAAATATATGTTTTTCTCCGAGATGAGATTTTTAAAATCTAACAAATCCTTCATCTGTCTACGTCATTGTCTTGGAACTGATGGTGTAGTAAAACGACTAAACACAATGCTATTAGGTGCAGGAAAATCAGACTTTGCAGTGCAGTAGTAGTTTCCAAACATTTTATTTATACAACAAAAATGTTGATTTCTCCCTTGAGGAACTTAAGGTGGTTTACAATATATGACATTCTAATAATACAATAGAAACAGCAGTTACAAAGTAGCAAGTTAGCAAACTCCAAGTTAAATTGATCAAATGTAGTCTTCAGCTGCCTCCTGAAGATAGTTGAGGAAGCCAGGCACACCTTCTTAGGGAGGTTGTTCCATAATTGTGGATCTGCCACTGAAAAGGCCCCGTCTTCTGTACCCACCAAGTGAGCATCTTTAATTGGTAGGAAAGTCAGAAGGGCATCTTCCCTGCAATCTTGGGCAGGAATGTGTGAGAGAAGACAGTCTGGTCCCTAAACATACAGGGCTTCAAGGGGAAAAAAACATCTTGAATTGGGCTTGGGAGCAGATTGGTACCCTGTGTAATTGCTGTAGTATTGGGGATATAAGCGGCTGATAGCTGGCCCTGACCAACATCCAAACTGCAGCATTTTGCACTAGCTGCTATTTCCAAACACTCTTCAATGGTAGCCCAAGTAGCATACACTGCAGTAGTCTAGCCTAGATGTAACTAAGGCATGGATCATTCTGTCTGAAGCAGGAACACAGCTGATACACTAAACAGAGCAGGGCAAACATACTCTGAGCTGCAGGAGCTACTTGGTTTTCTAAAGTGAAAACCGTGTCAAGCAGCATTCCCAATCTCTGAGAACCTGGCTTTTCAAGGATAGTATAAACCCCCTCTGAGTGAGGGGTGAGCTGAAGTCTCTGGTCTGCCTTGCTACTAGCCCAAAGAATCTCTGTCTAGTCAGGATTAAGTTTCAGCTTGCTCACCTTTATTTGGCCCATTACTGACTCCAAACATCAGTTCAGAAACACTAATAGCATACTTGGAATTAGGTGAAAAAGAAAAGTAGAGCTGGATATCATCCACATATTGGTGACATTGCAGACTATGTCTTGCAATTAAATCCTATGACACCTCATAGGCCATCAGCCATGGGGCAGTGCAGGAATCCCACAGTGCAGGAATCCCAGATAAGACTTGAGCCGTCATAATACAGTGCCCTGTAGTCCCGGTGCTGAATGGTGGCTCATTAGGAGACTATGGCTGATAAGAGCAAAGGCCTCTGAGAAGTCCAGCAGAGCTAGCAGGGTCACATTCCCCTGTTGAGGTCCAAATGCTGGCCTGAAGCCAGATTGAAATGAGGCCAGAAAAATCAGTCTCTTGGAAAAAGTTCTGCAGGATGAGGTTTTCATTTTATTTTGAATATGTTCATCTGGTTGAAGTTCAGAGGTTTTGGAAATAAAGCTGAAACTATTGGTATCGTACCAGACTGAGTATACTGGATGCAGTATGCCTGTAGTTAGCCTTGGTGGACTCTTAAATACATTTTACCTGGATCTCAGAACTGTCTGACATCTTTATTAGCTCTGAAGTAGTGTAGTAGTTGGTGTTGAATTCAAAGCCTGCAGAGAAGTACACTGGATGGCCTCAGGGCAGTCACTCTCTCAGCCTCCTGTGTACCACACAGAACTGTTGAGAAGATAAAAAGAGGGAAGAATCCACCAGGATCACTTCTCTGAGCTCAGAAAAAATTGTATTGAGCGGTTAATTTGTCATAATTGACAAGTCCATAAAAAGTCCATGTGAGAAATATATGTGGATGCTTGAACTTGAGCATTTATACAAGAAATAGAGTACGTGAATCTGAAACAAGTGGGTACATGTTTCCTAAAACCTTAAATTCTTTCCCCTTCTCCCTTTCTGCTTAAGCATAAACCTTTCTTTTTCTCCCTCCCCAGCACGTTCTGCCCTTGGGGTAGACCAGTTAGATTCTGTGATTATCGCTCCTCCTCCAACTGAAGATGGAATTAATCTTTCCCTAGAGTATTTACAGCCGTACTGGGCAGAACTTGAAAACTTAGTTCAGAACAAAAAGATTGTTGCCATAGGGACTTCTGATCTAGACAAAGCCCTGTTGGAGCAGCTATTCTTGTGGGCACAGGTAAGAGGCAAAGTCTTTTAACAGCAGTAGCCCCAAAACAACTCTTTGGTTTTGGTTTTCTTCCTAGCTACATTTAGTTAAATATTTATCTTCTCAAAAACAGTTCTAATGTTGAAGCATTGATATTTTTAAGAGGGATTCAGGAAGTATGTTTTGTCTTGTACAACAGAACTACGGAATTAAACATTTTCACTTGGTGCCACATTTTGTTTTGGCTGGGAAATACAATAGATTTGTCTAAATCTTTGTGTGAGTATATATTGGCATGGAGTTCCCATGCCAAGGGAGCTTCTTTCCATGGCCAGTTTTCCACAAGAAAGAGAGCTTTGGCTAGGGGAAATAGTGCTGCTGTAGCAGAGAAGAGGCGACCACAGCAGTACTTCAGATGTTAAGGTGTGGCAGGGCCCCCTGTCTCACTGACTGGCACACTGTCTTCTCTAACCAATAGCACCCCACAATAGTCTAGGCTTGAGCCAAAGCCAATATGACACTGCTAGGGTCGGCCAAGCCAGGCCAGACTCCATCTCTGCCTTAGGTTTGGAATGATAGCCTTTGCCTGACCCAGAGGTGCCTCTGGACTCAAGCTTGTATCAGCTCACCCCCCCCCCCAATTGTATTTCTAAGCAAGTGGACTGACTTCCTCCTGTTTGCCTAAGGGCTCCTAGGAAAATCCTTTGTCTTGCAACATTTTTCACACTTGGCCCCTCTGCCAGGGGATATTTCCTCCCCACATCCTGCCAGCTAGACCTGATGGCTCTCTTCCTCAGAGCCATTAATACCTTTATCCAAATCCATTTACGGCCATCACCCCCACTTGGCCAGGTATTGTCCTAATCTCCGGGGACCCTGGAAACTTCCAGCACATGCTTACCTGAGCCTTGTCACGTAGCCCCCTTCCCAGAATCCTATAAAAACTGTGGCTTCACACAGCCACTCTGAGTGTCTTCCAACCCGGGACCTCCCACGCTGGTTCGTGCTTCTTCCTCTAACCCACCACTCCTCGGACAGCCTTCTCCTCTCCCTCCCCCTTCTCTATACGACTGCTTGTAGGTGTGTTAGCTATTTGTGTGTCTTTTTGTTATTTTCCTTTCAATAAAAGCTTATATTACAATTTTACCATTTACATCTGTGTTTGCCTTGAGTTCCTACGGGTGTAATCAACCCTGGTATATATAGGCATTTTGATCCATAAATGCTAAGTTACCCCCCTCGCAGCATTTGGGCTAATCTTCCCCACAAGCTTAAAGATACGTGTTTTAGGATGCAATTTGGGTAACACCAGAGCTCATGTGATTAGGGGACTGGGAGCTCAGGAGAAGTGATTTGATTGTTTCACATAATGCCAAGCAGTTGTTTGCTTTTTATACCTGTGGCTTTGGTTCGTGTCCCCTCTCCTTATACACTTTCTTTCCCAGCAAACCATTATTTAGAATGTCCAGTTTGGATCTGGGGTACCCAGGTCTGAATGCTTGTCCTGCTGTGGAAGCCGTCTGGGTGACCTTGAGCCTGCCACTTGTTTTCAGCCCTGACCAGCCTCTCAGGGTGGTTGTGAGGATAAAATGGAGGAGAGGTGAATGATGTAAGCCAGTTTGTGTCCTGATTGGGAAGAAAAAATGGATATAAATAGTTTTCTGGTTTCCATAAGCTGATGTTGAAAATGAAGGCATATCAGACGTGTTACGTCTCAAGTAAGCCATTGTGGCAGAGGCTGGGAGGTACCACTCCGCCTAGGATGAGTAGCTAATTGCATGAATGTGTTGTCATATACAGTTCAACCCTATGCATAATGACTCCTGTGCCATTGTTTTCACTAGGATGGGAGTAGAGTAATTGCACAAGATAGCACTGTTAATTATATGCAGTCTAAGACAGATGCCATGGTACCCTTTTTATCTTAAAAAAAAAAGGTTCCTTGCTCTTTTTTTTAAAAGGTGAAGCCAAGCAGTAACCAGGTGAACCTTGCTTCCTGTTGTGTGATGCCACCAGATCTGACTGCCTTCGCAAAAGAATTTGACATCCAGCTGCTAACTCATAATGATCCAAAAGGTGAGGTTATGACAAGAACATAGGAATTGCTACACTAGATGTACAGGTTCCACATTGAGGGTGCTTGAAAATGTTAAGCGAAGTAGTTCTAGTATTTTGTAGAGCATTACTGTAACTGCCAGAAGAATAGCTTATTCATCATCTCTTCCCCACATGGGGATTGCGCATGAGCAGGCCTGCTATCAGGTAGGTCTGTGCAGCTAAAAACCTCCAGGAGGTGTTGGGCACCAGAGTCAGAAACTTGTTCCCACTCAGGGACCGTGTGCTTTTGTGCAGCAGTACCCCCTACCCTCAGGTCCTCTTTTGCCACCAAAGAGAAATCGGTGCTTTTGGAGTTTCCAACTACAGGTGATTTGTCAAGGCCTTGTCAGCTTCTGAGTCAGCTCCATGATGCAGAAAGCCCTTTTCAAGAAGTGCTCCCAGTGTGCTACTTCAGACCAACACAGCTACCCACTTGAATATGTCACTGGGAAGTCCTCCTTTGCAGGTCATACTTGATTATTTGTTATACCTGAAAGCTAAGGGCTGGATATTTTTGTCTATCTCTTTCTATCACAATGGAATTAAGGGAGGATCATTTTTCTCCCATCATTTATCTAAGAGGTTTCTTAGGGGGTTAGGTTATCTCTGCCCACCCAGGGATCCTTTAATGCCCTAATTGTCTCTGTTGTGTTAGCACAGTTAATGTTCACGTCTTTTGAAACTACCTGTTCTTTGGGAGAACTTTATGTGAAGTTATGTTTCTTAGTAGCTCCTACCTCATCTAGGAGGGTGAGCTATTGACTCTTCAAATAGATTCTCCATTTTTGGAATTCTTTCCTGAAAGAGCAATCCTATGCTCTAACCTTAGATTTCTTTCTAAGGTAGTTTCTAGGCTCCATTTATCTCAAAATATTGTTCTGAGATCCAGGTAAAATTTATTTAAGAGTCCACCAAGGCTAACTACAGGCATACTGCATCCAGTATACTCAGTCTGGTACGATACCAATAGTTTCCGCTTTATTTCCAAAACCTCTGAACAGCCAGATGAACATATTCAAAGAATCCTGGAGTTTTACAGGGATAGAGGCCTGTTTAGTAGCTCTAAGAGAAGTAGGAGAGTTTCATCTCAGACCCTGTCCTAATGGATTGTCAGGACCATTAGAGAGTGTTACAACATAGCCAGATTGTCACTCTATGTCCATTCCCCTAGGCACTGGCTTCTTCTGCAGCTTTCCTTTGGCAGAGATCTGCAGACCTGCCAGCTGGTTGTCAGCAGACACATTTGTAAGAAGTCATTGTGCTTTGGATCTGCAAGTGAGACGTGAGGCTCAAGTGAGCAAGGCAGTTCTTAATTCCCTGTTCAGGTGAGGAGAGCATGCTCCACTTCCTGGTTAGTAGCTTGCTAGAAATCCCATGTGGGACTCCACAGAAGACTGGTGATGAAAACAAAGTTGCACTTACGTGTAACTTGTTCATCAAGTATCTTCTGTGCATGCGTGCATACCCTCCCTGCTGCAAGTTTTGGCAGCAGTAGACATAGTGAGGGTAAGGAGCATGTGGTCCCCAATATTTTTACTCTAGTGTGCAGTATCCCCTGGAGCTTTTAGCTGTAAAGACCTACCTGATGCTGCTCAAGCACAGTCCCCATGTGTGCCTGCACAGAAGATATGAACAATAGTTTCAGATAAGTGCAACTTTGTTTTCTGGTTGCCTTAAGGAACAAGATCACCAAATGCTCAAGCACATCATGAGTGTCATTCCATTGTCCATTCATTTGGACCACGAATTAATGGGGTTCTCATGCAGGTAGCAAAATCGCTTACTAACTCTCTTCTAATTTTCCTGTTTAATTTTAGAACTGCTTTGTGAAGCAAGCTTCCAAGAAGCTCTTCAGGAAAGTATCCCAGAATGTCAAGTACACGAATGGACTCCACTGTGGCTTCTGCGGTATTCAGTCATTGTGAAGAGCAGAGGAATTATCAAATCGAAGGGCTACATCTTGCAAGCAAGAAGAGTACTGTCATCTTAAGACTTTCAACAGAAGCCTGGTTCTGGAAAGACCCTGACTTTGCCAGGCATTGCACTGAGGTGCAAACCAGAATATTCAAAAGAACAAATGTGTTCTTATTGGTCAGTGACGCCCAAATTGTATAGTGGCATAGACATGTGACAGCATAGTCAGTCCATTGATTTCCTTTCTTTTCTTACATGCTTTTTGTACAGAGACCAGCATATTCAAATGGGAAATGGTTGTTTTCACTAAACTAGAGACTGTTAATTTAGAGAAGATATATAAATAAAAATTATTTGAAATATTTTAATGAGTAATATAAACTTTTAAAAAGTTTGACTACCTATATTTTGATTGAAATATTTTTACTGATAAGGAGAAATAGACCTTGTTTTCTTATTGCTGCTGCTGTGGTGGTAGAAGACAATTTAGCAATGCTGGTCCAGCTCAAGCCTGTGGGATAAAACAACGATATGCAAGCAGGATTGCTCCATATAGTCATGAATGTATATTTGATGTTTTCCACATCATGGCATAAAGGTCATATGCCTCTTTGTTCAAGGTTAGTAAAAGCTTAAGTTAACCTTTTTCTTCTGTTTTTTGGAGGCACATTCCTCTGAGAAGCATCCCTTGTGTCCATGGTTTATGACCAAGAGAGCTGATGGAAGAACACTGAAAACAAAGTTTAATTTTATTAAAAGTTTGGGTGTTACTATTTTTTCTGGTGTTTTGGGAACCACGCACATTTTGAAAACCAGAAAAGGCTAATGCTTGATATGTTTATATAAACCTCAGCATTGCATGCACAGTAGATTCTCATTCAATGAATTCGGCTTACTTGGCGGTCACAAAGAGAATGGTGCTGTCTCCAAGCCAACCAGAGGTCTGGCTGGAAAGTTACCATTATTCGGGCAACATGCTGTTTGAACAAGCTTAAACGTAATGTAGTAGTGAATAATTAATTACCTGGGTGATGGCAAACTTTATCTGGAATTAATTTTTTACATTCATATCAGAAATAATGTTTGTCCTAGACAGCTAGAATGTACACAGGAGTTTTTTTGTATTGTCCATAACATATCTACACTGGTTAATCATTCCACTGGGTAAACATCTCATGCTTTTATTTATAAAGGTTTTGAATAAGAGTACTGAGCATGTGGGGATGTTTCTATCTAATGTGTTTTAAGCATGTGGCTGTCATGTCAATTGTCAGATTTTACTTGGAGCTGACTCCCATCAGAATTATCGGGCATTATTAATTAATGATGATGAAGATGATGCATGAGGTTTATGCAGTACTTGGTTGGGAACACTCTTGGACAACTCATGGAATAAACTTCAGTGCAACATTTCTGGTGGTTCTGGAGTAAACGTTAACTTGCTGCTTCAAACATTTGAATAGTTCTAGAGAGTGATTAAATAATAGGATGTGTATATTGAATGTGCAGGAAAATGTTTATATGCAAAATTAGGACTGATTAAAAATCTTTGAACTTCGTAGGGAGACAAAATTGTATGTAGTCCTGTTTCAAAATTAACCAATGGTTTTACTTAATTTTTTTGTGCCGGATGTGCAGTTTGAGATCATTACTGTTGACAAAGGATGCTTGCTTTTACAGAAATCTGCTGGTGACAGTTTGTCCTCTGCATCAGTGCATTCAGGTTCTGTGCCAGTTTTAAAAAATAAACATTTTGGCCTGTATTTTAGTCTTCTCTGGCTGTTGTTCTTTGTATCCTTTGATGACAATGAAATATTTTAAAATTTGTCTTAAAATGGTAAATTATAGTATCTTGAAAACAACCTTTCTCTCACTATTCAAGCAGAGCACCTTCTCTTCTTGCGGACATGGACACTGGAATCTTCTTTTAGTAAGCCTTTCTACAGAGCCAGGACTATGCAACTCTATACCAGTTTCCATTGCTTCAGACTGGGATTGGATATAAATTGGATCTAGGTCATTTTAAGCACTGGAGATGTGATTTTTGTCATGCAGTCACTGGCGAACATGATATGTGATTTGGTTGCCCCATCTTCAATATCCATTATAAAAATATGAAGATCCATGAGGATTTGTGCTTCAGAACCACATTTTTGTGCTGTAGCATTCCTATAAAGTAGTGGATCCATGATGATTCTGGTGTAATGTGTGGCTATGGACATATAATGAGTTGGGAGCCATTCAAAGCAAAAATGAGAATTGATGCTCTGAAGCTATACTTTTGTGCTGCAAAATGATGGATGCATGATTTTGTGGCACTGACTATAGACTAAGACATGGTCTATAATATGACTGATAAAAATTATAAATTCATGAGAATCAGTGCCTCATCCGTGTCGTGCTATTGCTGTACCACAAATTATTGGATTCGTCTTTTTAAAGGCTCAGTCTGTGGTCTGGGGTTTGACATGATTTGATATCAGATTTGGGGGAGAAGAAGAAGAAGAGTTGGTTCTTATATGCCGCTTTTCCCTACCCGAAGGAGGCTCAAAGCGGCTTACAGTCGCCTTCCCGTTCCTCTCCCCACAACAGACACCCTGTGGGGTGGGTGAGGCTGAGAGAGCGCTGATATCACTGCCCGGTCAGAACAGTTTTATCAGTGCCGTGGCGAGCCCAAGTTGAGTGAAAAAATCTACAGGATATGTGAGGGTCTGTGTAGATCTGGTTTTTCCTTTTTTGTCTTCAGGCACATTTCTGGAGCAAGTAAAGAAGCCACATCCTGCAGTCACAGACTTGCTGTTGTTGAGATTAACAGGACAAAAGAAAATCCTGAAACAAATTTTTCCAACTCTTCAATTTGCAGTTTTTAAATAATATATTTTAATGAATGTATCTTACTATTCACATTAGACAATTAAGGCATCAAAACTCTCTGTTAACGCTGGTTTGGAAGTTGGGAGATTCGGTGTCTGGGATGTGATGCTATAGAAGTCACCTTCCAAAACAGCCCTTTCCTCCAGCGTGATCGCTGCATTCTTGTAATCTCCAGAGTACGCTGATCGCTTGTTATTTGGGGAGAACCCCCGGCCCCACCTGCAGATTTGCAATGCCCAGGCCCAGATGCACGTATCAGCTAGGTAACCGTTCAAGTGTTCGGGCAGTAACAGTGATGCAGAAAATTACAGCGGCCTCTTCACTACTGGGAGGAAAACCGCATTCACCTTCTTGTCATGGCTATGATTGTGTGTAGCAATTCACATGCAGAAAGACGATGGGACAATAAATCTCGACACGTTAAGGCCTGACCTCTGGGAAATAATGCGTTGCTACTGGACGTAGCCGAAGTCCTGTCACCGTCGCGTATCCCATGCAAGAACATGAGCAGCTGTCTTCCCACTGACTGGGCAGCTCAGTGTTTCCTGAAGAAACCTCTCCAAGGCAGACTCCCTGCACGCACGCAGAAATCTCCTTGGAAATGCAAAACCTTCTTTGTTTGCTTTGGTCCCCGGCTCTTGGCCGGAATGGAGCGAGCGCAGCCGCGTTTCTGGTCTTCCCTGGGAACCACAGAGGGAGGAGAGAGGTTTCCGGCCGGAGCGCTGACGCGCGGCTCAGCGACCGGGCAGCGGTGGGGAAGCAGCGCTTCCGGAGCACAAGTCGCGAAGATGGTGGCCACCAGGCGAGCAGCGCGGCGAAGTGAGGCGCCGCCGCCGTCTTCTGCGGGAAGCGGCGAGGCCCCGCTGGTGAGAGACGTGCGGCACAGCAGGCGGCCCGGAGGGAGGGCTGGGGGCTCGGCCTGCTCACACACACAAACACACACAAACACACACACACACCGCAGAGGCGCGCTGGCGTGCGGCGGGGCCCGGCGCGCGGGCTGCTGCTCTTTTCCTCCCCGCCGGTTTTCTGACCCCGCCGGGAGCGCGCGCCGCGTCTTCCCCGCGCAAGCTCCACGCCGCGTGACCGGCGGGTGGTGACGCGCGAGGAGGACTCTTCTCTTTGGGTGGTGCTGGGGTGGGAACGAAACGTGTGCTAAGATTGCGGCGCATTGCAGCTCTTGCGGAGCACGCGGGTCCAGCTACGTGCCTCTCTCAGGCTATTTGCGCACTTTGGGCCGGGGACGGGAGGATGATGCATCGCAGGGCGAACTTTTCCCGCGGTGCTACGCCAAGGGTGTGTTGATCAGGTGGGTAAGTTTCTGTAAGTTTTAATAGGAGGGACACTTTGCCGTCTGAAGTGCCGTTCTTGCCTTAATATCTCGGATCTAGACGGAAAGGGGCAGTGTTCGCTCCTCCTCTACCCGTGCCCCAGTGGGCTTTTGGTGTTCTCAGTGGAAACTGTGTCCCACTAGTGTAGACATGCTGTGCCTGTCAGTTTCATGGCCATGTTTGCAGGGTATGCATTGCAGTACTTGAGTTCCTGGCGTTATGTTGGGGAACGTTTCAGAATACTTACATGTGTTCTAAAGGTCTAGAGAGGGAGTTTGCTGTGTGTGAGTCTAATAATTGCAAATTGTATGCCACTGGTACATGGTGGCCTTGATAACCCCATAGTTATAACAGACCTGGGGAACATACAATACAACATGATGCCTTTCCATTTTTGATTTCTACTTCCATATTGGGCTTGTTTTAACAGCCTGAACTGGGATTGTGTAAAGATCCTGATCAGACATGTGTACATGGTTTTTTTTAAAGAATAAGCCAGTCTAGGTAAGGAAATGGGCTAGTAGCTATTTAGGGTATTGTGAGGCTCAGATCTTCCAGGCCGTAGCCTCAACCAAAAACCTGGTGGAAGAGCTCCATTTTACAGGCCCTTCAAAACTGAAAGCTCTGACAGGGCCCACAGCTCTCCCAGGTAGCAATCCAGGCTGGATATGAGCCCTCCAAGATGTTCCTGTGAGGACCCTAGTAGCCACATTTTGCACCAGCTGCAATTTCCAGGTCAAGGACAAAAGTAGGCCCACATAGAGTGAGCTACAGAAATCTAATCTGGAGGTGACCATTGCATGGATGACTGTGGCCAAGCAGTCTGAGGACAGATAGGGTGCTAGTAGCTTCACCTGGCATAGTTGGGAAAAGGCCGTGTGCTTGAGTCAGTGCATACTAACAGTTTCAAATGTGTTGCTAGTAATTATGGTCTCTGTCACTGATAAGTTTTGAAGCTTTCAATGATGGTGTCTTCTCAGTTGAAAATCTGACTTTGTAACTCTAGTTTACTCTTGGTAGCTGGCAAGAAACAGGCTAATGCCTGCTGCAATAAGATCTCTGAAAATATAAGTATGGTTCTTTAAATACATAATGCTCCCTTTCTTCCCCTTTAATTTTGATCATTTCACTTCATTTTATTTTTACATGTTCTTTTCGTGTTCTTGGGCTTGATGAAATGGACAGCTTTGTAATGGCTGTCTTGAGGGCCATTTGGTGTGTCTATCAGTTGTTAATTCTCTTCACATGGCTATGTCATGGAAAACAGATACTTCTACAGGAATCTTAATGTTCATTTCAATTAACAGCAATAAGCCTCAAACTTATTTGTTTTACCATTCAGTAGATGTTTATGGAATGGGCTTGTACAGAAAAATGGCTGATATTATGAAAGCATATTAAGGTTTTAAAATTTTGTCTTAGTCTAGCAATGTAGTTTCTAGGAAATCAATTTTTTAAAAAAGCAGGCTTGTATCAAAACTTGGGTGATTTGCTTTAATGCTGTAATAAAGAAAAATATAGGTGCACTGGGAAACCAATATGGCAATAAAATATCCAAATTGGACTTATATAGAGTCTTCTCTCTTCAGTAATTCTGAAGAATTATTTCTTCAGTATTTCACACAAGACCCGACATGTTTTGCCTTACAGCTTTTTCAAGGGACAATGGTTTTTATATTTAAGGACCAACTTCAACTTATTAAGGAATCTCTTGATAGAGTATAAGGTCATGCTAACAATAGCTAAATTTAGCTTGTGGTGCTCCAGACGTCTGGGACCTGTGTGAAATAATAAGATTAAAGAATTGCTGAAGAGAGAAGACTCTATAGAAGTCCAATTTTGATATTTTATTGCCATATTGGTTTCCCAGTGCACCTATATTTTTCTATATTTGTTTCTTCACTGGGACCCACCCCTCCCAGTTCATTATTTTTGTTAATGCTGTAATAGGCAAACTGGAACAAAAATATATTCTCTCTGCAGAAACTGATACAATATTGTTTCATTTGTACAAGAGATGGTTGGTTTTAATCAAATTCAGTGCTCTGCAATATGAAATCAAGAGTTTCTTATTTGACATTTATATCAGATAAAATAATTTTTGCATGATAACTGTGACATCTTCTCATTCTCACAGTGTCCTTCAATGGAAGGCAGCACATCCGTGAGAGCTACTAGGAGCAGAAGTAAAGTGAATTCCCACCCAGATAGCATTCCTGAATCTCGTCCTGAGAAAATGAAGGAGCCTAAAACAAAACCAGATATTGAAGAGCATTTGGAGGTACAAGCAACTCAGAATAGGAGCGAAGCTACACATTTAGGAGACTCAGTTGCTGAACTGCAGACTGATGGATATGTTTCTGAAGCAGAATCAAACTGTTCCTCTGTCTCTGGTCTTCAAACACCCATGTTCGTACGCATAACAAGAAGGCGGCAAATTGTAGTTCCTTGTCAACTAGAATCTCCAGCTAAGAATAGACAAAGCAGGAGAGCATTTCCCAGTGATGACAGAAAATGCCAGGATGATGATCTCTCTGAATCAGAATCATGCTCTTCTGCTGTTTCAGGAGTGCAAAATTCCAATGCTGCAAGAATAACTAGAAGCAGACAAGTCAAGGCCAGTATATTGCCTGTGGGTGAAGCGCAACGTGAAGAGGTTTCTGATACAGAATCATGGTGCTCAGGCGTTTCCACAGAACCTGTTCAATTTAAAAGAATGACAAGGAGTATGCGACTGAGATTGCAAGCAGAAACAGTATCACAGAATGAAAGGAGTATTGTAGTAGGAGATGAAAAGTTGCCTCAACATGTAACTAAATCCCAGACAATAGTAATTTCAGATTCAAAACCCTCAAAATCTGATTTTGATGGACATCAAACATCCTGTCTCTCAATGACTCAGAGTAATGAGCAGCTTAGTCCCAGTAAACCAAAGTACTATTCTGAATCTGTCCTTGGTGACTTAAAGCTGAGATTTTCAAGCAGCTCTAAGAAAACAATTAGGGAATCTACAAAAACAACCCCTGAAAAAGAGATGCAAAAGGATGAGGATTGTGAAATTGTGGATTGTGCAGAGGAAGAGGGAGGAAAGAACAAAAACATAAGAGAATCACCTAGAAAAGAAATAGCAACTGATATTTATGAAATTCTGGAGAGCTCAGAAGAAATGTATGATCAAACATCAAAAAAATATAGAAGAACAACTCAGAAATCGTCTCCGGTGAAGAGTACAGCCAAATTCCCATGGCAGAAAACCCCTAATAAAGGCAAACACAGTATGGAAACTCAAAAGCCAGATATCAGAAGGCTTACCCAGAGCCGTTTCCATCAAGCAGAAGAGATAATAGAAGTGGACAAGCTACATGAAACGGGCAGCCCACAAAATATCATCCCATCGCAGACTATTGAAAGCAGCGATGATGACTGCAGGGTGTCTGTTGTTAGTATAGACAGTGATGAAAGCCAGGAGGAGCCAGTTGCTGAATCCTCTTCATGCGCAGCCAAACAAACAGGGAATGAGGGGTGTTCCGCTTTGTCACTTCTTATCAGTGAATCTGACAGCAGTGATTTAGAAGAAACAAATGAGATGAAAATGCCTGCTAGTTGTGCGGGTCGCAGTCAGCAAAACGCATTGCCCTCAGACACGTCAGACAGTGAATTGCTGTTTGTAATTGACAAAACTCCTGGCTTAGGCCCTGGCAAAGCATACTATTTAGAAGAGAAGGACACAGTGAATGATGGGGAAGGAACGAAGAGTAAGAAGTCCTCAGAGTTGGAAGATGAAGAGGAATTTATCGATGAGGATGAAGGTTCATTAGATGTGGCTACGACAGCGTAAGTTCTTTCTTGAAGTAACCTAGACGTGGTTTCTGTATCCTGCTAGACATTTGAATTATTTGGCCCAAATTTGATCATGTCATTCTGCTTCCCATTATCAGGTTGGAGGCTGAGGCAGGAACTGTGGGACGAGGAAGGCCTGGAATAATGGAGTAGCTCTGATGATAAGAGAGATCTAGAGTTTGTGCCTAACATTAGCTGCCATGCAGTGGGGGGGGGGGTGTTTGCTGTGTAAAACCTTGAAGACCTAACCCAGGGATAGTCAACCTCCGTCTGACTCACAGCATATTGTGAAACCCATTATGCACTTCAGGGTCAATCTGAGAGTCTATCTCTAGTCTGTATCTTGAGGTGTGTAATTGAGATAGATCGGAAGGGCCATTCTGCTAGCAGCACTGCTTTTCACATGGTGTGAGAAGAGCATTTTCTAAGGAAGGAAGAACGGGTGGAGTTAATACCCCAAACCCAAACTCTTGCTTAGTCCAAAATGTGGACTGTATTAAAAAATCAGTTTATGACTAGCATGCACCCTCTCCTTCCTCAAATTTGTGAGCATTTAAACAACATTGTCTATAATGTGCTGGTAACAATTGCTGACAAGCATGTCGTTGTGGACTGATATATTTAAATAACCGGCTCTTTCTTTTCCAGCTTGTCGTTATCAAGCAGCATTGATCCTGGCCTAAATCTTAAAGATCTGGGAGGGTTGTATATTAATTTGGATGCAGGAAAACAGAAGCCTGGCTCACATGGAATTGTGCCCCTGAAAGAGAAAAAAAAAGATGAGGTAAACTGTTCAAAGACTGCTGTTGGGTAAAATTTATGGAAAGCTGTAAGTTGCTCCAATGTCTTAATAATAAAGATATAGCAGGTATTTAAAAGTACAGTTGTTATCGCTAGTTTGATTTTGGTTCACCTCGGAGGTCCCACATCCAGCCCATCCTCCAAATCCTGCACTGGCTCCCGATCGAATTCTGGATCAGGCTTAAGGTTTTGGTTATCACCTTTTAGGCCACAGATTGCTTACACCCCCCAAAGAGCCTTATGCTCTACCATTTCCAACCTCCTAGTGATCCCTGGCCCCAAGGACCTAAACCAGGGTGAAAGCTTTTTCTGTCCTGGCCCCCACCTGGTGGAAATAGCTCCCAGAGATCAGATTGGTGGTATCCAACAATGCAACCTTAAGCAGAGTTATACTAGTTATACTCATATAATTCCATTGAGACGTAGAAGGTTGTAACTCTTATTTAGGACTGCCCTGTAAAGCCCCAGAAACAGCTCCACTCTTACTACCTTAGACTTGTTTTCTGATTGGTATTGTTTAATCATTTGCAGGTTGCTATCTGGGCATCTTGGAACATATGTAGCCTTTGTTCGGGGTGTTTGTTCTTTGTATTTAGGGTGACTTGGCTCAGTGGTGGCAAGTGTGGTTCCAAGGCTTCTCATATCTGCCTGTGCTGAGCTCCTCCAAACCAGTGCTGTCGTGCTTTTTCTTAGGGCTAGAACTCCACGCTCACCCCATTACCAAACTATTACCAGTCTTCCTTTAAATCACTTAACCCCCTTCTACTAAGGGCTTACTTTGTTCGCATCTTGTATTCAGCCTGTCTACATTATATACTATTATCTTCTGTATTGTAGCTGCTTTCATATTTGCTTAAATTCTAAGTCCTCAGGGCAAGGACGGTGTCACTTTTGTTATTCCAGCATGCTGTAGTATTAAATATGAAATAACCCCTAAGGCATACAGAGTAATCAGTGTTTAACCTTAATCTTAGGTATATCAAGTGAACATTGCATCAGAAAAGCATTCCATTTTCAGTACAGTCCTAAGAGAATTTGATCTTTCTAAGTCCACTGAAGTCAATGGGTTGATAAGAGTGTATTAGAACTCTACTGTTTGCCTCTCAAATCTGTGGGGCAGTCCCTGCTACAAATGCAGTGCAGAAAATCTACACTGCTTTCATGTGTCCTAGATCAATCTTTCTCAACCTTCTTACTTTTGGGAAATTCCTGAAACATTCTTCAAACTTCCAGATACACTGGAAGTGATGTTGGCAGGCCACACCTCCGTGCCACGGCCCCAGAAGTCTCATGTCAGCAGAAGTGACATCACTCCAGACACTCCCACTGGATGTAACATCATACTCCATTGCTCCCTCCAATGCCAGAACTAACGCCCAGCAACCTACTCCCCTGGGCTGGGAACAGGGCCAGGGCACACTTCCACCACTGCATCACACACACACCCATCACCAGGCTGCTCTCTCTGGGATGGCCTCCTGGGGCTTGTCTATCTGTCTGCCCCCTTTGCCAAACTGCAGGCATACTGATGAGAAAGGCAGCTCTCATACACAGCTTGGCTGGCTGCTGCAGTTGTAGGGCTTGGCTGGGCTGGCTCACGAGGCGGGGATTTTTAAAACATTAAAAAACATATTAAAATTTAATTAACTCCCACCCAACTGGTGAAGCCCTTCCAAGGCTGTCAAGAAACCTCAGGGTTTCATGAAATTTCCCTTGAGAAAGCCTGATCTGGATTCTGTAGTATCCCATTTCCAGGTGAATTCATTCTGCTCTTGTTGTCTTCAGTGAGATAAAAACATTGTTAGTTTAATTTATTACAAGTTGTCAGTTATTGAGACATCTTAATCCCTCAGGCACTCTCAGTGAAATTTCTGTTTAGTAAATTTGTGAACCCTTGCTCTTTCAGTCTTTGGGAGAAGGATTTCATATTGTTATCATGTTACAAACCCTGTTTGTTCCTAAAGTTTAAACTGTTAACAGTTGAATGGTTTCTCCAAGTGCTAGAATTTTACTATTGTAGCAGTGGGTAGTACTTATATCAGTCTAATGAAACATGCTTTCATATGTAGCTGTTGCAGAATAGTACCATAACTCCAGACTTTGAAAAAAGAGAGTGTGTTCCACCCTTAAGAGAATCAGTCTATCAACTAAAGAAACAACGTAGGGTAAGTGGCATGCCATTAAACAACTCTGGTCATTTTCAAAGCTCTAAACATACGGTTTTCTTCAAACTTCTCTGCAGTCATGTATGTTCTCCCCCATCAGAACATTTTAAATCTGATTTGTCTCACAAGGTTGTCAGAATAAAACATGGGAAGAAAACATGAAACATCCTGAGAAAATATGAA